>NC_134353.1:606869369-607169369 GCF_048569485.1 Anomaloglossus baeobatrachus | reverse complement strand
TTATTGTGCTGAGCTGACATTTTTAATGATTCCTTTTTCGGGAAGATTAAGGCCCTGTGCGCACTGGAAAATGGAATTTTCTTAAGAAAATTCCACAGGGTCTGAAAGATTACCGCACCTGCGGTAAAAAAACACAGCAAACCGCACCCAAAAACTGCATGCGGTTTTACCGCGGTATTGTTCGCGGTATTGTCGCGGTTTTGCAGCGTTCGGGTTGGTACATGTGTTTTAATGCATTCAATGCAATAAAGCAGATTGAGAAAAAAAAGTAAAAAGAAAAAAAGTCATTTCCATCTGAGATAGATAGTAGATAGATAAATAGACAGATAGAAGAATAGATAGAGGGATAGATAGATAGAGTCCCTGTGAGCACACGCTGCATTTCTCCCAAGCGGTAATGTGTTGTTCACATTACCAGCCGTGGGAAATGACCTGTGGTTACCTCTCTGCAGTCTGTCTCGTTGCAAGGCTGCATCGAGTAGTGTGTCAGTTGCGGCTGGATGCAAGCATCGCAGGACGTGGATTACGCCGGAGCTGTGTGTTGGAGGGGTTAATAAAGGGGTGAAACAGGGGCTTTTTTGTGTTTTATTTAAAATAAAGGATTTTTCGGTGTTTGAGTTTACTCACTTTACTTACGGGTTGATCATGTCAGCTGTCACATAGACGCTGCCATGATCAAGCCTGGACTTAGTGGCGGCGATACGCCGCCATTAACTCCTTATATTAACTCCTTATATTACCTTGATTGCCACCGCATCACGGCAACAGGAAGAGCCGGGGACACTCCGGTACTGCCGCATAATGGATGCGACAGTCCCGGGGCAGCTGCGGGCTGATATTCTCGCCTGCGGAAGAGGGGGGGCATTAACCCTGGCCCTCGCCCTCCCCAGCCTGAGAATACCGGGCCGCCGCTGTGTGCTTACCTCGGCTGGAAGGTAAAAATACAGCGGAGCCCACGTGGTTTTTTTTCTATACAGTGCCTACAAGTAGTATTCAACCCCCTGCAGATTTAGCAGGTTTGATAAGATGCAAATAAGTTAGAGCCTGCAAACTTCAAACAAGAGCAGGATTTATTAACAGATGCATAAATCTTACAAACCAACAAGTTATGTTGCTCAGTTAAATTTTAATACATTTTCAACATAAAAGTGTGGGTCAATTATTATTCAACCCCTAGGTTTAATATTTTGTGGAATAACCCTTGTTTGCAATTACAGCTAATAATTGTCTTTTATAAGACCTGATCAGGCCGGCACAGGTCTCTGGAGTTATCTTGGCCCACTCCTCCATGCAGATCTTCTCCAAGTTATCTAGGTTCTTTGGGTGTCTCATGTGGACTTTAATCTTGAGCTCCTTCCACAAGTTTTCAATTGGGTTAAGGTCAGGAGACTGACTAGGCCACTGCAACACCTTGATTTTTTCCCTCTTGAACCAGGCCTTGGTTTTCTTGGCTGTGTGCTTTGGGTCATTGTCTTGTTGGAAGATGAAATGACGACCCATCTTAAGATCCTTGATGGAGGAGCGGAGGTTCTTGGCCAAAATCTCCAGGTAGGCCGTGCTATCCATCTTCCCATGGATGCGGACCAGATGGCCAGGCCCCTTGGCTGAGAAACAGCCCCGCAGCATGATGCTGCCACCACCATGCTTGACTGTAGGGATGGTATTCTTGGGGTTGTATGCAGTGCCATCCAGTCTCCAAGCGTCACGTGTGTGGTTGGCACCAAAGATCTCGATCTTGGTCTCATCAGACCAGAGAACCTTGAACCAGTCTGTCTCAGAGTCCTCCAAGTGATCATGAGCAAACTGTAGACGAGCCTTGACATGACGCTTTGAAAGTAAAGGTACCTTACGGGCTCGTCTTGAACGGAGACCATTGCGGTGGAGTACGTTACTTATGGTATTGACTGAAACCAATGTCCCCACTGCCATGAGATCTTCCCGGAGCTCCTTCCTTGTTGTCCTTGGGTTAGCCTTGACTCTTCGGACAAGCCTGGCCTCGGCACGGGTGGAAACTTTCAAAGGCTGTCCAGCCCGTGGAAGGCTAACAGTAGTTCCATAAGCCTTCCACTTCCGGTTGATGCTCCCAACAGTGGAGACAGGTAGGCCCAACTTCTTGGAAAGGGTTTTGTACCCCTTGCCAGCCTTGTGACCCTCCACGATCTTGTCTCTGATGGCCTTGGAATGCTCCTTTGTCTTTCCCATGTTGACCAAGTATGAGTGCTGTTCACAAGTTTGGGGAGGGTCTTAATTAGTCAGAAAAGGTTGGAAAAAGAGATAATTAATCCAAACATGTGAAGCTCATTGTTCTTTGTGCCTGAAATACTTCTTAATACTTTAGGGGAACCAAACAGAATTCTTGTGGTTTGAGGGGTTGAATAATAAATGACCCTCTGAATAAACTTTTCACAATTTAAAAAAAAAAATAAAAAAATAAATAACATTCTTTTTTGCTGCAGTGCATTTCACACTTCCAGGCTGATCTACAGTCCAAATGTCACAATGCCAAGTTAATTCCGAATGTGTAAACCTGCTAAATCTGCAGGGGGTTGAATACTACTTGTAGGCACTGTATGTCCGTTTGATTTGTATGTGTATTCTATAAGTCTGTGTGTGAGTGCGATATGTGTGTATTCTATGTCTGTGTCTGTGATATGTGTGTGTTTACTCTCTGCTCTGCTTCCTCTTCCTGTCATAATGACATCACTTCCCTGCAAACCACAGGGCAGCGATGAACATTATGTCCCGAAACCGCAAAATACCGGAGGGAATAACGCAGGAAAAGGCAATGAACTGCACAGAATTTGCTGCCTGCATTATTCCCTGTGGGATTTCACGATTACATTGCAGTCAATGGAGTGAAATGATGCAGCGATGTGCGGAAAAGAAGTGACATGCAATTTTGCTGCGGGAATCCCACAGCAAAACATGCAGCTGTCAAAATCCGCATAGTGCGCACAGCATTTTTTTTTCCCATAGGTTTTGCTGGTGAATCCCTGCAGAGATGTTATGAACATAACATGCAGCGAAACATGCAGCAAAACCGCAGGAAATCCGCGGCAAAAACCGGCAAGTGCGCACAGGGCCTAAAGGTTTTGATCCCTTATTAAATTTTTTGTGGAGTTAAGGAGAGTGAAAAAACGCAATTCTAGCATTTATATTATTTTTTCTTTACAGCATTTAGCAGTTGGGTTAAAGGGAACCTGTCAGGTGCAATATGCACCCAGAACCACGAGCAGTTCTGGGTGCATATAATCCCTGCCTAACCGTCCCTGTATACACTAGCATAGATAAAGGGATCTTTAGAAAAAGTATTTCTAAAGATTCTTTATAATATGATAATGAGGCCAGGGACTAGTCGCAAGGGCAACAGTTCCCTGTGGGTGTGCTAACATGCTAATGAATGCGCAGCATCAGGGGCATGGTCGCTGTCACCTCTGCAGCCATTGCTAGTTTTTGGCTCAGTGCACATGATCAGAGCGTCCTCGGGTTTCCGATCATGCGCGCTACACCAGTTTGAAGCCGCGACGCGTACACCCGGCTTCATAGTATGCATGACTGGAAGTTCAGGACTTCTAATCATGCGCACTGAGCTGAAATCCAGCGTCAGGCACTATGGCAGCAGAGAGCGGTGAGATTAACCACATCTCTGACATTTATTAGCATGTTAGTATGACCACAGGGCTAAGGGGGACAACTAGCCAATAGAAGTAACACCCTTGCGAATAGTCCCTGCGCTCATTAGCATATTATAAAGGATCTTTAGAAATACTTTTTCTAAAGATCTCTTTATCTATACTAGTGAATACAGTGACTGTTAGGCAAGGATTAGCAATATGTACCCAGAACTGCTTTTGGTTCTGGGTGTATATTGGTCCTGACAGGTTCCCTTTAATTAATTTTATATTTTATTATTTTGATCAATAAGACTGCATAAGACAAAGATACCAAACATATCTACAAAAAATTTTGTATATATATATATATATATATATATATATATATATATATATATATTTGGGGTTTTTTTGTTTTTTTTTAAGCATTTTATTTACTTTTTACTTTATTTTTTACTCCCCTTATGGGACTTGAGCCTGAGATTGTCAGATGCAGTGCAGTATTGCAGTATATAGTAAAAATCACGGTCTCTTATAAAGTCCAACAACAGGCTGGTCTTCATAGGAAAAGTCTATTGGCAAGCACAAGGGTCTCCAGCAGGTCCAGCTGCTATAGTAATTAATCAGCAGCATAGAGTGGCTGATGGATGCATTAAACGGTGCATCTCCCTAGACTGCACGTTGTAAATGACATTGTGAGGAACTGACAATAGCATTCAGGGGGATAATAGCAGGGGCAGAGTTCAACTCAGCTGACTGCAGTTTGAAGCAGATGCTTACTATGTAAAGCCGACAGCATCTGCTTGGTATAGTGCAGGCTCAGCTCCTGAGCCAGCATCATGAAGGAAGTACCTGTATGACCAATGTCAGGAAGGGGTTAACATAAGACATACACTTTAAGAAATTGCTTGAATAATTTTGCATATACTTTATACTGGTCAGAGACATTGGAGGATAGTTGGGCTATGCAGATGTATCTGGACGGCTTCACACTAGTCTTGAACTGTAGCATGGAATATTTCAAATACTTTTGCTCTCTTGTTGCAGCCTCAATGGCACCAAGCAGAAAAGGAGATATTGCGGGAGGAGCCATTAGAGCCATGATCGCTGGTACAGTAGCATGTTTCATGACTGCTTGCATTGCAGGTATAGTATTTTTACCAACAAATTTATTTTATATTTTAATTTAATATAGAAACTAATATAGTAAAGGTATTGTATCATAAGAAAATGACCCATAGTTTATATCAGGTCGTTGTGTTAAAAACATATGTGGTTATTTTTCTTTTTTACATCGCAGCAGACATATTATATATATATATATATATATATATATATATATATATATATATATATGTATGTGTGTGTGTATATATATATATACAGACCAAAAGTTTGGACACACCTTCTCATCTCTAGAACTACTATTAAGAGGAGACTTTGTGCAGCAGGCCTTCATGGTAAAATAGCTGCTAGGAAACCACTGCTAAAGACAGACAACAAGCAGAACAGACTTGTTTGGGCTAAAGAACACAAGGAACGGACATTAGACCAGTGGAAATCTGTGTTTCAGTCTGATGAGTCCAAATTTGAGATCTTTGGATCCAACCACCGTATCTTTGTAAAAAAGGTGAACGGATGGAATCTACATGCCTGGTTCCCACTGTGAAGCATGGAGGAGGAGGTGTGATGGTGTGGGGGTGCTTTGCTGGTGACACTGTTGGGGATTTATTCAAAATTGAAGGAATACAGAACCAGCATGGCTACCACAGCATCTTGCAGCGGCATGCTATTCAATCTGGTTTGCGTTTAGTTGGACCATAATTTATTTTTCAACAGGACAATGACCCTAAATACACCTCCAGGCTGTGTAAGGGCTATTTGACTAAGAAGGAGAGTGATGGGGTGCTACGCCAGATGACCTGGTCTCCACAGTCAGCAGACCTGAACCCAATCAAGATGGTTTGGGGTGAGCTGGACCGGAGAGTGAAGGCAAAAGGGACAACAAGTGCTAAGCATCTCTGGGAACTCCTTCAAGACTGTTGGAAAACCATTTCCGGTGACTACCTCTTGAAGGTCATCAAGAGAATACCCAGAGTGTACAAAGTAGCAATCAAAGCAAAAGGTGGCTACTTTGAAGAACCTAGAATATAAGACATATTTTCAGTTGTTTCACACTTTTTTTAAGTATTTCATTCCACATGTTTTAATTAATAGTTTTGATGCCTTCACTGTGAATCTACAATTTTTAGAGTCATGAAAATAAAGAAAACTCTTTGAATGAGGAGGTGTGTCCAAACTTTTGGTCTGTACTGTACATATATATATTTATTTATTTATTTTTTAATTAGTAATCTTGCAGTTTTCACAAGAGCAACTAAGGGTATTTTAAACTGAGGTTATTTTGCTCCATGTCATTTACAGAAGACATTTATTATTAGTTCCATTATTATCCCAGGCAAGTTTACAATAACATATGACACCTATATACAAAGCTGGTAACAAAGTCTTCAGCATTCACAGCAGGTAATGTCATAATCCTGCTCTCCCACTGCTCACAATGACACAAGATGATACAAAAGACAATGGCTGAGCTAGTCTATTGCTGCTAATGTACATGGATTTCCTGAAAGAACAGGAAGTACCTTGTTTTCCCAAAAATAAGACCTACTTTGAAAATTTTCTCAAGTGTGACTTTTCAGAATTTTTGTGGATTCTCAAAATATAAGCCTTAGGGGTGCTTCACACACAGCCAGCTCGCTGCCGAGATCGCTGCTGAGTCACGCTTTTTGTGACGCAGCAGTGACCTCATTAGCGATCTCACTGTGTGTGACACTGAGCAGCGATCTGGCCCCTGCTGCGAGATTGCTGCTCGTTACACACAGCCCTGGTTCGTTTTCTTCAAAGGCGCTCTCCCACTGTGACACACAGATCGCTGTGTGTGACAGCGAGAGAGCGACAAATGAAGCGAGCAGGGGGCAGGAGCCGGCGTCTGGCAGCTGCGGTAAGCTGCAACCAAGATAAACATCGGGTAACAAAGGTGGTTATCCGATATTTACCTTAGTTACCAGCCTCCGCCGCTCTCACGCTGCCTGTGCTGCCGGCTCCGGCTCTCTGCACATGTAGCTGCTGTACACATCGGGTTAATTAACCCGATGTGTACTGTAGCTAGGAGAGCAAGGAGCCAGCGCTAAGCAGTGTGCGCGGCTCCCTGCACATGTAGCTGCATTACACATCGGGTTAATTAACCCGATGTGTACTGTAGCTAGGAGAGCAAGGAGCCAGCGCTCAGTGTGCGCGGCTCCCTGCTCCCTGCATACACAGCTAAGCGGTGTGCGCTGGTAACTAATGTAAACATCGGGTAACCATACCCGATGTTTACCTTAGTTACCAGTGTCCGCAGCTTCCAGACGCCGGCTCCGTGCAAGCGCAGCGTCGCTTGCACGTCGCTGCTGGCTGGGGGCTGGTCACTGGTCGCTGGTGAGATCTGCCTGTTTGACAGCTCACCAGCGACCATGTAGCGATGCAGCAGCGATCCTGACCAGGTCAGATCGCTGGTCGGATCGCTGCTGCATCGCTAAAGTGTGAAGGTACCCTTAGTCCAAAAATAAGACCTACTTACAATTCATCAAAAAAGTTAATCGAAACAGTGTCCAGGCAGGTATACATGTAAAAAAGTAAAATTCATTGGCAATAGAAAGCAGCAGGTCAGATACACCTTTCATCAATGAAAGCAGACGCTTCCAAAAGATTAGTGCTCAAAAGACCACACAAGACTCAAAGCAATAAGGGTTAGCAAGTGCCAGGCTCTTACACAACCCTTATTGCCTTGGGTCTTTTGAGTGTAATACTTTGGGGGGGGGGGTGTCTGATTTTTTTGGTAAAAGGTCTGTAAACCATATACTATAATATAGTACCTTATGAAAACAGGTGAGAAACAATATACCATACTAGTATATTGGACCCCAGACTACATGAGGGCAAAAATAAAGAGGTATTGTCATGATCCAGGCCGGCTTTTCCCTGCTGCTGGTTATACCCAGTTCTGGCCTGGTCATGTCAGGGGTTAACTTCCCTTGCCTCGTTCTGGATCCCAGGACACTATATCTTGCCTCTCTACCTATGGCTCAGTGCCAGTGATATTTCTGCCTTGCAGCGTGTATACTGGCTCTGGTGAGTGTTCCTGATCTGTTCTGCCTCACTGTTACTGTGTCCTGACTTTGACCCTTCCCGTTCGTCTGCCTGTCCCGGTCCCTGACTTCCCGCTCCTGTCTGTTGTTTGTGTTTCCCTCTGCATACCTGATCTCCCAACTTCTGACTCGGTTCTGTTGTTTGACTTGATTTTGATCCTCCCTTTGCTGTGACTCGACTCTCCTGGCTAGACCATGACTGCTTGACTACTCTATTGCCCCCTGGTGGTTCGCCTGTTAACATTGCTGAAGTTACTCTCCTGTACTTCAGCTGTCTTTCCGTTACAGTTTTCTTTGTCTCTCCTTCACTACTCTGCTGCCACCTAGTAGGGATTACGCTGTACTGCGTCTTACTAACTTTTGTACAGCATGACAGCTATTCCATTGAGTAGAAGAAAGGAACTGTGGAGGACTCTCAGGGCATAAATCTTACTGCTTTCTGCAAAGAAAAGATGCTTGTTCCAAATGGTCCAAAAATGGAGAACAAAGTACGATAACCTCAGTACCTGAACCGAAAGACATGGCCTGTGAAGGCATTGTTAGCAGGAGATCAAGGTCTTTGGTCAAGACTATATTTGAATATACAGTACAGACCAAAAGTTTGGACACACCTTCTCATTCAAAGAGTTTTCTTTATTTTCAGGACTCTGAAAATTGTAGATTAACATTGAATGCATCTTTTTGCATTATTATTGTTCAATAAAACTAACTTTATTAATCGTGTACTGTAGACAAATGACACATATATCTGAACCAAAAGAAAGCAGCAAAAACACATAAGAAAGCAGCAAAACCTGTTTTTTGTAAGCCAAATGAGGTTTTGCCTGCAGAAAAGATGCTGCAGAACTGCAATGTGTAAGCAAAGCCTTAGGGTGGCTTTGCACACTACGACATCGCAGGTGCGATGTCGGTGGGGTCAAATCGAAAGTGACGCACATCCGGCGTCACTTGCGATGTCGTAGTGTGTAAATCCTAGATGATACGATGAACGAGCGCAAAAGCGTCGTTATCGTATCATCGGTGCAGGCTCCGACATTTCCATAATGCCGGTGCCGCGACAGGTACGATGTTGTTCCTCGTTCCTGCGGCAGCACACATCGCTGTGTGTGAAGCCGCAGGAACGAGGAACATCTCCTTACCTGCCGCCAGCGGCTATGCGGAAGGAAGGAGGTGGGCGGGATGTTTACATCCTGCTCATCTCCGCCCCTCCGCCGCCATTGGCCTCCTGCCGTGTGACGTCGCTGTGACGCCGCACGACCTACCCCCTTAGGAAGGAGGCGGGTCGCCGGCCAGAGCGACGGTCGCAGGGCAGGTGAGTGCATGTGAAGCTGGCGTAGCGATAATTATCGCTACGCCAGCTATCACAAGATATCGTACCTGTGACAGGGGCGGGGACTATCGCGTGCGACATCGCAGCATCGGCTTGCGATGTCGCAACGTGCAAAGCCCGCCTTAGCGTTGGCCTGTTCCCCTTTGAAGGTGGCCGGATAGCTGCATCTGCCATCTACATAGGAGAATGATCAGACCACTGGACGGCACTGTTAATCTTCCGGAATTCACTGCCCCCTGAAGCAGAGGATGGGTATCGGTGTATTCATGAAGAATATAAGATGAGGAAGACCCTTTAAAACACTTATCAGATCATCAGACGCACTAAGATGAAAGGATACTGTAAATTATATGTACTAAGATATAATCAGGTTAGGAACTTGCTTTAATCCAAACATGCAAAGTAGCCATTTGGATTTCTGTGGGGTTTTTAAAAAATTAATGAAAAGCCATTGCAATAAAGAAGAAATTAAGTTTTATATCCCACTGGAGTCTGCTTACCATTTCAGTATTAATCTCCTACTATCTCCGCCCAAGCGCAAGTGATGAGGTTAAGACTAATGATGAGCGTACCGGTGGAATCGTTTGCCAGATTTGGCCCAACTTTAGTTAAAAGTTTGGTTTGGGACTTGACCCGGATCACCGATCCACATATAAGTCAATGGGGACCCAAACTTTGGTGCACTAAAATGGCTGTATTTTTAGGCTGGGAAGGGACAAATAACCCCTCTATTTTTGATAGCCAGCCAAGGCAAAGCAGACAGCTGAGAGCTGTAGCCTCCATCTACTTTACCTGTGCTGTTTATCAAAAATAAACAGGACCCCACGTCATTTTGTTTTATTTATTGATTTTGTATAGAGATATAGAGATACTGCACTTAGATGTGGTCTGCACTTAAATATGGAATAATTTGCTCATTAATTCATACCGTTTACAGGAATATTAACACCACCAATTACCCCAACCATATGCAGTGATGTACTAGACAGCGTCTTCCTTAATTCTACAGACTTGCCTATTACGACACCGGAGATTACTGACTGCTGCTTGAACCTCTATACATGGTAAATGCATACTGAAATCTGTTTTTCCTTTTCCTTTTTACAGTGTTAAATTGTAAATGAGAGACATTGGAAATTTGTGGTTGAAATTTTATTGACACTACCCAATCAACAGAATCAGGCGTGCAGAAATCCTTGTTCTTAATGCCAAAACAACCACATTCTGATGTAAAGAACTAAATTTCAGATGCAGACATTTCAGAAATAAACTATACCTCACAACTTTGAAAAATAGAAAAGAGGGATTTATACAGCTTTCCTACAATTTTTATTCTACAGTAGGCTACTTCCATAAACCTTGCACACTCCTTATATGAGCCCACACAGAAGTATTTCCCTTAATGAAGTTCATTAGTGTTCCCACTCAGTATGATACCCCTTTCATGCTCCCCACAGTTCCACCCAGACAGTATGAAGCCCCCATAGTACATTCACGCACCACAGAGTATGCTGTCCCCACTGCCCACCCACACAGTATCATTCCCCACAGCCCAACACTCAGTTTGGTGCCTCTAAAGTCCACCCCTGACAGTATGATGTATCCACAAGCCTAATACTTAGTATCATGCCCCTACTACCATCCATACGAACAGTATGCTGCCTTTATAGGTCCCCACACAAACTATGATGCATCATAACCACAGACACAATATTATGTCCTCATAGCCCTCCCATACTGTATGATGCCCCCATAACCACCTCCACACAGTATGAAGCCGTCCCTCAGTTACCAGACAGCGAGATCATGCACAGCTCCATACAGTCACACTCATACTCATACTTATGCTCATACAGTCACTCACACAGCATGATGCACCTCACAATCCCCATTATCTCCCCAACACAATATAATGCTCCACCCACAGCCACACACACCATACACATTTTGATGCTCCCACATTACATTCCCCTAATACATAGCATATTTGTAGCACCCCTGAAGCCATCAGGGAGTTACAAGGTTCTGCATCCCCACAAGGATGCAGGGCCTACCCCATGGGGACCCGGAAAGCCAGTGCTGGTAACAACCAAACACTCCATATAATCCCTGTTTTCCCAAATTCCCCCCCATAGAATGGTACCAGGCAAAGGTCGGACCAATGGATGGCCGCCTAGAGGTGGAGCCACTCCAGTCTACTAGACGACCAGGTGGGAGGGGCAGACAGTGGACAGACATAGAGAGAGAGAGAGTAGTGTGTCGGTGACAGTGAAAGAGAAAAGGACTGTCAAGACTGTAACAGTGACCTGAGGGCCCAGGCAGTTAGTTGGCGGTGGAATACAGTGGAGTACTCCCGGAACTACACACCAATGGGGTACAGAATCCTAGGTCAGGAAAATGCTCCAGGCAGACCTGGTAAAATCTGTACAGTGAGGGGACCATCAAGGACCTCACTGACCTTGAAGTTCGGGACACAGTAGCAACGGGAGAACTGGGGACAGGACCAGAGACTGCAACCCCACAGGGTTCACACTACCGTCATGCGGACTGCTGTAAGAGACTACCAGGAGGGGACCCCCAGCCGCTGTACTCCACGGGGAGCTACCAGCCAAAGACAGGTGCAGGGGAAGAAGCCACCAGGTCACTAAGCCGGCACTGGAACAAAAGGGACCTGCAGTTAAGACCAGCCGGCCTTGGGTGACTAGTACCAGCTTACTGTGAGTAAAGGGTCTAGTTACACTGCAATCCCCTGTGTGGCCTACCTTCTTTCAACACCCGTCACATCACCTATCCTCTGGGGCCTGGCCCTGCTTGTGGAGGGCCTAACATCTAGGTTGCCACTAACACCAGCCCCAGTATTGAAAACTGTGCAGCGGCGGCTCCATCCACATAGCCGCAAACTGCAAGTGGCGTCACGTATAAACTTCATTCAACAATCCCCTGTAAATAATTCCCTTTTCAAAAAGCACCCAGTGCACGGAACCGGGCAACAGCCACCAAAGTGACATTCCCCAGTTATACACCGCCCGGGACCAAGTACCCCATAACCCTGGGCGACACATTGTACTGTTGTTGTGTCTCTCAGTAATCACACTCAGTGGAGATCTTCAGGCTATTTATTAGGTGGTATTGTCAGCCATTGCATCTCTCCCTGCTGCCTGCACTCTGTCTACAGTTCCAGCGAGTTCCCACTTGCTTGTGAACACATACAAGAAGAGAGACCCCTAGAGGCCATACAGCATATACATATTGCTACATCCTTTCTCTTTAAACAAGAAGAACAATCAAACTTAATAAACACAACAGTTAACCTGACCAAGTAAAAGAGAATTACAATATATACAGTTAGATATAATCCTTGAGGTGCGCAGGCTTTCTGATCATTCTGCCTGCCCTAGTAACATAAGAAGAGTCAATGTCCACCTCTGGTAGTTGTTCTGATTCTGGTAATGTGCCTTCTGATATTGCCTGTCTCTGGTTAACAGTCTCACCCTGATGGTCAGCAGTCACTGTTGGTACTTGGCTTGGACTTGATGCCTCGTTATCTTGGGTATCAGGATATTGTTCAAAAGACCAAGAATCATCTTGTTCTTGTGTTTTCCTCAAATATCTCCTATTTCTCATTAGGCTTCTTCCGTCTTCTGTTACAATTTCGTAAGACCGAGTTCCTAGTTTCTGGACAACCTTTGCCTTTTGCCAGTGTTTGTCGTATTTGCTGCTTGGCTGAAGACGTATGTTGTCATTCCTCTGGAGATCTGGCAGATCCTTTGCAGATTTATTGTAATAGAAAGCTTGCCTATCTTGATTTTTCTTTAGTTGAGCTTTGATGTTTCCCACCAACTTTGGCTTTAACAGATGACTAGCGGTTGGTATGAGTGTCTTTGTACGTCTACTCATGAGCTTCTGTGCCGGACTGCTGTCTATGCCTTGGGTGGGTGTTTTTATATAATACAGTATAGACAGATATACATCAGTACCTGCCTGTTTTGCTTTTTTAAGGAGTCTTTTGGCCGTTTTTACTGCTTTGCTATTACTCTGTGGATATCTTGGAGAAGACGTCTGGTGTTCAAATTCCCATCTCTTGCTGAAAGTTTTAAACTCTTCTGAAGTAAACTGAGCAGCATTGTCAGAGAACACGATATCCAGAATGCCATACCTGGCAAAATGGGCCTTGAGTTTTTTAATCACTGTTCTCGCTCTTGTGTCCTGTAAAAAATCAATCTCCCAAAAGTTAGATAAATAGTCCACTGTAATCAGGTATTCTTTGTCATTCCATGTGAACACATCTGTTCCAATTTTTGACCAAGGCCTCTGTGGAATTTCATGAGGTTGCAATATCTCCTTTTGTTGCTTATCACTGCAGGATGCACATATTTCACATTGTGCTATATAGTTTTTAATGTGGTCATTCATTCCTGGCCATTAAATAGATTCTCTTGCTCGCTGTAGACATCCTTCCCTGCCTAAGTGCGAAGAGTGCAGTGTTTCCAGTATGTCTCTTCTGAGTGCTTCTGGCATAACAGCTCTGTCTCCTTTAAAGATGATTCCTTGCTGCACTGACAGTTCATCTCTATCTCTTATGTGGAAGAATGGAGAAACTTCCCTTGTCACATGCTGCTTGTATTTTGGCCAGCCCTGCAAGATGACAGTCTTTAAGATCTGGAGTATTTTATCCTTCTCTGTACAAGTCTGTATTTGCTTAAACTTGTCTTTTGACACCGCCAGATAGTCACACATATTGATGGTTTCAATTTCATTCTCCTCATCATTTGTGACAGGTAGGTATGCTCTGCTTAGAGTATCTGCAATCAGTAAGTCTCTTCCTGGACAGTAACAGATGTCAAAATCATATTTCTGAAGTCGTAACAGCATGCGCTGTAGTCTCTTTGGGCATTTAGTAGTGGTTTCTTTGTAATGCTCTCCAATGGCTTGTGATCAGATTGCAGTTACTCGTCGACCATAGGTGTACTGGTGAAACTTCTCCATCCCAAATACCACAGCCAGTAACTCCTTCTCAATCTGAGCATATCCCTGCTCTGTTGTTGTTAGGGCTCTGCTTGCAAACGTGATTGGCTGTTTTTTCTGCATTAGTGTAGCTCCAAGGCCTTTTTCTGAAGCATCACATTGTACCACCACTTCTCAATCTGGGTCGAAATACTTCAGGGTTGCTGCATCTGCAATAGCCTTCTTTACTGACCGGAAAGCAGTTTCCTGGTTTTCTGTCCATTCCCAGAGCACATCTTTGTGGGTTAGCTGTCTCAGTGGCTCACACATATCTGACAGATGCTTGCAAAACTTGGAGAGATAATTTACCATGCCCAGAAATCGTTGTACTCCACACACATCAGTTGGGGTTGGCAAATCTTGAATTGCTCTCACCTTTTCTGGATCCACTTTTACACCATTTGAGGTCAGAAGATGTCTAATATATGCAACTTCTGTCATTTTCAGTTTGAATTTGTCCAAGTTCAGCTTTATTTGTTTTCCTCTACATCAGTCCAAAAATTGTATCATCTTCTGATCATGATCCTTGATTGCAGATTCCATATCTTCGCCTTCTCCCACTATAAGGATATGATCTGCTATTGTTTTTACTCCAGGAAGTCCTTCCAAAGCCTGCATCAATTTCTGCTGGAACATCTTCGGAGCAGGTTTTAGTCCCATGGGCAGTCTCAGCCATTTATACCATCCAAATGGTGAAGGAAATGTTGTCAATAAACTTGATTCTTCAGTCAGTTCCACATGCCAGAATCCATTTTTGACATCACATACAGAAAATATTTTAGCCTTTGATAGATCTGAGAGAACATCCTCCAATGTTGGCATCGGGTAATGATTTCTTTTCAGCACCTTGTTGAGTGGCTTTGGATCAATGCATATTCTTAACTTGCCTGATGGTTTCTGCACTATGACCAAACTGCTGATCCAATCTGTACTCTTCTGGACTGGTTCTATCATGCCTCTTCTCTATAAATCTTGTAGCTCTACTTTCAGTGGTTGCATTAAAGCTACAGGCACCCTTCTTGTAGGTAATCTGGTAGGCTGCACGGTTTTATCAATTTCTAGCCTGTATTTACCTTCAAAACACCCATCACCTTCAAATAAATCAGCATACTCCATTTTTATTTTCTGAAATTCTAAATTGCGCTCTGCATTTAGTTTGGGATTTGGTATATCCTGGGAAACGTCAACAGACATAATGTTCTGCGACTGTACTTTTATTAAGTCCATTGCCTGCACTGCTTTTACTCCCAGTATTGGTGCATGGTTCCCACCATGCAGCGTGGTAAATTCAGCTCTGTAACTTTTCCTGTTACATGGGTTCCGTATTTTGAGCTTACATGTCCCCATAGGTTTCAGAACACTTTTGTTGTACATCACCAGTACCTTGTCCGTTGGCTCAATGGAAACCTGCTTGTTCAGCAGAGCACTTGGAATTACATTACAGCTTGCTCCACAATCCAGCTGAAATCTAATGGGCTTCTCATCCAACAGGAAGGTTGCATAGAGCTGCTTGGCATCCTTGACTACTGGCTGCCTGATTACATTGACATTCTCTGTTGCAGGTTGCAGCTGTAGCCATGTAATGTCCTCTGCACTGTCAGTGTCTGGTGTCACAGTGTGGACCTGTCTATGCTGTTTGCTTGTACCCAGCCTGCAGACAGCTGAGAAATTATTCTTCTTGCCACATAACCTGCAGGTTTCGCCATATGCTGCACACTTGGTCTTGTCTCTCTCATGTATCTTACCACAATATTTGCAGTGGATCATGCTTATAGGGGAGCTTGGTCTTGTCTTTCCTCTCATAGATACTGCATGTACCTCATCATCATCATCATTTTCACTGGTGCCTGCCATCATCTTCAGGCTGCGCTTTGTCAGCTCTGCAGCCCTGCAGATTTGCATGCATCTCTCTAAGGTCAGCTCTTCGTCTCTGAGTAACCTTTCTGTGAGGCGAGTGTCCATAATGCCACATATAATTCTGTCTCTTATGAGGCTATCCCTGATTTCCCCAAAGCCACATGTTGCAGCCAATGTCCTCAGCTCTGTCACATATCTGTCTACATTCTCACCATCCGCCTGCTGTCTTGTGAAAAACTTGTATCTCTCCACAGTCTCATTTCTCTTGGGGTCACAGTGCTTATCAAATGCCTCCACAATCTCTGCTAGGACGAGGTGGTCTGTGTCTGGCAGTAAGGTCTGAGCTAGTTCTCTGCCTTTTTCCCCAATTAAGTAATAAAACAGCTTTACTTTACGTTTGTCATCACTGGGGGCCACTGTCAGATCCACATACAGAGTAAACTCCTCTTTCCAGTGTCTCCATGTCTGGGATAGATTACATGATGAGACATCCAGTTTCTGAGGGGGCTTCAGACCAGTCTCCATCTTGTATAATGACAGGAAATCTGTACTCACAGTTGCAATGATGTTCTGTCCAGTCCCAGTCTCACACACAAGCTCTGAGGATTTGCAGGTGTCACATGAAGGTTCTGTGCCAGGCCACCATGTTCAGTTGTTGTGTCTCTCAGTAATCACACTCAGTGGAGATCTTCAGGCTCTTTATTAGGTGGTGTTATCAGCCATTACATCTCCCTCTGCTGCCTGCACTCTGTCTGCAGTACCAGAGAGTTCCCACTTGCTTGTGAACACATACAAGAAGAGAGACCCCTAGAGGCCCCTAGAGGCCATACAGCATATACATATTGCTACACACATATTGCCATAGCTCCCTCTATACAATATGATGCCACTCTCATTTCCCTCCCCACACACAAGCATCTTACTTGCCTGTGTTTCCTGTCACATCCTTACTCTTCTGAGACAGTATCTGATGCTCAGTCATGTGACCTGAAGTTCCTTGCAGACCCTTCAGTATGTATTCAAATGCAATGATAGAGCAGTAATCTGAGGGCTCTCTGCTTCTTATTACAGTATATGCAACTATATCAATATACTAAAGATACAAATAGAGCTCAAGTCGGGACATAACCCCATCCTCCCAGGACAGAGGGACAGGTCACAAAATTCTGTCCTGCTGGATCTGGGACGGTTGGGAGGCATGAATGAACTATGTAAATGTACCCTTATGACACAATTTTACAGTAACTGCGGAAAAATGCCCTAAGGACTGAACATATGGCCATCAAAGTGGGTTTACAATAGATATAATTGCAAAGAGTATTACAATCATTTGGGGGCCAATATTTCAGGCACTTTTGGAAAGAACCTGCTCTAAAAAATATCTGTGTACATATAGCCTTAGGCTATGTGAACATGATTTCTTTTAAAGCACCACTACAGTGGTTTTTTTTATTTGTATCACTGTAGTGGTGCTTGAAATCTAAGTCCCCTGAGCCCTGTTCAATACTCACTTTCCACAGCCTTCATGCTTTTACAGTGGCGCTCCAGTTGGTCTGTGCTGAAAAATGACTAGCCGGCAGCTCCAGTGTTTCATGGAGCGTGCCGGAAGTCACTCTTCAATACAAGTCTATGAGCGCATCATTCTGGCTCTCATAGAGTTGCATTAAGCATGTGTGAAGTTGCTTCTGACTTCTGGAAAGTCAAGTATGAAAACGCCAGAAGATGAGCATAAAACACAGGGCGGCGGGGGGGAGGGGGGTGTGTTACATTAAAATGCTACTCCAGCGCTAAAAAATAACGCTATGTGGTACTTTAAAGGTAGATTCCACTTGCAACTTGCCATAAAAACTGCTCAATTAACAGTAATAATATTGAATATTTGCATTGCATTATCCAATGACATGCTATGCATATGTTACTTCGTTTGTAACTTCTAACCGTGTCAGGCTTCAAAAACTGTGTATAAAAGTGACCATTCTTCTATTTTATATATAAAATACCATATGATATATAATATTAAAAAAGATGGGAAAAGATGACAAAGAAGATGCTGCAGGAGAAACACTGGCTGCATTTTCCTTTGTGATAAAGACGCTATGTGCACAAAACCGTATGGTGAGGCCAGACATCAGGTTTTGATGCAGCAGCTGTAGATAAAGCTGGGAGTGGATTAGTAAAAGAGGAGCTGTAAAATCTGTTCTTTATGATCTACACCTGATTTTTAGCTTCCAAATGGCTTAAGAAAATCTGAACAAAACCTGACTGTGAAGGCTGCTTTACACGAAGCGTCATTGTTAGCGATGTCGCTTGTGAAAGCACCCGCCCTCGTCGTTTGTGCGTCACGGGCAAATCGCTGCCCGTGGCGCACAATATCGCTAGGCGCCGTCACACGGACTTACCTTCCTAGCGATGTCGCTGTGGCCAGCAAACAGCCTCTTTTCTAAGGGGGGCGGTTCGTGCGGCGTCACAGCAACGTCACACGGCAGGCGTCCAATCGAAGCGGAGGGGCGGAGAGCAGCCGCATGAAAGACACGCCCACCTCGTTGCCGGAGGACGCAGGTACAGTGCTGTTCGTCGTTCCTGGGGTGTCACACATAGCGATGTTGTGCTGCCTCAGGAACGACGAACAACCTACGTCCACAACGACCAACGAAATTTTGAAAATGAACGACGTGTCAACAATCAACGATTAGGTGAGTATTTTTGATCATTAACACTCGTTCGTAGGTGTTACACGCAACAACGTCGCTAATGAGACCGGATGTGCGTCACGAATTCCGTGACCCCAACGACATCTCGTTAGCGATGAAGATTTTTATATTTCAAAATTCTTTATCAAGTACAGTTAAATATTGAGTATAAAAATAATAATAATAAGCTCATCTGCTATTTTTGTTGCAGGGTTGTTGCTGAAAGTCCAACAAATGTCACCATTGGAGGCAATCATACAATGAACATATTGTCGGGATGCTGTCAGATCATTGATTCTCCATCCTTTAATTGTACCTGGTTTACTCCAGCAGCTTAGACGTCTACTGTATGACTACAATTTCTACAAAAGCATTAAAGAGCATTTCCCTTTTGAATTCTATTTTGTGGTTTACAAATAGAATTAATCTCCATAAAAAGTTGAATGTTTGTGAATACATTGAATTACATGTCTTTATTAAAGTGAACCTATCAGGTCCAATATGCACCCAGAACCACGAGCAGTTCTGGATGCATATTAGTATTCCCTGCCTAACCGTCCCTGTATACACTAGCATAAATAAAGGGATCTTTAGAAAAACTATTTCTAAAGATCCTTCTTTATATGCTAATGAGCGAGGGGACTAGTCGCAAAGGCATTTGTTCCCTTGGCTAGTCGGCCCACATAGCATGGTAGCACGCACCTGTGGTCGTACTAACATGCTAATGAATGTGCAGCGACGCCGCACATACCTCACTCTTCATGGCAGCCGGTAGAGAATGGATGCACTCTGGGCATGATCCGGAGTCCCCTGGACTTCCAATCATGCGCAGTAAACTGATGCTGGGTGTAAGCTTCCCAGCTTCAGTGAGGTATAGTGCGCATAACCGGAAATGCTGAGAACTCCACCTCATATGCAGAGCGCATCTATCCTCTGCCGGCCGCTATGAACAGTGAGGTATGTGCGGCGTTGCTGCACATTTATTAGCATGTTAGTACACCCACAGGGGCATGCTAACATGCTATGTGGGTCGGCTAACCAAGGGAACAAACTCCCTTGGGACTAGTCCACAACCTCATTAGCATATAATATACGATCTTTAGAAATACATTACTTTTTCTAAAGATCTCTTTATCTATGCTAGTGTATACAGGGATTGTTAGGCAGGGATTAGCAATATACACCCAGAACTGCTCGTGGCTCTGGGTTTATATTGCCCCTGACAGTTTCCTTTTAAGGGTGCGTGCCCACGATCAGTGTTTGCAGCGTTTTGTACACAGCATACTTCCCTTTAACTGTATTCTAAGTTACAGCTGGTATTATAGTCCAGAGCTGCATTCACAATTCTGCTTGCTATAATTGGAACAAATCAACAGACACCATCCCTAATAGTTTTTTTTAGCTTTTATAAAGCGGCTTAGGAACAATACGACTACTGCAATGTATTTACAATGATATTTAAGAGTTCTGTGGATTATATATGTAGACTGAATAATGGGCTTTAGAATGCAAATATACTTCCATCCTGGATAAATACAATTCTTTGTATATACATTTTTTTTTATACTTAAGTGTAAATATCCTAAAAAAAATTATTGTTTAGTATTGTCTATGCCAAGATGACAACATCAACTGAAACATCAAACTATTTGAATGCTATTTATACTGTATAATATAAAATGTTTACATTCAGAATAGTCTTTATTATTTTTTTTTTATTTTTTCCAAAAAAATGCTAATTGTTTTTATGCCCTATAAATATGCATAGAGAATAAATACATTAAACTTTGAGTTACATCTTAATATTGAAAGGTGTCCCCTTCCTTAATTTTCTGCCTGTAGCTTCATTTACTAGAATGCAGGCTCTCCGTAATCCAGAGATATTACATACTATAGTATCTGAAAATCCAAAAGTGGGGTTCATGGAAATCAAAGTTTGATGCAAATAGGAAACTATTCCTGTGTTAAGGGAAATGAAGGGAATCAGTCACCAGGTCTGTTAAATTATCTGAGATCATGATGTAGGGGCAGAGAGCCTGATTCCAGCAATGTGTCACTTACTGGGCTGCATGCTGTCATTTTCAGTTCTCTAATTGCAGAACTGTGCATACAGTGGCCCCAACCTTTCTTACCTTGAGAGTCACTTCCAGTGCTGTCCTTTTCCCCCACCATAGTTACACAAAGCCACTGGATTACCAGTATATAACTGGCCAAAGCTTCCCCACAGAAAGCGCTTTATGCCCCCCCAGCCTTATGGACAATATACTTACATCCAGAACTTCTCACTTACTCCTATTCAGAATTAATATATGAGTAATCAGAGCAGAGGTGGACATCCTATCAGTGCAACATGTACAGCCACATAGGGGCTCAAGAGGTAAGGGGGGCACTTCGCTTTCTAGGCAGTAAATAGACATATTATTGGGCTGCAAAGAGCCCACATACTATTCTGACTCAAGGGCCATTTTATCTGTATCTGCCCTGGTCTCTGAGAATATTTCTTCTGGTGGTCTCCGGACCCTTAATGCCTGCTTTATACCTTACGATATCACATCCGATATCGTATGCGATTGTAACCGCCCCCATCGTATGTGCGGCACATTCAATTTGTTGACCGTGTCGCACAAACGATTATTTGCTGTCACACGTACTTACCCGTCCATACGACCTCGATGTGGGCGGCGAACATCCACTTCCTGGAGTGGGAGGGACGTTCGGCGTCACAGCGACGTCACGCGGCAGCTGGCCAATAGAAGCGGAGGGGCGGAGATGAGCGGGACGTAAACATCCCACCCACCTCCTTCCTTCCGCATTGCCGGCGGGAGCCGCGGGACGCAGGTAAGATCTGTTCATCGTTCCCGGGGTGTCACACACTGCGATGTGTGGTACCTCGAGAACATTGAACAACCTGACGTGCAATTTTAAGGAAATAAACGACTTGCATGCGATGAACGGTTTTATGTTCAATCGCAATCGCACGTAGCTGTCACACGCTACAACATCACTAATGATGCCGGATGTGCGTCACTTACGACGTGACCCCGCCGACACATCGTTAGATTTGTTGTAGCGTGTAAAGCCTGCTTTACTTAGCAAATATATCAGTGTCTTCATCCTACTTATTGAAGAGTTTCTATTATCTTGTGCACTACATTTCTAGGTAACTGCTTTAACTCCTGAATATACACGTGGCAGTTAATATTTTCCTTTTCTACCTTTTCACTTAGCTGCTGGAATTTATAATTAGTGATGAGCGAGTACTAAAAAGCTCGGGTGCTCGAAGCTCGGGCCGAGCCTCCCAAGATACTCGTGTACTCGGCCCGAGCAACGAGCCCAATGTTATCCTATGGGAGACCCGAGTATTTTTGTGAAATGACCTCCCGGCAGCATGGAGAAACCCTAAAAATGTCACAAAAGTCTCAGAAGAGTGCTCAAATGACATGGCAACAGCATGGGGAAGACCCCTTGAAGCATTTATCACTGAAAAGTCACAGCTGTGAACAATTTTGTCCGCGTTTTACGCCATTTTTACGGACTCACCAGAAAACCTTCCAAAATGACCCCAAAATGATTTTTCATGGCGGAAATGTTAAGGGCACATACCCAATAGTGAGATAGAGCTGGTGTATGTTACTTTTTGAGATCAATACATGAAAGATTTTACGTGAAAACATTGTGTGGCACTCCGATGTCCCTGAGAAGAGACGTACATGAAGGCCTCTTGAGTCTAATGTGCCCATTTTGAGGAAGTGAGTCTTTGTAGTATTTTCCTTTGCCAGGGCAGTCCTAAATTGTGAGGTTCACCAATGCCCCTGCATACAGACGTGCATGAGGGCCTGTAAACCTGAAGTGCCCATTGGAAGGAAGTGGGTGTATTATAGTATAGCCCTTAGGCAGGGAAGCCAAACATTGGGAGGCTCCACGTTGTCCCTGGATAGAGACGTGCATGAAGGCCTGTAAACCTGAAGTGCCCATTGGAAGGAAGTGGGTGTATTATAGTATAGCCCTTAGGCAGGGAAGCCAAACATTGGGAGGCTCCACGTTGTCCCTGGATAGAGACGTGCATGAAGGCCTGTAAACCTGAAGTGCCCATTGGAAGGAAGTGGGTGTATTATAGTATAGCCCTTAGGCAGGGAAGCCAAACATTGGGAGGCTCCACGTTGTCCCTGGATAGAGACGTGCATGAAGGCCTGTAAACCTGAAGTGCCCATTGGAAGGAAGTGGGTGTATTATAGTATAGCCCTTAGGCAGGGAAGCCAAACATTGGGAGGCTCCACGTTGTCCCTGGATAGAGACGTGCATGAAGGCCTGTAAACCTGAAGTGCCCATTGGAAGGAAGTGGGTGTATTATAGTATAGCCCTTAGGCAGGGAAGCCAAACATTGGGAGGCTCCACGTTGTCCCTGGATAGAGACGTGCATGAAGGCCTGTAAACCTGAAGTGCCCATTGGAAGGAAGTGGGTGTATTATAGTATAGCCCTTAGGCAGGGAAGCCAAACATTGGGAGGCTCCACGTTGTCCCTGGATAGAGACGTGCATGAAGGCCTGTAAACCTGAAGTGCCCATTGGAAGGAAGTGGGTGTATTATAGTATAGCCCTTAGGCAGGGAAGCCAAACATTGGGAGGCTCCACGTTGTCCCTGGATAGAGACCTGTTAGGTTC
The DNA here is from genome assembly GCF_048569485.1 of Anomaloglossus baeobatrachus. Lineage (NCBI taxonomy): Eukaryota > Metazoa > Chordata > Amphibia > Anura > Aromobatidae > Anomaloglossus > Anomaloglossus baeobatrachus. The sequence continues at coordinate 607,146,023 of NC_134353.1, read as the reverse complement.
TTAGTGCCTCCGTGCTTGCATTTAAAAACCGCACGTGTGTGCCTGTTGGTGGCAGCTTTCCGCTGCATTTGTGTGAGTTTTGCACAAACTTGGATATAACACACAAGTCTAGTGAATACACATCAGCACAGCATTGCAAAATGCGCAAGGGCGTTGTCAACGAACAAGGAAGTGGACGTGATGGTGGTGCAGGCAGACACCGAGGTTGTGTGCAAGCTCTAATTTCGCCACAACAAAGGGCCACATCTAGTCGCTCGCACGTCCTGTCCCAAATTCTTGGGGACCGCAGCAGTACACCCCTCTTGAACCAAGACCAGTGTCAACAGGTTGTTAGTTGGATAGCGGATAATGCTTCCAGTCAGATTGGCACCACCACAAACACTCTGTCTTCCACACGGTCAAGTGTCAGTAGCCGTGATACTGCACCGCACATTTCAGAACCTGATCCTCCTTCCTACCACCAGGCCGAGTACACGTCCACGGACATTACTGATCCCACACTTGGACACTCGGAATAGCTGTTCGTTCACGTTTCCATTCACAAATTCTGGCCTCTCGCCAGCTCCTGTTGAAGTGGGCCATGACGAGATTGTATGTACAGATGCACAAATATTTGAGCAGCCACGTTCTCACGAAGTTGGCAACGTGTCTCAACAAGGGGTGGCCGATGATGAGACACAATTGTCAGGAAGTCAGGAGGAGGAGCAGGGTGCGGAAGAGGAAGACGACGTGGTGGATGATCCAGTAACTGACCCAACCTGGCAGGAGGATATGCAGAGCGAGGACAGCAGTGCACAGGGGGAGGGAGGCGTAGCATCACAACAGGCAGTAAGAAGCAGAGTGGTGGCCCCAGGCAGACGTCAGTCAACTGTTCCCCGGAACAACACGACACAAGGTGCCTGTACAAATGTTAGGTCTTCCCGAGTCTGGCTGTAATACTATTGTATGTATTGAGGATTTCGATTGCGTTAGGGCAATGACAACCAGAGACGAGTTCTTGGTGCAAGACATTTATAATATGCAACCAGCAAATATGTACATAAACGGAACAAAAACACAGTAGAACATAAATACAGGAAATACCTTCCAGGGACTGAGCGAAAGGGAATTCCCGGTACCGCGCACCGGACTCCCCCAGGGAGACCACCAACAGCAAACCCCTATACAGGGACTGTCTGGCAATCACCCCAGAAGCCCTAAATGCGCAGCAGCCGGGACACAAAAGGGCAATAGGTAAGTCGAAAAATGTCTGTACGTGATGTGAGTCCAGAGTGGTATTAAACGGAAGGAACCGGGCAGAAGTTCCGACCAAAGACGGCAAACGGAGTCCAGGTACAGCTAGATGATACCAGATGAAGTCCAGAGTCGGTGTCGGTTGTTTTCCAAGAGGATCCGAATAACAATCAGGAACCAAAAGCAGCAGGGCAGGAGCACACAGGAAGCAGTATACTCAGGCACTGGACTAAGCTTTAGGGGCGGCTTTTAAACAGATGGACAGGAAGTAGGGCAACATAACAGAAAACTCCATGTTAACAAAGGGCAAGCTCTTTCAAAAGAAAACTGGAAAACCAGGAACTCTGACACTGGCAGTTTTTTAAGTTGGCTCCAGATGATTCTAAAAAGGCCATTTGCAACACCTGCCATGCCAGCATCAGCAGGGGTACCAAAACTAGCAGCCTGACCACCACCAGCATGATCAGGCACATGTCAGCCAAGCACCCGACTTTGTGGGAAGTACAACAGAGTCGAGGAGCAGTGCTTGCTGATGTCACTGCTACGTCTTCGCTGGTTGTGCATGCGAGCCAATCCCCTGTCCATGCTGCCTGCGAACAAGCCTCCTCCACTCCTGCACCTGCAGTTGCCTACGCAGAAAGAACACCATCATCAAGCACGTCCTTGTCCCAGCGCAACGTTCAGTTATCCATTCAGCAAACCTTTGAGCGCAGGCGCAAATACACTGCCAACACCCCACATGCCACAGTTCTAAATGCTAACATTTCGCGACTGCTTGCGCTGGAAATGTTGCCTTTTAGGCTGGTTGAGACAGAAGCATTCCGCGAACTGATGGTGGCAGCTGTCCCACGTTACTCGGTCCACAGCCGCCACTATTTCTCCCTGTGTGCCGTCCCCGCATTGCATAACTAACCACGTGTCACAAAACATCACACGTGCCCGGAACAACGCTGTTTCAGCCAAAGTCCACCTAACCACAGACACGTGGACAAGTGCATGTGGGCAAGGCCGCTACATCTCGTTGACGTCACACTGGGTTAATATTGTGCAAGCTGGGACCCAGTCTGAGCGAGGGACGGAATACGTCCTTCACACACCAAGTTTTGCAGGCCCTACCTCAGTCAGGGTTTCACACACACTCTACAGCTCCGGAATGTCATGCTCCTCAGCCTCCTCCTCCTCCTGCGCATCCTGATCCACTTTACCCTCCACACCAGTCCCAAGCTGTAAGTGTCGCTGGCGGAGGAGGGGACGGTGCGCTCTCCCACTGCTCGGGTCCGGCTGACGCAGCTCTACGGCTGCTGCTGCTCGTTGGCTCGAGCGATGGCCGGATCCCGGGGACTCGAGCGGCGCTACTCGCCCGTGAGTGAAAAGGGGTGGTTTGGGTTTTGGGGATATTGTCCGTGACGCCACCCACGGTTGTGGTGATTGTGTGGACACCACCGCTGCTCTGGACGGGGATCCCGGGAGCCTGTGACAGGGAGCAGCTTTGTTGTTATTTCTCCCCTACGTGGGTAGGGGGGTTGGTTGTCCCGGGGCCTGGTGATGGGGTAGAGATGGATGACAGGCGGGTTGCGGGGCCTGATGAAGTGCATGGTCGCAGGGGCAGCGCTGTGCCGCACGGCACGGAGGTACTCACTCAGCCCAATGATGATGACACAGTTCAGGGTAAAACAAGTGGCTGGATGGACAGGTCACTCGGACGGCTGCGGTTGTTCCTCCCTGCAGGTTAGTGATGACTGTCTCTCCCTGCACCGAAGTTAAGTGTTGGTAGTGATGGTTTCCCAACGGTAACCCGCTCCCTGACCTGGATATGGGCCGGAGGAGCCCCTTTTGCCCACAGGCGCTGGCCCTGGGAGACGGTTGCCCTTGCCGGTGGCTGTGTCTCCCCTTCACGGTTGTACGGTTGCCTTCTATCTGGACTTGGCTGTTTGGAAACCCTGAGGTCCCCTTCAATAACGGATTTGGCAAATTCACGGCGACACCAAGCCTTGCCGGGATCCGAAAGTCCTCTGCCAATGGTGCTGGCTTCGCTTTGTATACCGGTCCGGTACGGCCGGGTCACCACCCGTCCACGGTCCTTACGGCAGACTCCAATCGGCCTCCACTGCAGACGGTCACCACATCCTGCCAACCTTGCTGTCCTGTCCAGGCCACACACCCGGACCAACTTCAGGCTCTTTGCTGTCACTTTTCTCCTCTCTACTACTTTCCTCCTTCCACTTCCTTAGCTTAACTCTCACTGCCTGTGTTTTCCCTCCTCCTCGGTGGGTGGAGACCAACCGCCTGGCTCCACACCCTGGTGTGGACAACAGCCCCTGGGGAAGGCAACAAGGATTTTGTGTTTTGACTATGATATGCCTGCAGGGAGTGTGGGGTGTTTAAGTGTTGTGCTCTGTGGCCCCTGGCTTGTCCAGGGCGACACAGAAGCACTGCAGCACTGCCTCGGCGAAGCGGCAACAGGCAGTGCTGAAGCTAATCTGCATAGGTGACAAACCCCACAATGCAGAAGAGGTGTGGACAGCTCTGAAACAGCAGGCAGATCACTGGCTCACAACTCTGAACCTAAAGCCAGGAAAGGTGGTGTGTGACAATGGCCGGAACCTGGTGGCGGCTTTGAGGCGAGGCCAGCTGACACATGTTCCATGCTTGGCCCATGTGCTCAACCTCGAGGTTCAGCGGTTTCTAAAGTCATAGTCAGAGCTGTCTGATCTGCTGGTAAAAGTTCGCCGCCTGTCTGCACATTTTCGAAAGTCACCTACTGCTTCAGCCGGCCTTGCCGCCTTAAGACGCCGTTTGCATCTTCCGGCACACAGACTGGTGTGTGATGTCCCCACGCGTTGGAATTCAACTCTGCACATGTTGGTCAGGATATGTGAGCAGAAGAGGGCAGTTGTTGAGTACCTGCATCACCTAAGCCGTCGGGAAATGGGTCAAACTCCACACATAACACCTGAGGAGTGGAGATGGATGTCCGACCTATGCACCATCCGCCAAAACTTTGAGGACTACAACAAGATGGTGAGCGGCGATGACGACATTATTAGCGTCACCATACCGCTTCTCTGCCTTCTAAAATGGTCTCTGCTCAGAAAACAAACATGATGCATTGCAGGCGGAGCGCGATGAGTTTCAGCAAGAAACAGTAGTGGGTGTGGGTGATGATAACACACAGCCCAGCCTCGTCTCATCACAACGTGCAGTGGAGGACTATGACGAGGAGGAGGATGAAGACATGGAGCAACTCTCTGGCCAAATTGAGGATATGACATGCAGTCATATCCTCGGTTCAGCGTGGCTGGCCAGAGGACAGGGTAGATGATGAGGAGGAGGAGGACAGCATGTTCAGTCATCGTGTCGTTCAGGATACTGAAGTGATGGCTGTTAAGAGTCTGGCACACATGGCTGACTTTATGGTAAGCTGCCTGTCTCGTGACCCTCGCGTTAAGAACATCTTGGCCGACAATCATTACTGGTTGGTAACACTGTTAGACCCACGCTAAAAGGAGAACTTTATGTCTCTTATTCCCGAGGCGGAGAGGTCAGGCAAAATGCAGCAGTTCCAGAAGGCCATAGTCACGGAAGTAGGCAAAGCATTCCCCTCACAAAACGCTAGCGGCATAGGTCATGAATCAGTGGACAACCGAGGCGTACAGCCGAGAGAGGCACAAGTCCAATCCGCCAGAGGTAGGGGAACAGTCTTTAAGATGTGTGACAGTTTTCTCAGCCCCTCACGTACCACAGCCCCTGAGGTGCGGGGTAGTGCCACAAGAAATCCTAAGTTTGCCCAGATGCTGAAGGAGTACCTTGCAGATCGAACAACTGTACTCCGACATTCCTCTGTGCCTTACAATTATTGGGTATCCAAGCTGGACACGTGGCATGAATTGGCTCTCTACGCCTTGGAAGGCCTGGCCTGCCCTGCTGCTAGCGTTTTGTCAGAGCGTGTTTTTAGTGCCGCAGGTGGAATCATTACAGATAAACGCACCCGCCTGTCAACTGAAAATGCTGACAAGCTGACTCTGATCAAGATGAACAAGGGTTGGATTGGGCCAGACTTCACCACACCACCAGCAAATGAGAGCGGAATTTAAAGTTTGCCATGTACCTCCACTCACCCATGGGTACACACTTCTGGAGTTTGGCTAATCGCTGGACTGCTCCTCCTTCTCCTCATGCGCCACCATGATGATGACCGTTACAAATTGCAATACTTAGGCCTTTGTTTCAGGTATACCCCCAGTGGTAAATTTTTTCGCCCATTCTTTGCAGAATGGACATTACAACGACAGGAGACCCACTCCTTTGCAATGGGAACAATGTTTTGAGGCCCTCATGCACGTCTCTATCCAGGGACAACGTGGAGCCTGACGCTGCCACCGACTGCCACACACGTGCTGTTTTTAAATGCAAGCACGGACGCAATAAGAACCTAACTGGTTTTTAGGAGCGACAATTACTGAGAAGTCTGACACTATCAGACACTGCTGACTGACGTGTATTATACACTAGACTTGTGCGTTATATAATAGTTTGTGCAAAACGCGCACCTGTACCCTGCCACCGACTGCCACACACGTGCTGTTTTTAAATGCAAGCACGGACGCAATAAGAACCTAACTGGTTTTTAGGAGCGACAATTACTGAGAAGTCTGACACTATCAGACACTGCTGACTGACGTGTATTATACACTAGACTTGTGCGTTATATAATAGTTTGTGCAAAACGCGCACCTGTACCCTGCCACCGACTGCCACACACGTGCTGTTTTTAAATGCAAGCACGGACGCAATAAGAACCTAACTGGTTTTTAGGAGCGACAATTACTGAGAAGTCTGACACTATCAGACACTGCTGACTGACGTGTATTATACACTAGACTTGTGCGTTATATAATAGTTTGTGCAAAACGCGCACCTGTACCCTGCCACCGACTGCCACACACGTGCTGTTTTTAAATGCAAGCACGGACGCAATAAGAACCTAACTGGTTTTTAGGAGCGACAATTACTGAGAAGTCTGACACTATCAGACACTGCTGACTGACGTGTATTATACACTAGACTTGTGCGTTATATAATAGTTTGTGCAAAACGCGCACCTGTACCCTGCCACCGACTGCCACACACGTGCTGTTTTTAAATGCAAGCACGGACGCAATAAGAACCTAACTGGTTTTTAGGAGCGACAATTACTGAGAAGTCTGACACTATCAGACACTGCTGACTGACGTGTATTATACACTAGACTTGTGCGTTATATAATAGTTTGTGCAAAACGCGCACCTGTACCCTGCCACCGACTGCCACACACGTGCTGTTTTTAAATGCAAGCACGGACGCAATAAGAACCTAACTGGTTTTTAGGAGCGACAATTACTGAGAAGTCTGACACTATCAGACACTGCTGACTGACGTGTATTATACACTAGACTTGTGCGTTATATAATAGTTTGTGCAAAACGCGCACCTGTACCCTGCCACCGACTGCCACACACGTGCTGTTTTTAAATGCAAGCACGGACGCAATAAGAACCTAACTGGTTTTTAGGAGCGACAATTACTGAGAAGTCTGACACTATCTGGACTGTTTTACACTGTGTACACCAGCCCCAGATATGATGAAGGCTGGTATACGGTCACCACTAGGAATGGCTATATATACCCTGCCTGCCTGCCTGTATACTGCTACAATAGTCCTGACAAGGACTCTTCTGGTCACTAGCCTGTATTCCGACCTGGCTATACCCTGCCTGTATATAGCAACAATAGTCCTGAGAAGGACTCTGCTACTGTACTCCGACCTGGCTATACCCTGCCTGCCTGTATACAACTAGAATAGTCCTGAGAAGGACTTCTGGTCACACTGTTTGCAGCCCTGCTCCGGAACTAACTATAAAGGGCCGCAAAGCTTTCCCTGAATCAGCGACACTCTCCCTACACTCACTGTCAGAATAGCTGTGAGCAGAGCACAGCGCGCCGGCCTATATAAAGGCTCGGTGACGCTGTGCAGGCCGGCCAATCACTGCAATTCCACAACTAACAGGGCTGTGGCATTGCAGTGGTCTGCCAGCCAATCCCTGCATGAGGGCTGGCTCTCAAAAGAGCGCCAACATGCAGAAATGAAGACCACGAGTAAAGCACGAGTATCGCGAGATTACTCGGTCCCCGCCGAGCAGCCCGAGTACAGTGATACTCGTGCGAGTACCGAGTAGTGACAAGCATGCTCGCTCATCACTATTTATAATTATTCTGTTCTTTCTGTAAAAGATATTAGCAAACCAAGCCCTAACTATCCAGAGTTTGTATTGGGCTTGTGCCCATACATAGCAGGAGCCAAAGTAAATAAGCAAAACTACAGTTTAAAGCATGGGGGAAGATGATTAAACTAAGGTAGTTTCAAAACTCAGCAGTGAAGACTAACCAACGTTATCTGTGATAAAGGAAAGCCAAGCTAGATATTATCCAACACAGCACATATAGCTATCTATCTGTCCATCTATCTACACATATACAGTATATAAGCCAAGCTAAATATTATCCAACACTGCAGATATACAGTATATATATATATATATATATATATATATATATATATATGTGTGTGTGTAATACAATCGGATGTTTGATTGACCGCAAACACAAGAGAAGAGGAGGCTATGTTGCTTATAATCTTATAATGGGATTTAATTTTGTAAATGTGTCAAGTGCGGTGATCAATATACTAAAAACATATTGTACATCCATTGCTCTTCTGCTCCATGTCTAATTTATCAATACATCAATGGATGCCAGTAGTGTGGTCGTGCGTAAAAAAGTTGTGCAAACTAGAACAATGGTATCGGCAGCTTAACTGGAATGTACTACATTTACAAGACTTCTTGCTTCACAATGTGTGTGTGTGTGTGTGTGCGTGTGTGTGTGTGTGTGCGTGCGTGTGCGTGTGTGTGTGTGTGTGCGTGTGTGTGCGTGTGTGTGTGTGTGTGTGTGTGTGTGTGAAATGTTGCTACAGTGACCTGTAAACATCTGAGGAGGTATATACTGTGTATGTATATATATATATATATATATACAGTCAGGGCCAGAAATATTTGGACAGTGACACAAGTTTTGTTATTTTAGCTGTTTACAAAAACATGTTCAGAAATACAATTATATATATAATATGGGCTGAAAGTGCACACTCCCAGCTGCAATATGAGAGTTTTCACATCCAAATCGGAGAAAGGGTTTAGGAATCATAGCTCTGTAATGCATAGCCTCCTCTTTTTCAAGGGACCAAAAGTAATTGGACAAGGGACTCTAAGGGCTGCAATTAACTCTGAAGGCGTCTCCCTCGTTAACCTGTAATCAATGAAGTAGTTAAAAGCTCTGGGGTTGATTATAGGTGTGTGGTTTTGCATTTGGAAGCTGTTGCTGTGACCAGACAACATGCGGTCTAAGGAACTCTCAATTGAGGTGAAGCAGAACATCCTGAGGCTGAAAAAAAAGAAAAAATCCATCAGAGAGATAGCAGACATGCTTGGAGTAGCAAAATCAACAGTCGGGTACATTCTGAGAAAAATGGAATTGACTGGTGAGCTTGGGAACTCAAAAAGGCCTGGGCGTCCACGGATAACAACAGTGGTGGATGATCGCCGCATACATTCTTTGGTGAAGAAGAACCCGTTCACAACATCAACTGAAGTCCAGAACACTCTCAGTGAAGTAGGTGTATCTGTCTCTAAGTCAACAGTAAAGAGAAGACTCCATGAAAGTAAATACAAAGGGTTCACATCTAGATGCAAACCATTCATCAATTCCAAAAATAGACAGGCCAGAGTTAAATTTGCTGAAAAACACCTCATGCAGCCAGCTCAGTTCTGGAAAAGTATTCTATAGACAGATGAGACAAAGATCAACCTGTACCAGAATGATGGGAAGAAAAAAGTTTGGAGAAGAAAGGGAACGGCACATGATCCAAGGCACACCACATCCTCTGTAAAACATGGTGGAGGCAATGTGATGGCATGGGCATGCATGGCTTTCAATGGCACTGGGTCACTTGTGTTTATTGATGACATAACAGCAGACAAGAGTAGCCGGATGAATTCTGAAGTGTACCGGGATATACTTTCAGCCCAGATTCAGCCAAATGCCGCAAAGTTGATCGGACAGCGCTTCATAGTACAGATGGACAATGACCCCAAGCATACAGCCAAAGCTACCCAGGAGTTCATGAGTGCAAAAAAGTGGAACATTCTGCAATGACCAAGTCAATCACCAGATCTTAACCCAATTGAGCATGCATTTCACTTGCTCAAATCCAGACTTAAGATGGAAAGACCCACAAACAAGCAAGACCTGAAGGCTGCGGCTGTAAAGGCCTGGCAAAGCATTAAGAAGGAGGAAACCCAGCATTTGGTGATGTCCATGGGTTCCAGACTTAAGGCAGTGATTGCCTCCAAAGGATTCGCAACAAAATATTGAAAATAAAAATATTTTGTTTGGGTTTGGTTTATTTGTCCAATTACTTTTGAACTCCTAAAATGTGGAGTGTTTGTAAAGAAATGTGTACAATTCCTACAATTTCTATCAGATATTTTTGTTCAAACCTTCAAATTAAACGTTACAATCTGCACTTGAATTCTGTTGTAGAGGTTTCATTTCAAATCCAATGTGGTGGCATGCAGAGCCCAACTCGCGAAAATTGTGTCACTGTCCAAATATTTCTGGACCTAACTGTATATATATATATATATATATATATGTCTTTGACTCATCTTTTGGATCTGTTCCAATGAATGATATATAGATATTGCATATACAGGACATTTGTCATATAAGGTCTTTAGCAAGCACAGAAAAATCCAAAGTCTCCGATGCCATATTGCCATACACATCCTTATCCATTTGGTGGTAGCAGCGCTCTTTTCTTTTCACCTGGAAGCCTGTACTCCATGAACAGTCAAAGATGTGCTGTCCTCATGAAATTAATGGTTAGGAGTACAATGTCCAGTAATGATTATTAAAAAATACAAATAAGCGTTACATTGTACTAATAGTTCGTTTTCTTAAGAAGTAACAAATCATAAGGCTGAGTCCAGCAATGCAGCAATGTGCTCTATATTCACACATGCGGTGTCATTTCCATCCTTCTGTTCTGTCAAACGAACAGGAAACATCAATTGTTTGCTCAATATGCTCAACAGACACGAATGGTGCAACTATTTCTGTGTTTAATTGCATTGTTATTTATCTACAATTTTACAATCAGGACATATTTCCTGTAATCAAGGAAGAAATACAATTAGTTTCACAAGGGTTCCCATATATTGTCATGCAACTGTATGGGTAGATTGTTTGTACAGTGGTCACTTCAATGGGCCCAAGCTACAATATCAAAATACAATGATTATACATGTGCATATGCAGCGCCCCACGGGGCAGGTGATTAACCTACTCGATGCCGGGCCATTTTCGGGTTGGGTCAGGCGATGTCACTGGTGGCCTTGCCCGGTTCTAATGCCCCGAAGTGTACAGTAAATAGTGGAGGAAGCGGGGTATTTGGGAAAGTTAGTCATGACGCCACCTGTGGTATACAGCCAGGGAGTAGCCGCCGCTGCAGGATTCCTCGCCAGGGCAGGTGTTATGGCAGCTGGGATGGTATCACTCCCAACAGGCGGAGCGGGCCCCGGGTGGATAACGGGGAAAATGGCAGTCCCTTGAGAGCGCCGAAACGCAGAGCGACAGTGTCTCTAATCAGAGTCTGAGTCAGCAACTGCGGTGCCAGGTTCTTTTTACTCACTGATTTAAAGCTGCACCCAGGTGCTGGTCTCTGCTGTTGTGGACTCCGGTCAATTCCAGGCAAGTAAGGCCACCACCAGGGTTTTAGGAGAAGTGTGCCACCCCTGCAGCAGTCGGACTGTTCGGATCCGGGGGTTTTGCTGTGGCTTGATGGTCTCCAAACCCGACGCTCAGCGGCCACTCAAATAAAAGGGGGGGGAAATACTTACAAGGGACAGTTCGTGACGCCACCCGTGGTGTGCGGTAAGGGAGTACCGCTGCTGCCGATGGGAGTACCCGGGGCTGATGGAGCAGGGCAGCTAGATGGTGATTCCTCCACGGGTAGGGAAAGCCCCAGGGCTCCGGAGGGAGGTGAAACAGTATGGTGGAGGTGATTTGGGCAGGTCAGGACCCGGGAAGGCACATGTACTCACTCAAGCGGTGCAGTTGTTAGTGCGGCCAATAAGCAGACTCTGACACAGAAGTAAACCAAGTCTCTGGGTGCCGCTGCCACTCTGGGGAGCCCGTTCGGGTGTCCGTTCCCGCTGGTATTGCTTAGTGGTCTGGAGCCTGCCTCCATGCACAATTGTGTAGATGTTCCTGAGTGACCCTTCGGCCTGAAGCTGTCAGGGTCCCGCTCCCCATAGTGATATAGTGGAGCTGTGCTCTTGATGGCTGACACTTGGGATTTCAGTGGGCTGCATAAGCTGAAAGGCAATATCCCCCTCGTTGTGTTGATGCCTTCGATCTCTGAGCTCTTGGGGAAAGTTCATAAAGAGAATATCCTTCACAGGTGAATTATCAGGTTGCGTGAAGCTAGTACCTTATCTAGGGTCCTGTACCCTGCCGTGCTTGGTACCACTCCAGTTACTGGACTTCTGGTGCTGACCGTTCTCCAAAACTAAGTCAGTACACCCTTTTCCAACACCATGCAACCGGGTCTCCAACTCCACTGGTCCCAGACCACCATCTGCGACCCAACCAAGGTAACACAGGGAGCAACAACTCCCTCAGCTCCTCACTCTCTAAGCGCTAATACTCATCTGTTTTTCTCTCCCCCTCCACCAGTCTGCCTGACCCCTAGGTGGGTGGCCCTATTCCAGCTAGACCACCCACTGGTGTGCCTGACAAGGTGTGGTGTGAGGTGTGGTTAGGATTTGAGTGCTGATGGAAGCAATACCAGTGTGTAGGAACCCAGAACCATGGAGGGTGAGTTCTGCACCATGAGATTCAGGGGTGCAGTTTCCTGTGACTCCCTCTTAGAGTCAGGGGCATCACATTCCCCCTTGGTTAAATGTAGCTCATCCCCGAGCTACAGGACACCCAGAGGTTTTATTTTTCTTTTAAACTGTAAAAAGAGAATAACAGGTTATGCATAAATATTCATCCCACATAGGGGAGGCAATACTTTTAAACGTTGCAAACTCTCGTCCATCAAGTAGAACACATGGGAACACTACCGCTTGTAGCGGTAGTCGGTGGCTCAGCCTACTCTGCTGCAGCCCCTTCCTGCCACAGTCCATTCCCATTGTCCCTCTCCCTTCAACCTGCCACCCAAACAACCTGGATCTCTGGTGCCACCTCTAATCCTGGTGGGCACCCCCCTTTTCCAGGTACCTTAGTAGTCTATAGTTACAGCATTGAAGTCCTGGAGGTGCAAAAGACAACTCTGGAAGGCGGACCGGGCGCAACTATATACAAAAGGCACAAGTTCGTGCTGGTTGCTGCCAGTCCTGGAGCCATGGTCCATTTTTAATAGTAAAGTGCAACTGTAAATCAGGTAAAGTATACGGGTAATTGGCGGACATGTAAATCAGCATTTTCAACAAACGTGCAAATAATCAGCATTATCAACATTTGCATATTAACATCAACAGTAGCAGCAATATAAAACACAACTTTATACAATAGAGTGGCCGGGTTCCGCTACCATTAATATCGGAGGTAGTCGGGGGCAGTGGTGGGAGCTGGCATCACTTTTTCGCCCTCCATCACATGCTTTTTGACCTCTAGGATGTACCAGCTCCGCTCCCCGCAATGTCGGCAATAGGAAACCAGGTAACCCGGTTCCAGGTTTCCGTTGGGGTGTCCCCTAGGAAGGTGCTCTGCAACATCCCTCCTTGAAACAAATACCCCAGAGGTAAGGCCTAGCTCCACAATGAACCCCCACCCCTTAATGGGGTAAAAGCGGTCCACTTGAACACGGTACCACGGACCTCTGACCCGGACGGTGGCCTTCCTCAGATACTCCTTCTCTCTGTTGGTGCGAGTGGCGACCTCCTGTCGGCGCTGCTCTCTGCTAGAAATTTATGTGTGCAGCCATTACTGCTGTCTTTCCCAATAGGGGGCGCTGACATCAGGCTCCACCTCCGCTATGGGAACTGGCTGTAGATGGACTCCTGCGACCCCGCCGGCTACCGGGAGGCCGCGTGGCAGTGGAACCGGCATCTTGACAGGCTTCACCTCCGCTGTGGTGGGTACAGAAACCGACTGTTCCACAGCCGGGGTTGCAGAGTCCGGGTGCTCCGTACCAAGGTACGGGCCCGGTGATGCAGCCGGGTCTGGTCGGGTCAGTGGAGTGGCCAGAGGCGTGGCGGCCTGCTTGCTTTCTGCTGGGGCTGGAGGTTCCGCTGCCGGTGTTGGGGGTAGCGGTTCGGCGTCTGCCGAGGGCAAGGGTGGTGGCTGGGTAGTCGTGGTGGCCAGGGGCAGACCGGATCCCGCGGCCGGGTAGGCCGGTTCAACCAGGACTGGGTAGCTGCTTACCCGTTAAACGCGCAGGGCCTCCATCTCAGGGGCCCGTACCGCCGCAGCCAGACTCCTCATTTCAACTCTCTGATTTAGGGTCCTGTACCCCACCGAGCTCGGTATCAGTTTCGGTTACTGGACTTCTGGTGCTGACCGTTCTCCAAAACTAAGTCAGTACACCCTTTTCCAATACCCTGCGACCGGGTCTCTGACTCCTCTGGTCCCAGATCACCGTCTACGACCCAACCAAGGTCACACAGGGAGCTACAACTCCCTCAGCTCCTCACTCTCTGTGGGCTACTTCTCATCTGACTTCCTCCCCCCCTACCAGTCTGCCTGACCCCTAGGTGGATGGCTCTATTCCAGCTACACCACCCACTGGTGTGCCTGACAGGGTGTGGTGTGTGGTGTGGTTAGGATTTGAGTGCTGATAGAAGCATTACCAATGTGTAGGAACCCAGAACCATAGAGGGTGAGTTCTGCACCATGAGAGATAGGGGTGCAGTTCCCTGTGACACCCTGATAGAGTCAGAGGCATCACAGAAGGAGAGAGAAAGTAAGTCCTGGGCCTAGTAAAGTCCAAGTTTTCCAGAGATGTCTTGTCAGAACTATGGTCCCGACGGCTGTTTTTTATGTGTGTTGCGCCTATTTCTACCCCCACGTGGAACCCACTGCCCAGGTAGCTGGCTTCAGTGACTGGGGAAGTCCCATGATCGTGATGGCCACCCCCTCCCCCCTTCTTACCCTGAGCCATCCCATCCTGTGTGAAGGCTCGCAGAATGTAAGTGTGAATGTGGAATGTGATTAATCCCCCTTACCTGAGATAGATACCGCACCTTAATTGAAGTGCAGTACCCTGTGGCGACCAGAGCCTGAGGGGCGCCACATTCCACCATGGCAAATGGCAGCACTCCCGGGCTGCAACAAAACACAGGTAACACCACAATTTTTATATATGCATGTAACAGGTTAACAAGAAAACATCTTTCCCTTTTTGGGAGGCAGCAATAATTTCAAAACATTTCAAACATGTTTAACAGTACCAGTCATCAAAAACATTTCAAGTCAGAAAATATCAGCAATGAAAAAAACATTCTGCATATGGAAAACATTAACTATTATTCTTGCTTGGTTGCTGGTGTTTCCAGAGGGCCAGTTCCGACCCCCCTGGCTTGGCACGGTCACTGGACATCCTCTGGCATAATGTCTTGACTTGCCGCACCGGCGGCAGATGGGTTTCATAACGGTCAGTTACTGGGGGCGGCGGATTCTTCACACGTCTTCGCCAGATCATCAGCACTGGAAGCCAGTTCAATGGTCACCGGTTGCTGAGTCCCAGTCTTGGTTTGCATTACCTTGATCAGAGTAGCCATGCCCTTGCTCAGTTCCAGGATCTGGAGCCGCACCTAGTTGATAGAATCTGTACCCAAGGTTTGCTCTTTGGCCTCTACAACCATCAGGCTTGCTGGTATCATCCTGGTTTGTTGAAGCACAGCGTTGTTATGAGCTGGTTCACGCAGCACCCGTATGGCCCAATCTTTAAACTCTGCAAAGCTGAAGTTGAAGTGTTGCATAGCCAGGATACGGAGCTGGGTGCGATGGTTATCAGACAACAGTCCCTCAATAAACTGGTTAACAGGCGGTTCCCATCCGCTATCTCTCCCGGTTCTGTCCTGTTGCACCACTTTCATTGCTTCTTAAAGATTGAGAGCATAATCCCAGATACTGTTCTGTACCCTTTGCTTGCATCCATAAAATCGCATTTTAATCTCAGATGCTGTACGAGTGTCAAAGGTTTCTTTGAGTTTAGTCAGGATATCTTTTAATACCCTCTTATCGGTCTCTGGCCAGGACTTAAGTTCACGCTGAGCCCCTCCGGTTAGTTGGCTAATAAGAATGCTGGTCTTTTGGTCCTCCATCATTGGATACACCTGAAACAAACTGTAAAGTCTCTCCTTGAAATCGGTCAGAGTATAAGCCTCCCCCGAATACTGGGGTTGCCAGGCTGCTCCTGGGAGGTACGGCATGGAAAATGATATCACCGGAGCCACTATTGGTGCTACAGCCTCAGCAGCGGGAGCAGCTTGATTCTCCTCCTCAGGCCTCCGACACACATCCGTGCCGCCGGTACATGTTTGGTACGTTTTTGCACGTACTGGCAGCACGGAGACACATAGACCAATGCTACCCTATGGTAGCCCGCACACACGTAAAAACACACGGAACGTGTGTCCGTGTCGTTTGTACGTGTGTGCATTTTACAATATGCTCGACATGTCCGTTTTTCGCCGGTATCACACAGGCACGGACCCGCTAAAGTCAATGGGTCCGTGCCTGCACGGACGGCACACGTAGCATGTCTGTGTGCTACAAGTGCCATCCGTGTGTGTTTTTTAGTGAGCGATGGCGGTCAATCTATTTTTTATGTGGTTGTCAGTCAATATCCCTTTTCTTCTGTGGTTGTCAGTCAATATCCCCTTTGTCGGTCGGTCTGTATCTCCCCCTGTCTCATACTTACCGTTCCCCGATCACCAGCGCGGCGAAGAACAGCTGTGCAAAAGATATGACGGCTTTAACTATTTTGACAATGCCGGCCGCTCATTATTCAATCTACTATTCCCTGCTTCCCCCACCCACTGGCGCCTCTGATTGGTTGCAGTCAGACACGCCCCCACGCTGAGTGACAGCTGTCTCACTGCAACCAATTACAGCAGCCGGTGGGAGTGTCTATATTGTGCCGTAAAATAAATAAATAAATAATTAAAAAAAACGGCGTGCGGTCCCCTTAATTTTGATACCAGCCATGGTAAAGTCACACGGCTGAAGGCTGGTATTCTCAGGATGGTGATCCCCACGTTATGGGGAGCCCACCACCCTAACAATATCAGCCAGCAGCCGCCCGAAAAAGCCGCATCCATTAGATGCGACATTTACGGGACTCTACCCGACTCTTCCCGAATTGCTCTGGTGCGGTGGCAATCGGGGTAATAAGGAGTTAATGGCAGCAGCCCATAGCTGCCACTAAGTCCTAGGTTAAACATGACAGCCGTCTCCCCAAGATAACTTCCATGTTCAACCTGTTATTAAAATTAAATAAACACACACATTCAAAAAATCCTTTATTTATAATAATTAAAACAAACAAACACCCTCGTTCACCAATTTAATAAAACCAAAAAACCCATCCAGGTCTGCCGTAGTCCATGGATGTCCGACGACGCTCTCAGCTCTGCTACATGAAGGTGACAGGAGCGGCCACACACAATGACCGCTCTCTATCACCTCCAAGCAGCAACTGAAGTGAGCCGCGCGATCACCGATGACGTCAGTCAAGTTACTCGCGGCCACCACTGGATCCTCCACCTGTGAAAGAGAGTCTCCCAAGTGACTTAAGTGAGCTGCGCAATCATCAAAGAAGTCACAGGTGAGTTGTGGTGTCGGGTGGGTGACTCCAGCTAGCCGCGGGTAACCTGAGTGACGTCAGCGCTAATGTCGCCGCTAACTTCAGTTACTCAGGGGATTAGCGGACACTGGTGATTCCATCACGGATGTCCACTAATCAGGACGCCACACACAGACAGCGCCGTGGTATGACAATGAAGTCGGGTGAGGTTCAGCCGAGTTCATTCTCATCGCTCGTTTCTGTCTGTGTCGGCTGTCAGCGGGTATGTAGCAACGACATTTTACAACACACACAGATCAACACATACGGACACCACACGGACATTACACGTACGCATACACGGACATTCCACACGCATACACGGCAAGCATACGCCATCACATGGATGTCACACATACCGGAGAAACGCCCATAAAAAACAGAACATGGACCCGAAAAACAGAACGTGAGACACGTACGTTTTTTATGCGGAAGTGTGTTTCAGGCCTCAGACAAACTTCTGGCAGCGGGACTCTCTCTTTTCACGCGCTTATCTGGGCTCCTCCGACGCCTTCACGCTCTTTTTACAGGTTCCGCCCATGAAGTACGCCCCTTCTTTTCCCGCACGGAATGATAAATGGCGACTGTTCTTTTTGCAATTGAACGATTCAACACCAAATTATCCAGTTTAACACAGTTCTGTAGGCGCACAGTACCCGGTTTTATGGGCACGATATCCTGTTCGTGATGCCAAATGTAGCGCCCCACGGGACAGGTGGTTAACCAACTCATTGCAAGGCCATTTCGGGTTGGCTCAGGCGATGTCGCAAGTGGCCTTGCTTGGTTCCGTTGCCCCGAGGTGTACAGTAAATGGTGGGGGAATCTGGGTATTTGGAAAAGTATGCGGCCAGGGAGTAGCTGCCGCTGCAGGATTCCTCTCTCGGGCAGGTGTTGTAACAGCCGGAGTGGTATCACTCCCCGCAGGCGGAGCGGGCCCCGGGTGGATAACGGAGAAAATGGCAGTCTCTTGAGAGCGCCAGAGCGCAGGGCGATGGCGTCGCTAATCAGAGTCTGAGTCGGCAACTGCAGTTCCAGGTTATTTTTACTCACTGATTAAAAGCTGCACCCAGGTGCTTGTCTCTGCCGTCGTGGGCTCAAGTCAATCCCAGGCAAGTAAGGGGCCACCACTGGTGTTTTAGGAGAGAAGGAGAGAGAGTCCTATTTCTTGGGTGTCCCCCTCAGCAGTTAGGTACCCTGGCTGAGCTCCCGCTTAAAGCCCCAGGCCTAGTAAAGTCCAAATTTTCCAGAGATGTCTTGTCAGAACTATGGTCCTGACAGATTTGTTTCTGATGTGAGTGTGTTGCACCTATTTCTACCCCCAGGTGGAACCCGCCCCCCCAGGTGGCTGGCTTCAGTGACCGGGGAAGTCCCATGATTGTGAGCCCCCCCCCCGCCTACCCTGAGCCATCCCACCCTGTGTGAAGGCTCCTAAGCTGCATGTAAGTGTGAATGTGGAACACCGATAATTAACCCCCCTTACCTCAGATAGATACCGCACCTTAATTGAGGTGCAGTACCCTGTGGCGACAAGAGCCTCAGGGGCGCCACACAAATTTCTGTGCTCAAACATAATGTATCAATTAGAGATATTTGATACAAGTCACTTTGCAAGTAAACCCACAGGTTATGAGGGACTGAACTTGGGCTAAACTGAGAAGTAGGGATCCTATGACCAAGCCCTGGCTACAGGGCACTGCAAACTGGGCAGTTACCCAAGGACCCACCTCCTTGTGGCTCCCCAACATCTACAGATGGAGCAACACTCTCATTGTGGCTTCTAAATTGGAGTCTGCTTGAGGACCTTGGGTGACATCATGTAGAGATCATGTAAACTGTCAGGTGACAGTGGCGTAACCATGGGTCTTGTACTCTGCGGAACTTCAGAAACTTTGGTGACATCACGATTATGTGACTGGTCATGTGAATGTGACGCCCTGGACTAGCCAGGTAGTCACAGACAAGACACCACACCCACCCCCTCCCCTGGATACTTAACACCAGTCAAACAAAACCCTTGTTGCCTCCCTCCAGGGTCTGATGTCCACACCAGGTGGGGCGGAGCCAGGCGGTTGGCCCCACCCACCGAGGAGTTCACAGGCCTAAGGGCGGGAAAAGCAGTCATATTAGTTTGGAGTTCAGTGGAAGTGGAGTGAGAAACTGCTAGTGTCTGGGTAGGAGCCCAGGCACTGTCAGCAAGGTCAGCAGACGGTGGCGGCCATCTGCAGTAGTTAGTGGACCTCTGCGGAACCATAGGACCGGGGTAGGCGGTGGCCCGCCGGTACCGAACCGGGGAGCGGAGTGAAGCTAAGCACAAAGGCAGGGCGATCGGACCCCGACTATTTCCGCCAATAACGGTCAAATCCGAAAGTGCCCTGGACTAGCCAGGTAGTCATAGACATGACACCACACCCACCCCCTCCCCTGGATACTTAACACCAGTCAAACAAAACCCTTGTTGCCTCCCTCCAGGGTCTGATGTCCACACCAGGTGGGGCGGAGCCAGGCGGTTGGCCCCACCCACCGAGGAGTTCACAGGCCTAAGGGCGGGAAAAGCAGTCATATTAGTTTGGAGTTCAGTGGAAGTGGAGTGAGAAACTGCTAGTGTCTGGGTAGGAGCCCAGGCACTGTCAGCAAGGTCAGCAGACGGTGGCGGCCATCTGCAGTAGTTAGTGGACCTCTGCGGAACCATAGGACCGGGGTAGGCGGTGGCCCGCCGGTACCGAACCGGGGAGCGGAGTGAAGCTAAGCACAAAGGCAGGGCGATCGGACCCCGACTATTTCCGCCAATAACGGTCAAATCCGAAAGTGACCGCAACCCCATGGGTTTCCTAACACCCAAGACCCGACAGAAGGCAACAGTCCACACCGTGAGGATACACAGCCACCGCCATAGGCTAGAGATCCAAGGGCCAGCGCCTGCGGGCAAAATGGGCTCCTTCCATACTACCGCTGGGAAACCATCGGAGTCAACACATTCTACAACGGTGCAGGGAAAGACAGCCACCATCAACCTGTCCGGGGAGAGAAAAGACACTGCAGCCTTCTGCGGGACGCGTCCATCCAGCCGTTTGGTTTACCAGAGACTCTGTGAATTTCTGCCTGAGTGAGTACCACAGTGCCATCCGGCACCGCGCCGCGCTGCCCCTGCAACCCTGCACCCCAGCCATCCAGCCTCCCCGTTCCACAACTCCCGGGATCACGAACCCCTACCCACGGAGGGGACAACATCCTAGCTGCTCCATGCCATCACTCCCGGGATCCCCGTCACCAGCAGCGGTGGTGCCCATCATCACCACGACCTGTGGGTGGCGTCACGAACTATCTCCCAAAACAAACCACCCCCTTTCACTCGTGGGCGAGGAGCGCTGCTCGAGTCCCCGGGTCTGGCCCACCGCTCGAGCCACCGAGCAGCAGCAGCAGCCGCGGACCCGAGGGTAGCGAGCGCGGCCCCTCCGCCCGCGACATGAACATTATGTCACTGTTGGAATTGCTAAACAGGAGATGGAATAGCACTAAGTTCTCCCAGAGTGTGTGTCTAGAATTTATGGACTCCTGATGATATATATTAATCCTTCACGACATTCATTGTACATGTATGGCACAAGTCAGAAGCGTGTGTATGGAGAGAGCTAACAGGGTCAGCTTGCATCATGCTCAGCAGTTGATGGCTCTGTATTATAAGAAACATCAAAATACAATAAGGGCTTTTTCAGACATCCGTTCAACACAGCCTGTACACTGACCAGAATGCATGGACTAATCATGGGTTTCCTGTTCGGCACCCCAGTGGTCATGGGAGCCACAGTGGTGGTGTTCTCCTCACCAGCATGCAATGCTATGCTTGGAAGCAGCGGGGAGATTTCTATGCCAGGTACAAATACACCCAACACTTCCTAATCCAGGCCAGAAGGGGGAGCTCAAGTCCAGTTTGGGGTGAGCTTCCCTGTACATTCTGGGCTGGGGAGGGGTTAGAGAGAGGAACAGGAAGAGAGACATCAGAACTCTAGTAGCAGGAAAAGAGAACGGTCGCTGTTAGAGAGCTGTCAGCAAGCTTTCCAGGACCGAGCGCTGAATCAGGACACCGGGGTCCTCGACTGTCAGGTGCTAACGGCCCAGCAGTAAACCCAGAGGGCAGCAGATTCCACACCTCCTGGCCCAACAGAGATTCCCAAGGCGCAGTAGTATAATAGAGCCCAGGGCCGCAGAAATACCAGTGGGCCCTACATCCGGCTCACGCTGCCCGCCGGGACAAGGCAAATCACATCTAGGAAAAGGGACGCTGTGCTGCTCAAGTCCACAGCAACCCACAGTCAGAGTGCATTAAGGAAGGCCTCCAACATACATGGCAAAGAAGAGATTTCCCACTGCTTCCTGGCTGACTGGACCACTGTAACCTGGGACCATTACATCTGACTAGTAAAAGGTAAAGGAAACTACCAGCCTGTGTCGTCCAGTTACTGTCGGCGCCCTCGGACCCGCTCCCCAGTGTACAACACCATGGACTACCACCTATCACCCTCCACTTGGCCTGCTCCACCTGTAGGGAGCAGAACCATCCTTGCTGCAACATCACCAGCCCTGGAGGACATCACCCGCAGTGGCGGCTAATCCCTGGCCGCACACCATAGGTGGCGTCACGATACAAACTACCATCCCATCATCCTCCCTTTTATTGTACACCTTGGGGTCACGAAACAGGGCAAGGGCCACCTGTGACTTCCCAGACCCGACATCACCGGCTCGGCGACGAGTAAAGTTAACCCCTTGCCCCGTGGGTGCTACACCTGTGCCGAGCATGACAGCCTCATAGAAATATATGAAGCTGTCAAATTCTGGTCAGGAGAGTCGCTGGAGTTTTTAAGACTGAAAGAGCCCTGAAACACATTTATGATGGTAACTTAATAATAAAAAACCTATGAACCAATTTAAACATATTTAAGATTTTTTTGTAACTAGTAGAACTGGGCGGATTTACAGCCCCCATCTGTCGGGCTTTATCATGGTTGTGTGTCAAAATAAGGCCGGAGTCACACACTTGCACGAGTCTCGCATCACCCGGCAGCCGCACACTCTCCTGACAGGAGAGTGTATCTGCATGTATTCATATGCAGAACTACATGAACCAGACCCGTTCCTGTCAGGAGAGTGTGCGGCTGCCGGGTGATGTGATGCGAGACTCGCGTAAGTGTGACTCCAGCCTTACAGTGCGCTCATTTGAGCCGTATAACTCACACGATTCTCTGATCGCATCACCTGGCAGCCACAAACTCTCCAGACACGAGCATGCAGCGCCATAGAAATACATGCAGTCGACCTGCTCGTGTCAGGACAGTGTGCGGCTGCCAGGCGATGCGATGCGAGAATCATGCAAGTATGACTCCAGCCTTACGGTGCGCTCACACTTGCCGTATGACTCACACGACTCTCACATCGCATCACCCAGAAAGGCCGCACGCTCTCCGGACACGAGCATGCAGCTGCATAGAACTACATGCAGCCAACTCGCTTCTGTCAGGGGACTGTGTGTGGCCGTGCTAGGTCATGCTATACGCGACTCGTGCAAGTCCCTCGCAAGTGTGACTCCGGCATTAGAGAACCACATGCAGCTTCTTTTTTATTATTTAAATAAATAATTTAAAAAAACAACGTGCTTTCCCCCCAATTTTGTTACCCAGCCAAGATAAAGCTCTACAGCTGGGGCTGTATTCTCAGGTTGGGGAGGTCCAGCCTAAAAATATCAGCCTCTAGCCTCCCGGAATAATCGCATCAATTAGATGTGACAATCCTAGAGCTTTACCTCGCTCTTCCCGATTGTCCTGGTGCAATGGCAATCAGGGTAATAAGGAGTTAATGGTAGCCCACAGTAGCCACTAAGTCCTGGATTTGTAATGGCAGCATCTATTACACCCATTCACTAATCTGTAAGTGACAGTAAATAAACACAGACACCGAAAAAATCCTTTATTTGGAATAAAATACAAAAAACTCCCTCTTTCACCACTTTATTAACCCTCAAACACACCTTAAGGTCCAAAGTAATCCACACACAGGTCCCACGACGATTCCAGCTGTGCTAAATTTCTGTCACAGCGAGCGCCATAGAACAGGACTTCTCACTGTGCACTACAGAGAATGAATGAGCCGTGATGACTGATTGCAGTCAGACGCGGTCACAGAGGTTGAGGGCACGTCTGACTAAAACCAATCACAGAGGCAAGGCCGACCGGTGGGCGGGGAAAGCAGTGCTGAATGCATATGGATTAACAATGATGAGTGGAGGCTATAGGAGTAGCGTACAGCTGCATGGGAGCAGTTCACAACTGCGACGGAAACAAGGTAAGTATGAAGCGCTTGCTTCATTCTTATTTTCTTTATTTTTTTTTAACTTCTCGTGTGCTGGATCCAGATCAAACAGCCGGAATCCCGGGCCCAGCACCCGGGAAACCTGGAAACCGCGCGGATCCGGACTTTTACAGTCCACATCCGCCCAGCTCTAGTAACTAGTTATTCACTTTTTAAAGGCATTTGTGTGGTAATCTTATTTTACTCTATTTGTACTACATCCCTGTACTGTGACATCCCTGTATTATCCCTGTAGTGTGACATCACTGTCTGTATTATCCCTGTACTGGGACATCACTGTGTATATTATACCTGTATTGTGACATCACTGTGTTCATTATACCTGTACTGTTCCATCACTGTGTGTATTACCCCTGTACTGTGACATCACCGTGTTCATTATACCTGTACTGTGACATCACTGTGTTTATTATACCTGTGCTGTGACAACACTGTGTATTACCCCTGTGCTGTGACATCACTGTGTGGGGAGACAGATGTGAACATTTATATTGTGTGTGGTAAGGGGCACGAAGAAGAACACCGCAACTTTAGGCCAAGTTCACACACTGCAGATTACTGTGGGATTTGTGGTGTGAACCCACTGGTCTTTGTACAGTGGGCTTTGCTCAGCAACAGGGTGGTGGTTATATTAAGACTCTATGTGGTGATAATATTTGGTCATGGTGTGGCAGCATTATTTTGCAATGTATTATATTTTATATATATATATATATATATATATATATATATACACACACACACAGGGCCACCACTAGGAATTTCAGGGCCCCATACTGGCAACATTTTCGGGCCCCCTTGGGACTCTGCCCAGGCTCCACCCCAGGTCCGCCTCCACCCCTCAAACCTTCCACACTCTCACTGCCACTCTTGGAAAAACATGTATATATATATATATATATATATATATATACTAGCTGTAATACCCGACTTCACCCGGGTTAATAACTGTTGTTAACAAAATAGAATGTATTAACATTCCCAGGATAAAATGTATAAATAGAATGTATTAACG
Organism: Anomaloglossus baeobatrachus; assembly: GCF_048569485.1. Lineage (NCBI taxonomy): Eukaryota > Metazoa > Chordata > Amphibia > Anura > Aromobatidae > Anomaloglossus > Anomaloglossus baeobatrachus. Next base: position 607,121,460 of record NC_134353.1, on the reverse strand, counting down.
CCCGGGATTGTAACTGTCTCTCTGTTTCTCTCCCATTCTCTGTCTGTCTCCCCCTCTGTATATATCTCTCTGTCTCTGTCTCTTTGTCTGTCTGTGTCTTTCCGTCTGTCTCTTTCCCTCTCTTTCCCTGTCTGTGTCTTTCCCTTTTTCCCTCTGTCTCTTTCCCTGTGTCTGTCTCTTTGTCTGTCTCTTTACCTGTCTTTGTCTGTCTCTTACCCTGTCTGTCTCTTTCCCTCTCTTTCCATGTCTATCTGTTTCCCTGTGTCTGTCTCTGTCTCTTTGTCTGTGTCTGTCTCTTTACCTGTCTGTGTCTGTCTCTTAACCTGTCTCTCTCTTTCCCTCTCTTTCCCTGTTTGTCTCTTTCTCTGTCAGTCTGTCTCTTTGTCTGTGTCTGTCTCTTACCCTGTCTGTCTCTTTCCCTGTCTCTTTCCCTGTCAGTCTGTCTCTTTGTCTGTGTCTCTCTTTGTGTTTGTCTCATACCCTGTCTATGTCTGTTTCTTACCCTGTCTGTGTCTGCCTCTTTCCCTGTCTGTGTCTGTCTCTTTCCCTGGCTGCATTGTGACACGCCAACATTCCATATAAGGGCGTGGCTTCGCATTGTTCTGAAGTTCTGGCTGCACTGTGGCTCCCAGCTCCATTCGCTTTAATGGAGGCAAGTTTTTTGTGCGAATAACTGTAAAGCGCGTTGTTAAAATTTCCCCTCAAAACATAGCCTAGGACGCTCTCGGGGTCCAGACGTGTGAGTGTGCAAAATTTTGTGGCTGTAGCTGCGACAGTGCAGATGCCAATCCTGGACATACACACACACACACACATACATACACACACACATACACACATTCAGCTTTATATATTAGATATATATATGTGTCGCCAGGGGTTAAGGGGATACCCAGAACCGGGCCAAGGGGTCACTTCTGGAAAGGGGATCACGGTGTCGTGACCCGGTCTATGATCCCTGGTTCCACAATAAAAAAGGGGGGTTATGTTCATGACGCCACCCGTGGAATGTAATCAGAGATGACCACCGCTGCTGCAGAACCTCCGGGGTGATGGATGGCAGCCTGAGATGGGACAGTTCCCCACGGGTAGAGCCTTCTCCCCGGGGCAGTGTGATAGTCTATGGGGGGGAGTGCAAGACACGAGCACAATACGCAAGCAGACTCACAGTTTTGCAGTTTCTTTGTCCTTTACTGTAGATGGCATTCAGCAGAGTACTGTCCACTGAGTCTGTGAAGGGTTCAGGGTTTCTCCCACCCAGCCGGGCTGTTTTGGCTCCCTTTTCTGCACTGTGCTTGTGTGTGGCCCTGCTGCTGTGTGAACTAGGCAGCCGGCCCTGTTTTGACAGGCAACTCAAGTCCTTACTTGTAGTGTTACTGAACTCTGCGTTTGTTGCTGTGTCTGTGGTAAAGGTGAAGAATGTGGAATCTTCACTTCTCTGGTGTTAACTGTGCGGTGTGTAATCTGCACAGCCTCAGATCCAGCATCTGTTCTGTATGCTCCACCGGGGTGAGTTCAGCAATACTCTTTCTCCCAGGTATGTTCCTCTGTTTAATCTGTCTCCTTTCCTCAGACCCTCGGCTTAGGCCTGGAATTGGTCAGCGGATACTGTGGTGAGCTAAAGCCAGCTCCAACCTGCAGATCCTCAGTCCTCTGCACTGACTGACTGAACAAACAAAACTGAACTGACCACTTCCTCTCCACACCAGAATATACAGGGAAGCACTTGGTCTCCCCCTTCTGGCCTGGAGGTGCTAGTGTTGTGTGGGGAGTTAACCCTTTGTGTTGTTACTGTGGCAACCCTGGGGTGCTACATATATATATATACTAGCTGTACTACCCGGCTTCGCCCGGGTTAATAACTGCTGTTAACAAAATACAATGTATTAACAAAAATGTATTCTGGTATCTGCCACTGCCTGTACAAAAGGTCACGTTACAGTATTCACCTTCAAATAATCAAACCACAAAAATGGGAAAAAGAGTTGATAAGGGCCGTGGACGTGGTGGTAGTGACAGTGGTGGTCACCTAAGCATTGTGATCGAGCCAAAGAAAAAGGTTCCTGCTTTATCGACCTCTGCCTTCCTATCCCAATTTCCTTGTCCACGTGAGAAAGCACTCTTGTGCCCTGAACAGTGCGAACAGGTAACGAGTTGGCTAACAGAAAATGCCTCCAGTTAGTAGCAAATCCCTAGAGTCGACACAGACAGACTTGAGTAGCCCAGAGGCTGGCCCATCGAATCCTCAGCCTGGTCCTCCTTCCTCACAACATCAGTATTCTAAGGAAACATATGACACCAAAGCAGGTTGCTCTGAGGAACTGTTTACGGGACCCTTTGACCTTTCTTGATTCTCACTGCACAACACCACCAATGCAGGTGAGGCCATGGTGTGCAGTGATGCACAGATCTTTGAGCACCCAAGGACAGAAGAAAGCCATGTTGTTGGCCGTGACATGCTGGGCAATCAGGTGGAAGTGTTGGAGGATGATGAGACACAGTTGCCCTCAGGTGAGCCTGAAACCTCCATTCCCAAAGATGTTGACCTTCAGGAATTTGAAGACGACCAGGTTGATGATGAGGTGACTGATCCAACATAGACAGGTGGCATGGATTGCGAGAGCAGCAGTGCAGAGGAGCATGTGCCCATAATCCGCAAAAAGGCTGTAAGACATAGGGTTTCAACCACTGCCAGAAGTCAATCAACTGTGCACATGACACCACCATCTGTGGCATCTCAGAGTCCAAGGGTCCATGCACCACCTGTGCCATCTCAGAGTCCAAGGGTCCGTGGTGTGATTGTGTGGGAGTTTTTTTCCAAGAGTCCTTCGGACCAAACGGTTGCCATTTGTCTAATCTGTCAGACCAAGCTTAGCAGAGGCAGAAATACTTCCAGCTTGGGCACCTCCAGCATGAGAAACCATATGTTAGCCAAGCACACCACTAGGTGGTTGACAGCTCTAAGTGAAAAACACAATTTCCAGACTCAAAACGCTGCCACTTCCCCTAGCCTGCCTGCTTCCCAAACTGGTTTGCAAGAAAGTGGTGCTGATGCCTCCTTCTCCCAACCTAATGTTGGCCAAAATCAATCATCAACGACATCAGCTTCAATGTCCCAGCGTTCCGTTCAGTTGTCCTTACCACAGTCCTTCGAAAAGAACCGAAAATACCCCGTTACGCACCCAGGGGCAGAAACCATAACTGCACACATTGCTCGATTGATGGCCCTTGAGATGTTGCCGTATCGGCTTGTGGGAACAGAGGCTTTCCGCGACCTTTTGGCGGTGTTAGAACATCGGTACTCTGTGCCTAGCCACCACTATTTTTCTCGCTGTGTCGTCCCCAGAGGTAGAGTGTCATCTCACTCAAAAGGATTATAAGAGAGGGCTACGCATAGTAGGAGCAACACAGGCAGGGGACTAATGTGCCAAAACTGGTTCATTTTCCTCAAACCGTCAACTGCGAATCAGATAACGGTTGGGGGAACTATGACAAGGAGGGAACAGTTAAGTAAGATGGTGAGGGACTATGTAGGTGACCGTATCAGCATGCTTTCAGAGTCTACTGTTCCCTTTAACTATTGGGTTTCCAAGCTCAACACTTGGCCAGACCTCGCCTTATACGCTTTGGAAGTGCTAGCTTTCCCTGCTGCGAGTGTGTTGTCTGAGCGTGTTTTCAGCTCAGCGGGGTCAATAATAACAGATAGTCGCACACGACTATCGACGGAAAGTGCAGACAGTTTGATGATGATCAAAATGAACCATAGATGGATTGCCTAAGAGTACCTCAGGCCGCCTGTTAACAAGACCCAATAATAAGTATAGCCCCAAAATTTGGATTTCTTAAGTTCAAATAAGTTCCATTGTTTCTCATTCAAGACTATTTTGTCTTCTATCATCTAATGAGACTGCATGACTAATCTAACTTGTTATGCTGCTGCGATGTAATTGTTTGGGCCACTCACACAGGGCAATATTTTTCAAGCCTTTGTACATTATGCACTGGCACAGGCACTGTCGAGGCTACACTGTCTAGAATAACTTGGTCAGGCAGTCTCTATTTGTGTTCTTTATTGATGCTGTGCTCCACGGTGTATTACACATGGCACCCTGCAAAATCAGATTTTTTTTTTGGCTCCTTGCATGTTATGCCCTATTGCTTATCCTACCAATGTTTTTAAAATAAGCTCTTGGGAGCTGTTGGGAGTTCCTTGTGATGCTGTGCTCCATGGTGTCTTAACCATTATCCCCTGGGGAACTGAATTTATTAAACTTCTTGGCACGTTATGCCCTGTTGCAAATCCTACCAATTTTTAAAAAATAAGCTGTTGGGAGTACCTTGTGATGCTTTGCTACATGGTGTCTGAACCATTACACCCCAGGGGAACTGAATTTATTAAACTTCTTGGCATGTTATGCCCTGTTGCAAATCCTACCAATTTTTTTTAAAAAAGCTGTTGGGAATACCTACTGATGCAGTACTCCATGGTGTCTGAACCATTATCCCCTGGGGAAACTAAATTTTTTTTAAATCCTCAGTTTTAGCTAGTGGAATAAAGCCTGATTTCCAGAGTGAAACAACTGCCACTTCCCCTGGGCTGCCTGCTTCCCAAACTGGTGTGCAAGAAGGTGGCACTGATGCCTCCTTCTCCCAACCTGATGTTGACCAAACTCAATAAGCAACGAGCACATCAGCTTCGGGGTCCCAGCGTTCCGTTCAGTTGTCCATACCACAGACCTTTGAAAAGAAACGAAAATACCCCGTTACGCACCCAAGGGCAGAAACTATAACGGGACACATTGCACGATTGATAGCCCTTAAGATGTTGCCGTATCGGCTTGTGGGAACAGAGGCTTTCTGCGACCTTTTGGCAGTGTTAGAAACTGAATTTATTAAACTTCTTGGCATGTTATGCCCTGTTGCAAATCCTACCATTTTTTTAAAAAAAAAAGCTGTTGGGGGTACCTTATGATGCTTTGCTACATGATGTCTGAACCATTCCCCCCTGGGGAAACTGAATTTATTAAACTCCTTGTCATGTTATGCCCTGTTGCTTATTCTACCATTTTTTTAAAAAAAGCTGTTGGGAGCTGTTGGGAGTTACCTTGTGATGCTGTGCAACATGGTGTTTGAACCATTCCCCCTGGGGAAACTAAATTTATTAAACTCCTTTGCCCTGTTGCAAATCCTACCAATTTTTTAAAAAAAAGTTGTTGGGAGTACCTTCTGATGCTGTGCTACATAGTGTTTGAACCATTCACCCCTGGGGAAACTGAATTTTTTTAAATCCTCGGTGTTAGCTAGTGGAATAAAGCCTGAGTTCCAGAGTGAAACAACTGCCACTTCCACGGTGCTGCATGGTTCACAAACTGCTGTCTAGGAAGAAGGAGATGATGTCTCCTGCTCCCAACCTGCTTTTGGCCAGATGCAATCATCATCAACGACATCAGCTTCGATGTCCCAGCGTGGCGTTTGTTTGTTCATAAAACATACATTTGTGAATCATTTGAATAGAATTTGAATAGAGGGCCACTGGAGCCGGAGGTGTGGATAGAGGAGGAGGAGGAGGGCAAGGCCAACATCCAAATGGCCACATTGGCAATAGCACTGTAAAGTGTTATGGAGTACGTATTCCAACATTCACACTAATGATATAGGGTACACAGAAAACTACAAATGACTGCCATTCCTTCCCAATGTATGTTACAGGGCCTACCTGAGAGCCCTAAGAAGTCTGAGATTTGAGGACAGCCAGTGGCCCTTCCTGCATTTGAGTAGACGGCCACTGGAGCTGGTGGTGCTGGTGGAGTAGGAGGAGGGCAAGGTCAACATCCCAACGGGCACATTGTAGCTGACCTTTTAAAGTGCTGTCAAATATGTCCCAAAAAAGGAGGTGTGAGACAGACACCAATATAATGTATAAGTTACAGCCCTTTCTAATTGAAAAAGAAGGAAAAATGTAAAAAATGAAATGTGTGAACATATGCGAAAGGTTTTTTTTTGGGAGGTCGGGGCTTGATTTGACGTTTTATTACAGTTATTAGGCACTAGAAACTGTTTCTTAGCAATTTCCCCTCTTTTACTTTGGTTTGAGAGCTGTTCTGGCGACTACGTAAACGCCGCGTGCTGCTATGACCATGTTATTCAATGACACCAGAAATGTAGTCAGGCACCTTCTACAGGCTGTGCCCATACCGTTTTAGCCTTTTCCCATCCATTTCAGCCTTTTCCTCAGTCACCAACAGGTCCGACGTAAAATTATTCTGGTTTCCCATAGACTTACACTGGGGGTCGAATATTTGTGAATACTCGAATAGCGGCGAGGTATTCATCGGATATTTGTTGAAATGAATAATAGGGTATTCGATCATCCCTAGTGCTTAACCCTTACAGCACCACAAGCAAGGAGATATAATCCGACACCAGATTCACTTGGGGTCTCCCCAGAGCGAGATACACTCATGACACTTGTACACACCCCACCAGGAACACCACAACCGATCCCTTTACCCTGGCTCTATGAAGGTGGCAGGGGAGTGGCTCACTGAAGGAAGATTGCTGAGCAGAAGCAGAAGACCCTCTTCACCAGAGACTACAGCCCCGCAGCACCATAACAGGGGCATGACTGCCGATGTCATGGTGATTGACAGCCGGCTCCCCACTGTATAACTGCAGAAGGCCAGCTATTAATCAGCATGACGTCGGCAGTTATGCCCCGTCACCAGAGCAGCCCAGATGAGGAAGAGCTGCTCTGTTGATGAGGAGCAGTCGAATTTTTTGGCTCATAGTAAAAAATAATTTGGTTCTGGATAACGTCAGACACGGTGGGGCCTATTGTCCCCACCACGTACTATGACAAAATTACAGTGTTCAGATGGGTTGCAATGGCACCTGGAGGCCTGCAAAAAGACCTCTTGGTTACCATCTGACCGGGCTTCACATAAGACTTTATTTTATAGTAATACAGTAGTATCTATATATATAATTGCCTTATTCTGTCTGTCTGTCTGTCTTGCTCCAAAATTGTGTCACGTGACAGTGTCACCGTAAGTGTCATAAAAGTGACAACTGTCGGATTGGCCGCTGGGCTCGGCCTGGCCCAGCCCCCCCATGGATTGGCCGCTCGCCTTGGCCTGGCCCCGTCCCCCACATGGATTAGCCGGTCTGGGCTCGGCCTGGCTTCGCCCCCCCATGGATTGGCCACTCGCCTCGGCCTGGCCCCGCCCCCCACATGGATTAGCCGCTCGCCCCGGACCTCAACACGCATCGCCCGCTCCAGCGTACACCGGCTCCCGGTACACATGTGCAGGGAGACGGCATACGCTGCTTTCAATAATGAAGTGTCATGCAGCGGGGAAAGAGTTAAAGACACTGCAAGACACTTCATTATAGGCAGCGGGCACCCCCAGAAGAGAGAAGACAGAAGAAAGAAGACCCCGCAGTCATACTCACCAGACGCCGACCGGGAGCAGGTGAGCGCATCAAGGTCCTGCAGCGGCGGAACACACACACACACACGCACACACACATAAGAACAGACACACACACATCAGATCACACTCACTCACTCTCACACACACCTCACACACACATCAGATCGCATCCACACACAACAACATCCAGTGATATCGCTTACTTCTCGGCGGCGATACTGTGCGTGCAGTGACCGTCCAGGACCTGCCGGAGGATCACATGTGGAAGCATGTGGTATCTACGGATGTTGTGAGTGTGTGAGCGCGTATGTGCGATATCGTCAGTGTGTGTGTGCGTGTATGCGATCGGGTGTGTGCGTGTATGCGATCGGGTGTGTGCGTGTATGCGATCGGGTGTGTGCGTGTATGCGATCGGGTGTGTGCGTGTGTTCTGATGTGTGAGTGTATGCGATCGGATCTGTGAGTGTCGGCAGAGGAACACGGCGTGCAACACAGCTGCTGGGACCGCCCACCGGAGGGCACAGGGAGAAGTGGGGTGTGAGTGTATGCGATCAGATGTGTGCGTGTATACTGTCTGATGTGTGACTGTGGAGCACGATGGGGAGTGCGCAGCATGGGGGATGGAGCACAATGAGGGGTGCGCAGCATGGGTGATGGAGCACGATGGGGGGTGCGCAGCATGGGAGATGGAGCACGATGGGGGGTGCGCAGCATGGGGGATGGAGCACGATGGGGAGTGCGCAGCATGGGGGATGGAGCACGATGGGGAGTGCGCAGCATGGGGGATGGAGCAAGATGGGGAGTGCGCAGCATGGAGGATGGAGCACGATGGGGGGTGCGCAGCATGGGGGATGGAGCACGATGGGGGGTGCGCAGCATGGGGGATGGAGCATGATGGGGAGTGCGCAGCATGGGGGATGGAGCACGATGGGGAGTGCGCAGCATTGGGGATGGAGCCCGATGGGAGTGCGCAGCATGGGGGATGGAGCATGATGGGGGGTGCGCAGCATGGGGGATGGAGCACGATGGGGGATGGAGCACGATGGGGGGGTGCGCAGCATGGGGGATGGAGCACGATGGGGATGCGCAGCATGGGGGATGGAGTACAATGGGGGGTGCGCAGCATGGGGGATGGAGCACGATGGGGGGTGCGCAGCATGGGGGATGGAGCACGATGGGGGTGCACACCCCCCCCCCAAAACACACACACAGCGCCACACGCGCACCGCACAACACACCACACACACACTGGGAAACACAAACACTGCCCTACACAGACAACGCCGCACACACACAACACCCAACACACAAACACCGCGGCATACACAAATATACGCACATACCGCGCAACACACACACTGCACAAAACATACCTCCCCCAAAACACACACACGCACTCCACACCCACACAAACCGCACAACACACTGCACCACACACACACAGAACGCTGTAGACACACAGCGCTCCACAAACAACGCAACACACACAACGCAACACACATACAACACCGCTCTCACACACACCCCCACCCAGACAACACCCAGAACATTTACAGTGCCCTACACAAACACTGGCAATTACACACAACATCGATATATATATAACAAAAAACATACATTAACTACACAATAAATTCTAGAATACCCGATGTGTTAGAATCGGGCCACCTTCTAGTTACAGAATAAAGAAACAGCAATAAAATGATCCCAGTCTAAGATCTTTATGGAGACATATGTATCAAGAAATCCCGGCACTCACGAGAAAAAGAACAGCGCCATCTGTTGACAATGTTTTCTTACTGCAGCTTGTTTATCTGATGATTTCACTGGTTACTGTGCAATGAAAATTGTCCCACCAAGGCTTATATAGTTACTAGTGTTGAGCGAGTATGCTTGTCACTACTCGGTACTCGCACGAGTATCACTGTACTCGGGCTACTCGGCGGGGACCGAGTAATCTCGCGATACTCGTGCTGTACTCGTGGTCTTCATCCCTGCATGTTGGCGCTCTTTTGAGAGCCAGCCTTCATGCAGGGATTGGCTGGCAGACCACTGCAATGCCACAGCCCTGTTAGTTGTGGAATTGCAGTGATTGGCCGGCCTGCACAGCGTGACCGAGCCTTTATACCGGCGGGCGCGCTGTGCTCTGCACACAGCCATCCAGACAGTCAGTGCAGGGAGAGTGTTGCTGCTTCAGGGAAAGGTTTGCGGCCCTTTATAGTTATTTCCGTAGCAGGGCTGCAAACAGTGTGACCAGAAGTCCTTCTCAGGACTATTGTAGTTGTATACAGGCAGGCAGGGTATAGCCAGGTCGGAGTACAGAAGCAGAGTCCTTCTCAGGACTATTGTAGTTGTATACAGGCAGGCAGGGTATAGCCAGGTCGGAGTACAGGAGCAGAGTCCTTCTCAGGACTATTGTTGCTGTATACAGGCAGGGCAGGCAGGGTATAGCCAGGTCGGAATACAGGCTAGTGAACAGAAGAGTCCTTCTCAGGACTATTGTAGCTGTATACAGGCAGGCAGGGTATATAGCCATTCCTAGTGGTGACCGTATACCAGCCTTCATCATATCTGGGGCTGGTATACACAGTCTAAAACAGTCCTGATAGTGTCAAACTTCTCAGTAATTGTCGCTCCTAAAAACCTGTTAGGTTCTTAGTGCGTCCGTGCTTGCATTTAAAAAACCACACGTGTGTGCCTGTCGGTGGCAGCGTACAGGTGCACTTGTGTGCGTTTTGCACAAACTAGTATATAACGCACAAGTCTAGTGAATAATACACGTCAGTGAGCAGTGTCTGATAGTGTCAAACTTCTCAGTAATTGTCGCTCCTAAAAACCTGTTAGGTTCTTAGTGCGTCCGTGCGTGCATTTAAAAATCGCACGTGTGTGCCTGTCGGTGGCAGCGTACAGGTGCACTTGTGTGCGTTTTGCACAAACTAGTATATAACGCACAAGTCTAATGAATAATACACGTCAGTCAGCAGTGTCTGATAGTGTCAAACTTCTCAGTAATTGTCGCTCCTAAAAACCTGTTAGGTTCTTAGTGCGTCCGTGCTTGCATTTAAAAAACCACACGTGTGTGCCTGTCGGTGGCAGCGTACAGGTGCACTTGTGTGCGTTTTGCACAAACTAGTATATAACGCACAAGTCTAGTGAATAATACACGTCAGTCAGCAGTGTCTGATAGTGTCAAACTTCTCAGTAATTGTCGCTCCTAAAAACCTGTTAGGTTCTTAGTGCGTCCGTGCTTGCATTTAAAAACCGCACGTGTGTGCCTGTCGGTGGCAGCGTACAGGTGCACTTGTGTGCGTTTTGCACAAACTTGGATATAACGCACAAGTCTAGTGAATACACGTCAGCACAGCATTGCAAAATGCGCAAGGGCGTTGGCAACGAACAATGAAGTGGACGTGATGGTGGTGCAGGCAGAGGCCGAGGTCGTGGGCAAGCTCTAATTTCGCCACAACAAAGGGCCACATCTACTCGCTCACACGTCCTGTCCCAAATTCTTGGGGACCGCAGCAGTACACCGCTCTTGAACCAAGACCAGTGTCAACAGGTTGTTAGTTGGATAGCGGATAATGCTTCCAGTCAGATTGGCACCAGCACAAACACTCTGTCTTCCACACGGTCAAGTGTCAGTAGACGTGATACTGCACCGCACATTTCAGAACCTGATCCTCCTTCCTACCACAAGGCTGAGTGCACGTCCACGGACATTACTGATCCCACACTTGGACACTCGGAAGAGCTGTTCACGTTTCCATTCGCACATTCTGGCCTCTCGCCAGCTCCTGTTGAAGTGGGTCATGAGGAGATCGTATGTACAGATGACCAAATATTTGAGCAGCCACGTTCTCACGAAGTTGGCAATGTGTCTCAACAAGGGGTGGACGATGATGAGACACAATTGTCAGGAAGTCAGAAGGAGGAGCAGGGTGCGGAAGAGGAAGACGACGTGGTGGATGATTCAGTAACTGACCCAACCTGGCAGGAGGATATGCAGAGCGAGGACAGCAGTGCACAGGGGGAGGGAGGCATAGAATCCCAACAGGCAGTAAGAAGCAGGGTGGTGGCCCCAGGCAGAAGTCAGGCAACCGTTCCTCGGAACAACAACACGACACAAGGTGCCTGTACAAATGTTAGGTCTTCCCGAGTCTGGCAGTTTTTTAAGTTGGCTCCAGATGATTCTAAAAAGGCCATTTGCAACACCTGCCGTGCCAGCATCAGCAGGGCTACCAAAACTAGCAGCCTGACCACCACCAGCATGATCAGGCACATGTCAGCCAAGCACCCGACTTTGTGGGAGGTACAACAGAGTCGAGGAGCAGTGCTTGCTGATGTCACTGCTACGTCTTCGCTTGTTGTGCATGCGAGCCAATCCCCTGTCCATGCTGCCTGCGAACAAGCCTCCTCTGGCCCTGCACCTGCAGTTGCCTACGCAGAAATAACACCATCATCAAGCACGTCCTTGTCCCAGCGCAGCGTTCAGTTATCCATTCAGCAAACCTTTGAACGCAGGCGCAAATACACTGCCAACGCCCCACATGCCACAGTTCTAAATGCTAACATTTCGCGACTGCTTGCGCTGGAAATGTTGCCTTTTAGGCTGGTGGAGACAGAAGCATTCCGCGACCTGATGGCGGCAGCTGTCCCACGTTACTCGGTCCCCAGCCGCCACTATTTCTCCCGGTGTGCCGTCCCCGCATTGCATAACCACGTGTCACAAAACATCACACGTGCCCTGAACAACGCTGTTTCAGCCAAAGTCCACCTAACCACAGACACGTGGACAAGTGCTTGTGGGCTAGGCCGCTACATCTCGTTGACGGCACACTGGGTTAATATTGTGGAAGCTGGGACCCAGTCTGAGCGAGGGACGGAACACGTCCTTCCCACACCAAGGTTTGCAGGCCCTACCTCAGTCAGGGTTTCACCCACACTCTACAGCTCTGGAATGTCATGCTCCTCAGCCTCCTCCTCCTCCTGCGCATCCTCATCCACTTTACCCTCCACACCAGTCCCAAGCTGGAAGCACTGCAGCACTGCCTCGGCGAAGCGGCAACAGGCTGTGCTGAAGCTAATCTGCATAGGTGACAAACCCCACAATGCAGAAGAGGTGTGGACAGCTCTGAAACAGCAGGCATATCACTGGCTCACACCTCTGAACCTAAAGCCAGGAAAGGTCGCACATTTTCGAAAGTCACCTACTGCTTCAGCCGGCCTTGCCGGCTTTCAGCGCCGTTTGCATCTTCCGGCTCACAGACTGGTGTGTGATGTCCCCACGCGTTGGAATTCAACTCTGCACATGTTGGTCAGGATATGTGAGCAGAAGAGGGCAGTTGTTGAGTACCTGCATCACCTAAGCCGTCGGGAAATGGGTCAAACTCCACACATAACACCTGAGGAGTGGAGATGGATGTACGACCTATGTACCATCCTCCAAAACTTTGAGGACTCCGCCAAGATGGTGAGTGGGGATGACGCCATTATTAGCGTCACCATACCACTTCTCTGCCTTCTAAAACGGTATCTGCTCAAAAACAAACATGATGCATTGCAAGCGGAGCGCGATGAGTTGGAGCAAGAAACAGTAGTGGGTGTGGGTGATAACACACAGCCGAGCCTCGTCTCATTACAACGTGCAGTGGAGGACTATGACGAGGAGGAGGATGAAGACATGGAGCAACTCTCCGGTCAAATTGAGGATATGACATGCACACCAGTCATATCCTCGGTTCAGCGTGGCTGGCCAGAGGACAGGGTAGATGAGGAGGAGGAGGAGGACAGCATGTTCAGTCATCGTGTTGGTCAGGATACTGAAGTACTGGCTGTTAAGAGTCTGGCGCACATGGCTGACTTTATGGTAAGCTGCCTGTCTCGTGACCCTCGCGTTAAGAACATATTGGCCGACAATCATTACTGGTTGGTAACACTGTTAGACCCACGCTACAAGGAGAACTTTATGTCTCTTATTCCCGAGGCGGAGAGGTCAGCCAAAATGCAGCAGTTCCGGAAGGCCATAGTCACGGAAGTAGGCAAAGCATTCCCCTCACAAAACGCTAGCGGCATAGGTCAGGAATCATTGGACAACCAAGGCGTACAGCCGAGAGGGGCACAAGTCCAATCCGCCAGAGGTAGGGGAACAGTCTTTAAGATGTGGGACAGTTTTCTCAGCCCCTCACGTACTACAGCCCCTGAGGTGCGGGGTAGTGCCACAAGAAATCCTAAGTTTGCCCAGATGCTCAAGGAGTACCTTGCAGATCGAACAACTGTACTCCGACATTCCTCTGTGCCTTACAATTATTGGGTATCCAAGCTGGACACGTGGCATGAATTGGCTCTCTACGCCATGGAAGTCCTGGCCTGCCCTGCCGCTAGCGTTTTGTCAGAGCGTGTTTTTAGTGCCGCAGGTGGAATCATTACAGATAAACGCACCCGCCTGTCAACTGAAAATGCTGACAGGCTGACTCTGATCAAGATGAACAAGGGTTGGATTGGGCCAGACTTCACCACACCACCAGCAAATGAGAGCGGAATTTAAAGTTGTAACGGGAATTTGCCATGTACCTCCACTCACCCATGGGTACACACTTCTGGACTTTGGATAATCGCTGGACTGCTCCTCCTTCTCCTCATGCGCCACCATGATGACCGTTACAATAGTTAGGCCGTTGTTTCAGGTATACCCCCAGTGGTAAATTTTTTCGCCCATTCTTTCAGAATGGACATTACAACGACAGGAGACCCGCTCCTTTGCAATGGGAACAATGTTTTGAGGCCCTCATGCACATCTCTATCCAGGAACAATGTGGAGCCTCCCAATTTTTGGCTGCCCTGCCAAAGGGCTATACTACAATAGACCCACTTCCTTACAATGGGCACTTCAGGTTTACAGGCCCTCATGCACGTCTCTATCCAGGGACAATGTGGAGCCTCCCAATTTTTGGCTGTCCTGCCAAAGGGCTATACTACAATAGACCCACTTCCTTACAATGGGCACTTCAGGTTTACAGGCCCTCATGCACGTCTCTATCCAGGGACAATGTGGAGCCTCCCAATTTTTGGCTGTCCTGCCAAAGGGCTATACTACAATAGACCCACTTCCTTACAATGGGCACTTCAGGTTTACAGGCCCTCATGCACGTCTCTATCCAGGGACAATGTGGAGCCTCCCAATTTTTGGCTGTCCTGCCAAAGGGCTATACTACAATAGACCCACTTCCTTACAATGGGCACTTCAGGTTTACAGGCCCTCATGCACGTCTCTATCCAGGGACAATGTGGAGCCTCCCAATTTTTGGCTGTCCTGCCAAAGGGCTATACTACAATAGACCCACTTCCTTACAATGGGCACTTCAGGTTTACAGGCCCTCATGCACGTCTCTATCCAGGGACAATGTGGAGCCTCCCAATTTTTGGCTGCCCTGCCTAAGGGCTATACTACAATAGACCCACTTCCTTACAATGGGCACTTCTGGTTTACAGGCCCTCATGCACGTCTCTATCCAGGGACAATGTGGAGCCTCCCAATTTTTGGCTGTCCTGCCAAAGGGCTATACTACAATAGACCCACTTCCTTACAATGGGCACTTCAGGTTTACAGGCCCTCATGCATGTCTCTATCCAGGGACAATGTGGAGCCTCCCAATTTTTGGCTGTCCTGCCATAGGGCTATACTACAATAGACCCACTTCCTTACAATGGGCACTTCAGGTTTACAGGCCCTCATGCACGTCTCTATCCAGGGACAATGTGGAGCCTCCCAATTTTTGGCTGTCCTGCCAAAGGGCTATACTACAATAGACCCACTTCCTTACAATGGGCACTTCAGGTATACAGGCCCTCATGCACGTCTGTATGCAGGGGCATTGGTGAACCTCACAATTTTGGACTGCCCTGGCAAAGGAAAATACTACAAAGACTCACTTCCTCAAAATGGGCACATTAGACTCAAGAGGCCTTCATGTACATCTCTTCTCAGGGACATCGGAGTGCCACACAATGTTTTCACGGAAAATCTTTCATGTAATCTCCAAAAGTAACATACACCAGCTCTATCTCACTATTGGGTATGTGCCCTTAACATTTCCGCCATGAAAATTAATTTTGGTGTCATTTTTGAAGGTTTTCTGGTGAGTCCGTAAAAATGGCGTAAAACGCGGACAAAATTGTTCACAGCTGTGACTTTTGAGTGATAAATGCTTCAAGGGGTCTTCCCCATGCTGTTGCCATGTCATTTGAGCACTCTTCTGAGACTTTTGTGACATTTTTAGGGTTTCTACATGCTGCCGGGGGTCATTTCATAAAAATACTCGGGTCTCCCATAGGATAACATTGGGCTCGGTGCTCGGGCCGAGTACACGAGTATCTTGGGATGCTCGGCCCGAGCCTCGAGCACCCGAGCTTTTTAGTACTCGCTCATCACTAATAGTTACCCATCAGACCTTGCATGGGCTCTGCCCCCTTCTTCTTCTTCAGCAGCCATTTCAGTTACATGGACACAGACATTTGCATGCTGATCATCTTTCCAGATCTCTGCTACTTTTGTTTGCCTCTACATAGCACAGTCGGTGAGTTATGATCCCCTGGTTAGGGCTCATCAAATTATAATGTAGTTGCTCTGTTCTGAAAGTATTATCCTGTCATTATAGCTAATATGTATTTGCCATGTAGTGCATTTACCCTGCATATCCTGTATCAAATGGAATGCTATGTAACTCAGATATGTTGTATGTTGTACTTAGTATTTTCATTTATTTCTTGTAGTTTTACACTGATCTCATTAATAAAAGTTGTAAAGGACCCCCAGCGTCCGAGTCAATGCACTGATGGGAAACAGTTTATCTGTCTGTCAACTCGTCTTCCAAAGCACAGATTGAGGGTGCCAGAACAGTAAAACGACTGCTATAAATGGGGTTGAAGCATAGACGCCGACTTCTATCAGAGAGCAGTCAAGCCGCATACCGACACCATGTCAGATAGAGGATCTGAAGTTTATGTAACACGCTCCCATGTAAGCTCGTCAGCTTCAAGGAAGTCTGTGAGTAGCGCTGCAATTGCCACCACCAGGGCGAAGGCGGAAGCCGCCAAAGTGAGAGCTGCCTTCGTTGAACAAGAGTTGAAATTAAAGACAGAAAAAGCATGTCTAGAAGCCGACCTTGCAAAACTTGCTGTAGACACAGAAGCAGCAGCAGCAGAAGCTGAAGTACAGGCTTTAGAAGAAGCAGCACGCAGCGACAGTAAAAGTTTCAGGTTAAGGCTCGAACCCTAACTTAGTCATCGGGATATCTCACAACACACTTCGGACTACGTGCTACAGCATACCGCAGACGACCGTCTACATTCAGCTCCAAGAGAGAGACTTAATCCTGCCATTCAACCATCAACCTTCATTCAACAAACATCCCACATTAAGCATGAAGGTAATTCCGTCCACTTAACACCATCAGTGCCACCTGCACCCAAGTTTGTAGATTCCTACTACACAGCAAACCGCCACAAGATGGAGGACCCCGATGGTGACTATCATGGTGACAATGTATTTGACGGCAACAATAACTCACTGGGACCTCATCATAGCGACATGTATCTGGACCGCCCTCTCAGAAATCAAGAGCTACCAGCTTTCCTCAAGTTCTTCGCACGCCGTGAGTTACTCACCAAAGGTCTCTTAAAGTTTAACGACCGTCCTGAAAGTTACAGAGCGTGCAGAGCTTCCTTCAGAAACGCCACGGCCGGCCTGGACATCTCTGCCAATGAAGAGATCGATCTCTTGGTCAAGTGGCTAGAAAACGAATCAGTAGAACATGCAAAACGCATCAGGGATATCAGCATCAACCACCCGAGCAAAGGTTTGTGCCTGTTATGGGAGAGACTTAATGAGTGCTATGGCTCTTCAGAGAGGATAGAAGAATCCCTCTTCAAAAGGTTGGAGGAATTTCCCAAGATCTCTAATAAGAGCTTTCACATGCTAAGAGAATTGAGCGACCTCTTGGTAGAACTCCAAGTCGCCAAGTTTGAAGGAGACCTGCCAGGCCTCGCATCCCTAGATACAGCCAGAGGTATTAAACCCATAGTGAATAAGCTGCCTTACAGTCTGCAAGAGAAATGGTTGAACCAAGGTTCAGATTACAAACAACGTCACAATGTTCCGTTTCCTCCATTCCACGTCTTCGTAGATTTTGTACGCCAGCAAGCCAAGATCAGGAATGATCCCAGCTTCGACCTTTCCACTGCAGATCCCATCAACCCACGAACAGGTAAGCCTGCTCCAGTCCACAACCCTCGAGGCTCACCTATCACTGTACACAAAACTAATGTGTCGGCTACAGATTCATCACGCAAGACCCACAGTACAACAGAACCTGAAGGGTCACTAACAATTGACCTTGACCCAGACAAAGAGTGCCCCCTACACAAAGGCCTCACCCACTGCAACAGTGCAGGAGATTTAGAGGAAAATCTCTTAAAGGGAACCTGTCATCAGAAATTTCGCCCAAAAGCTAAAAGATTCCCCCTCTGCAGCTCCTGGGCTGCATTCTAGGAAGGTCCCTGTTATTATTGTGCCCCATGTGAGACCAAAATAAAGACTTTATAAAGTTCTACCTTTTTGTATGCAGCTTCTGTAAATCTGTCACGGGGCGGGCTCTCTGCCGTCCGTTATTTTGCCCCCTGGTCCTGTATGCCGCCCCCATCGCTCCTTTCCATATCTGATGCACCGCCCACTGCTCCAGCCATCCCCGCGCATGCCCAGTGCCAGTCTCACAGGACTGAGCAGTGTGACCGCTGGTGACGTGTGCCTAGGCAAGTGATTATGGGCGGGACTGTGACTGTTATCAGCAAGTACCCGCCCATAATCTCGTGAGCGCGCAAACCTCTCCAGCGGTCACACTGAGCTCAGTGTAGATGCTAGACTGTATGGGCTGCTTCCAGGGATGACGTCCCTTTGTCATGTGATAGTATTTTGAACACGCCCCTATCACGTGACAAAGGGACGTCATCCCTGGAAGCAGCCCATACAGTCTAGCATCTACTCTGAGCACAGTGTGACCGCTGGAGAGGTTTGCGCGCTCACGAGATTATGGGCGGGTACTTGCTGATAACAGTCACAGTCCCGCCCATAATCACTTGTCTGCGCACACGTCACCAGCGGTCACACTGCTCAGTCCCGTGAGACTGGCACTGGGCATGCGCGGGGATGGCTGGAGCAGTGGGCGGTGCATCAGATATGGAAAGGAGCGATGGGGGCGGCATACAGGACCAGGGGGCAAAATAACGGACGGCAGAGAGCCCGCCCCCGTGACAGATTTACAGAAGCTGCATACAAAAAGGTAGAACTTTATAAAGGCTTTATTTTGGTCTCACATGGGGCACAATAATAACAGGGACCTTCCTAGAATGCAGCCCAGGAGCTGCAGAGGGGGAATCTTTTAGCTTTTGGGCGAAATTTCTGATGACAGGTTCCCTTTAAAGACCGTAGAATCTTCCTCAGAGAAAACAACATATGTTACAGATGTTGTGCATCTACATCTCACTTAGCTAGAGACTGCAAAGCCAGTATCACTTGTTCGGAGTGTAACAGTCAAGAGCACAGCACAGCTCTACACCCAGAGCCAGCCCCACAGAACCCCACAAACATAGACCGATTTACAGAGCATGGCGGGGAGGAGACAGACAGTACACCTCCTGAAGTGTCACCCCAGTGCACTCAAGTTTGTGGAGAAGGTCTTGCTAACAAATCATGCTCAAAGATCTGTCTGGTTACAGTTTACCCTATAGGCTACAGAGAAAAAGCGGTTAAACTCTATGCTATACTCGACGATCAGAGTAATAGATCACTCGCCAGTTCAGCTTTCTTTGACATCTTTGGAATCAAGGGACTTAGCTGCTCCTACTCACTGAAAACATGTACAGGAGTGAGTGAAGAATCTGGCAGGAGGGTAACATGTCATCAAATCGAATCCCTAGATGGGAAGACATCCTTACCCCTCCCTACATTAATCGAGTGCAATTCCATCCCGAACAATAGAGAAGAAATACCCACTCCAGAAGCGGCACTACACCATCCCCATTTGAGAAACATAGCGCATCTCATTCCTGCACTTAATTCTCAAGCCAAGTTGGTCCTTTTGCTGGGGAGAGACATCATCAGAGTTCACAAGGTGAGGAAACAGATAAACGGTCCTCATAACTCGCCCTACGCTCAGAAGCTAGATCTAGGATGGGTAGTTATAGGGGACGTCTGCCTCGGAAATGCTCACAAGCCGAACAACGTCCACTCTCTCTACACGAACACATTGGAGAGTGGCCGTCCATCCTTTTTCCTACCCTGCCCCAACAAATTCCTAGTGAAGGAGAATCTCACCAATTCAGCACACTTAAATGGTGGGAAAGACAGATACGCCATGGAAGAATTGTGCGACGAAGACAAAGATCATCTAGGGTGCGCTGTCTTTCAAAAGACCAAAGAAGATTATAAACTAGCCCATTCCATTGAAGATGAGACTTTCCTGGAGATAATGGATCAAGGATTTCACAAGGATGAAAACGACAGCTGGGTGGCTCCACTACCATTCAAGGCACAGAGACCCAGTCTTCCTAACAACAAAGAGCTGGCACTAAAGCGCCTTACCTACTTAAAGCGCAGTTTCTCAAAGAAGCCAGAAATGGAGGTACATTTCTTTGCTTTCATGGACAAAATATTCAAAAATGGTCACGCAGAGGTAGCTCCACCTCTGAAAGAGAACAATGAATGCTAGTATCTCCCGATATTTGGTGTATATCACCCCAAAAAGCCTGGACAGATACGCGTAGTGTTCGACTCCAGCTCAAGATACTAAGGACTCTCCTTGAATGATGTCCTTTTGACAAGTCCCGACCTTAACAATTCACTCATTGGTGTGCTCATCAGATTTCGGAAAGAATCACGCCTCAAAGACACTAACTAGCTAGTCGGGCCTGCACTTCTATATCAACCAGTACCCACTGCTTACGAGACACATACATATGAACTCTTCGAACCCAAATCAGATGTAGAGATACGGCCTCAAGTTTCCACACTTAGCACAACGATCACCAACAGACACCTTGATTCCAGCCGCTTCCTCAGATTCTCTACCTGGAGATCGGCCTACAGAGCCTTGACTTGCCTGATCCATAAACAAAGCAAATTATGATAGATTATAAGGCTAGTGATAGATATAACAATATCATAAGAATATATATAAAGAAAGAACATTATATAAGAAGAGAATGGGCAACATAATGAAAATAAAGAGCAAACATTATGGGGAAATAACAGGAAATAACAGGAATAAACAAAATGCATGGGATCATGCATGTATGTATATATATATACACAAGGGGTGTATGATATCATGGTAAACCTGAATATGTACCAATTAGGTACAAACAGGTGAGATAAGGCGGACCTCAAATCTCCATTTAATATTAAATTAAATATTATTTGCTTTGTTTATTGTTTCTCTTCCTCTCCTCCCCCTCCCTTATAGACACGCTGATGTTTACCGCCATCTCCATTGAGCTCCGGGTCTTAATCACACCACTTTCTCATCCTTCTTCACTGCGCATGCGCGCACTTTCCTGTGTCACTGCGCACGCGCACCATGCGTTCCACCTTGCGTTTCACAATAAGGAAATCACTCAGCATGTCCCACCCGTCTTGCTTTAAAAACTCCACCGCGATCTTGTTTCTCCACATTGCACCGCTGGCTACCCTGGATACAGGTAACACCACGTTGCTCTGCAGCACTTTCTATGGGCTTTTCTTTTCATTGAATTAATTATGCTTATGTCCACTATAATTATCTCTTTTGTCTCTGGTTCTCTCTCCAGTTCCTCACATAGCGGTATTTTACCCTTTACCTATAGGATCTTACTATATTTCCTTCATCCTCTCACCCAGGTAATTTGTTTATGCTGATTTGTCAATCTTTAATTTTTGTTTTTTATATATACTCCGTGCCCTTGTCCCATGAATTTACTCTCTGATTGACCTTATATGCTGCTTTATGGGTATACATTCCTGTCTTTCTATGTGTGCGTGTGTGCGTGTATATATAATATATATATATATATATATATATATATATATATATATATGTATATATATATATATATACGTACAGCATTTTATTCTCTTTATATTGTGTCTCTTATGTGACAAGTTCTCTCCTTTTCTTCCTTTAAATGGACCTGCTCTTGATGTCTCTCACGGGATTATCATTGAAGCTTTCTACGCTAAGAATACACCTTATTGTCTTCTTATACCAAATAGGTATAATTTATATTAAAAAAATAATTTTTTCATGTTCATATATACTGTAATGATATGGTAAATTACGGTACTGATATTTTGTATGTTTCTTCTTCATATCTAGTTTCATTTTGATGAAGGCAAATAGCCAAAACGTCAAAAAAATCAATTTAATACTAGTTTCAACATCATCTTCTTGTCTCCTAAATTTTTCTCGTGAGTGACGGGATTTCTTGATACATTTGACTATTTTTTCCTGAGCACCTTCCAGTGAGCCAGACCATCTTTTGGACTTTTATGGAGACATAGACATACATAGAAATCTTACAAAAAAGTTATAAAAAAAAAAAATAAAACATTAAAATTTGAATCATCCCCTTTTACCCAATTAAAAATAAAAAAATAGAAAAATAAATTTATATTGTATTACTGCATCAATAAACGTCTGAACTTTAAAGCTTTTAAATTATCTAACCCTTGCCATAAACAACATACATTAAAAATAATGAAAATCACAACACTTCCCCCAAAAAATAAAATCTAAAGAATAAAAAAATAATCAAAATGCCAAATGTACAACAAAAAGTTGCAATTGCAAATGTCAGCTTGCTTTGCAAAAAAAAAAATAATTTTCACATTTTCACATGGCTGCATCGATGTAAAAAAAAAAGAAATATATCTCATAAAAAATATATATTTCTTTTCAATGGGATCTGGTCGTGGAACCTCATGTGGATTATATTGGACCTGGGTGTTTTGGGGTTAATAAAGGGGTGAAAGAGAGTGTTTTTTGTATTCTATTTCAAATAAAGGATTTTTTTGGGTGTTTATGTTTATTTCTTTTCACTTATAGATTAATAATGGGGGAAGAGTCTCATAGACACCTTTCATTACTAATCTAGGGCTTAGTGGCAGTTGCGAGCTGCTATTGAACCCTTATTACACCGATTGCCACAGCACCAGGGCAATCGGGAAGAGCTGGGTAAAGTGCTGGGATCCTGGGTGGCTGCAGGCTGCTATTTTTAGGCTGGGGGGTCAATAAGCATGGGTCTCTCCAGCCTGAGAATACCAGCCCCCAGCTGTCTGGCTTTATCCTGGCTGGCTATAAAAATATGAGGGAACCAGAAGCCATTTTTTTAAATTGTTTATTTCATTAATTTTTTAAAAAAGCC
Organism: Anomaloglossus baeobatrachus; assembly: GCF_048569485.1. Taxonomy (NCBI): domain Eukaryota; kingdom Metazoa; phylum Chordata; class Amphibia; order Anura; family Aromobatidae; genus Anomaloglossus; species Anomaloglossus baeobatrachus. Next base: position 607,098,577 of record NC_134353.1, on the reverse strand, counting down.
ACATGCGGTTCTTTTTATTTTGATGCATAGCCGTATGCATTATCTGTGCTGGGTATCATAATATGGGGGGACCCTATGCCAATTTTTTATTTGTTTATTTATTTCTACTGTACACTATAAACCCGCAAACATGGGGGCAGGTCTGACTGCAGCCAATCACATATGCCAGTGGGCAGGGGAAACCGTGCATATGCAATGAAGTTTATGAGCGGCCTTGGAAGTGACTCGGTAAGTATGAAGATCTTGCTCCTACCTCTTTGTGCTGGAATCTGGTTCCCATAGATTACATCCAGCCTGATAGCAGGGATCAATCTCCCGCCGACCCAGAGTCTGTAAGTCTTTCTATCACCAGTAAGAAATGAAGGGACAAAACGCAAAAAGAATTGATATGCCAAAAAAAAGCTGCAACGTGCGCACAGCAAAAATAAAATCTTTGTTGGTGCACCAAACTGTACCTAAAAAATGCAGCGTGCGTATGAGGCCTTAAAGTGTTCTTGCCTTACATATATGTAATGATCTTATCGTATCCCTTTTTTTCTCCTCAATGAATGACTGTTTTATGATTAACTATTTTTATACCATTCCATACCTTCCAACCTAGATTCAGCGGGACTGTGTCGGTTCGAGGGCTCACTCCCCAGTACTGCTGTTCACTGCTGTTGTTCTGGCTCCTCTTCTCAGTGCACTGAATAAATTAACTGAGTTAAGTGCAAAAGTTAATTTCTCATTTGGTTTCCCAGAACAGGACAACTCATAAGCTTAACACACGATAAAGAAAAAGACATGGATCGCACATCCCAAAAAATACAATGATCTAAAGCAGTTAGGCAAAAAATTAAATAGAACATGAGGTTCTTTGTTACCATTCTGATCAGACTGTATTAAGCCCACTGCCATGTCACGGCGAACCTCTTGAGTGGGTCCCTATTCTAAGCCTTATAGTGTGGCACTGTGCACTAACTACCGCTGCAGTGACAAAGCGCCAGCAGGGCAGGTGACCTGGTGCCTCACAGCGCCCATGCTGCAAGGCGAAGCCTCCATGGCTCCAGGCCCCACCGCCCTACTGACACGAAACCACCACAAGAGCGGCCTAAAAAAACCCACCAAAATTGCACAGTTCTTTAAGATGTTCAGCGGGCGGAAATTTCATGAAATCACATCCACTTTGCTTAGACATTTTGTCCGTGTTCATAGCTAGTGTAATTGTTGCATTTTATGTGCTGGGTTGTTTTTTTTTTGCGCATACAGTATATTCTGCTGTGTTTAAGGGCCGCTTTACACGCTGCGACATTGCTAGCATTTGCTGGCGATGTCGAGCGCGACAGCACCCACCCCCGTCGTACAGCCGATATGTGGTGATCGCTGCCGTAGTGAACATGATCGCTACGGCAGCGTCACATGCACATACCTGTGCAGCGACGTCGCCGTGACTGCCGAACAATCCCTCCCTCAAGGGGGAGGTGCGCTCGGTGTCACCGCGACGTCACTAAGCGGCCAGCCAATAGAAGTGGAGGGGCGGAGATGAGCGGGACGTAACATCCCGCCCACCTCCTTCATTCCTCATTGCCGGCGGATGCAGGTAAGGTGAGGTTCCTCGTTCCTGCGGTGTCACACATAGCGATGTGTGCTGCCGCAGGAACGACAAACAACATCGTACCTGCAGCTGCAACGATAATTGGGAATGGACCCCCATTTCACCGATTAGTGATTTTGAACATTTTTGCAACGATTCAAAATCACTCATAGGTGTCACACGCAACGACATCGCTAATGCGGCTGGATGTTCGTAAAAAATTCCATTACCCCAACGACATCGCTTTAGCGATGTCGTAGCTTGTAAAGCAGCCATAACTGTCCAAGCAAATTGGATGTGATTTCATGAAAAGACAACTCTGTGGATTTGGTGCTTTTTTTTCTCTAGCGATTTCTTTGTGGAGCTGAAAAAAGCATGGAAAAACTGCAGTTAGATTTTTAAGTACAGAATCCAAGCTATTCTGTACTATAAAAACAATTAATACGCAAACAAATTCACATCTGTAACAAATACACATAAAATAATGGGGAAAAGGCATAAAAAATGGAGCAAAAATGCAATAATCAGAGAAGATTGTTATAGTGTAGTTTGGTGCGGACACCTGCAGAAAACAAAAAACATAGGATTTCTGCAACATGTGAACACGGCCTTACTGACACAAAAAAGCAACATTTCGTATACTGTAGCTTATGTGCCGCCCCCGTGCCAGCAGCCGACACTGCTCGGGCCCGAAGAGGGGTGGTGGCTCGAGGGTCTCCGGACCCGAGGGTCTCGCAGACACGCCCAATAAATGGGGGGGACATAGATGTACGGGCTAGGCCTTAGTAAGTTTGTGACGTCACCCACGGTGTGTGGTGAGGTGGGACACCACCGCTGCTGTTATTACTATTATGCGGTGGTGGCAGGGATTGCAGGGAGCAGGAAACTCACAGTTCGGTTGTCCTGGTGTTGGATAAGGTTGCTTTCATGTGTAGGGTCAGGAAACACAGAGTCCAGTACTTAACCAGATATTGACAGTGTCCGTAGGCCTTTGGTACGGGGTGTTCGGATCCCACACCCGGTACAAGAAGCAGGGCCCTCTCTCTCTCCTGCACTCCAGCTAAGAGTCACCTTCTCTGGGTAACGGACAGGGGAAGTCCTCTCTTTGCACAAGTCCGGGGTCCTGTGCACACTACCGGCGGGCCACTACCCTGCCCCGGTCCACTACAGGTTCCTGTTAGCCTACTCTCCACTTCAGCTCCAAGACTTCTGCTTTTCTTTGCTTGACTTCCCCTGCAGCACAGGGGCTAAAACCCTGTCTGCACTCCTCTCCCTCCTTCCACCGACTGACTCAACTCCTCCCCTCCTGCTCCTTTAGTTACACTGGGGGGAGGGTGCGGCTGCCTCACTGTACCAGTGTGGGATCAGGTGGTACCAAGGAGGTTTAACTCTTTCTGTGACTACCTGGCTGGCCGGGGCGTCACATACCCCCTTGCTAAAACTCAGACCGTCCGCAGGCTGTCCGGACACCGACCGTTTTTTTTTTTGCAAGAAAAACTGCAATGGAAAAACGGTTAAAACATTAACATTTCATCCCCGTAAGGGGAGGCATTTTTGCTTTAAACGTTACAAAACTGTAGTTCCCGCCAGTCCATAAAACAACATTTTTACAACTGCTGCTGCTCCCAATACGGGGCATGGGTTCCGTGCTCCGACTCCTGCTCAGGAGCCAGGCCCACTTGGATGCCCTCGGCGCCGACTACAATTGGCCTCGCTAACTGCCAAGAGCCCCAACTCTCAGTGGCCTGCTCCTCCTCTCGGCAGGTGCACTCCCGCTGTTCCACAGCCAGGACGGGGTATTTGGGAGCGGCTGGCGCTGCAGCTCGGGGGAGATTTCAGGACGGGGCCACCTCTGTTGCGGCCGGGCAGACTGCCGGAGCCGACGTCATCACCGTTACAGCCAGGCGGACTGCCGGAGCCGACGTCATCACCACTGCGGCCGGGCGGACTGCCGGAGCCGACGTCATCACCGTTGCGGCCATGCTCGGGGCCGGGTGATCTGTCATTGGGGTTGCAGCCTGGCTCGGGGTCGGATGGGATGTCACCGGGGTTGCAGCCTGCTGTGACATCTTGCCACTCTTGTGTCCAGGAACGGAATTTTGCAGAGTCCTGGCTTCCCTGCTCTTTACAGTTCTGGTTACATGCTGCAGATTCTTCACCCGCCCTCCCTTGGTCTTTTTTAGGCACTCTTTCAAGCGGCTGGTAAGTTTCGTTTTACGACCTCGGGGTTCACCTTCTGGCTGTGTTCCCAGGGGCGGGGCTTCGGCTTTCGCGCCCTTTTCTCGGGGAAGAAGACGCTGGGCTGCAGTTTTCGTGCCTAAAAATGGCAACTTCTGAAAATTTTGCAACAGATCACCACTGACTGTCCAATACAAGGCGCACTTCCACAAGGTAAGTGGATGGGTAAGTATCCTGTTCGTGATGCCAAGTTTCGGGGTGTGCCGCCCCCGTGCCAGCAGCCAACGCTGTTCTGGCCCGGACCTTCAGGGGTGGGTGGCTCGAGGGTCTCCGGACCCGGGTGTCTCGCGGACACGCCTAATAAATGGGGGGGGACGTAGATGTACGGGCTAGGCCGTAGTAAGTTCGTGACGCCACCCCCGGTGTGTGGTGAGGTGGGACACCACCGCTGCTGTTATGGGGCACCCGGGGGAGATGTAGTGGCAGCTGGATGTTAACCCCTCCGTGGGTAGGGATGGATGCCCCGGGGCCCAGTGGGAGTTGTGGTGGCAGGGATTGCAGGGAGCAGGAAACTCACAGTTCGGTTGTCCTGGTGTTGGATAAGGCTGCTTTCATGTGTAGGGTCAGGAAACACAGAGTCCAGTACTTGATCAGAAATTGACGGTGTCCGTAGGCCTTTGGTACGGGGGTGTTCGGATCCCACACCCGGTACAAGAAGCAGGGCCCTCTCTCTCTCCTGCACTCCAGCTAAGAGTCACCTTCTCTGGGTAACGGACAGGGGAAATCTCTCTTTGCACAAGTCCGGGGTCCTGTGCACACTACCGGCGGGCCACTACCCTGCCCCGGTCCACTACAGGTTCCTGTTAGCCTACTCTCCACTTCAGCTCCAAGACTTCTGCTTTTCTTTGCTTGACTTCCCCTGCAGCACAGGGGCTACAACCCTGTCTGCACTCCTCTCCCTCCTTCCACCGACTGACTCAACTCCTCCCCTCCTGCTCCTTTAGTTACACTGGGGGGAGGGTGCGGCTGCCTCACTGTACCAGTGTGGGATCAGGTGGTACCAAGGAGGTTTAACTCTTTCTGTGACTACCTGGCTGGCCGGGGCGTCACATACCCCCTTGCTAAAACTCAGACCGTCCGCAGGCTGTGCGGACACCGACCGTTTTTTTTTTTGCAAGAAAAACTGCAATGGAAAAACGGTTAAAACATTAACATTTCATCCCCGTAAGGGGAGGCATTTTTGCTTTAAACGTTACAAAACTGTAGTTCCCGCCAGTCCATAAAACAACATTTTTACAACTGCTGCTGCTCCCAATACGGGGCATGGGTTCCGTGCTCCGACTCCTGCTCAGGAGCCAGGCCCACTTGGATGCCCTCGGCGCCGACTACAATTGGCCTCGCTAACTGCCAAGAGCCCCAACTCTCAGTGGCCTGCTCCTCCTCTCGGCAGGTGCACTCCCGCTGTTCCACAGCCAGGACGGGGTATTTGGGAGCGGCTGGCGCTGCAGCTCGGGGGAGATTTCAGGACGGGGCCACCTCTGTTGCGGCCGGGCAGACTGCCGGAGCCGACGTCATCACCGTTACAGCCAGGCGGACTGCCGGAGCCGACGTCATCACCACTGCGGCCGGGCGGACTGCCGGAGCCGACGTCATCACCGTTGCGGCCATGCTCGGGGCCGGGTGAGATGTCATTGGGGTTGCAGCCTGGCTCGGGGTCGGATGGGATGTCACCGGGGTTGCAGCCTGCTGTGACATCTTGCCACTCTTGTGTCCAGGAACGGAATTTTGCAGAGTCCTGGCTTCCCTGCTCTTTACAGTTCTGGTTACATGCTGCAGATTCTTCACCCGCCCTCCCTTGGTCTTTTTTAGGCACTCTTTCAAGCGGCTGGTAAGTTTCGTTTTACGACCTCGGGGTTCACCTTCTGGCTGTGTTCCCAGGGGCGGGGCTTCGGCTTTCGCGCCCTTTTCTCGGGGAAGAAGACGCTGGGCTGCAGTTTTCGTGCCTAAAAATGGCAAGTTCTGAAAATTTTGCAACAGATCATCACTGACTGTCCAATACAAGGCGCACTTCCACAAGGTAAGTGGATGGGTAAGTATCCTGTTCGTGATGCCAAGTTTCATGGTGTGCTGCCCCCGTGCCAGCAGCCAACGCTGTTCTGGCCCGGACCTTCAGGGATGGGTGGCTCGAGGGTCTCCGAACCCGGGTGTCTCGCGGACACGCCTAATAAATGGGGGGGGGGGCGTAGATGTACGGGCTAGGCCGTAGTAAGTTTGTGACGCCACCCCCGGTGTGTGGTGAGGTGGGACACCACCGCTGCTGTTATGGGGCACCCGGGGGAGATGTAGTGGCAGCTGGATGTTAACCCCTCCGTGGGTAGGGATGGATGCCCCGGGGCCCAGTGGGAGTTGTGGTGGCAGGGATTGCAGGGAGCAGGAAACTCACAGTTCGGTTGTCCTGGTGTTGGATAAGGCTGCTTTCATGTGTAGGGTCAGGAAACACAGAGTCCAGTACTTAATCAGAAATTGACGGTGTCCGTAGGCCTTTGGTACGGGGGTGTTCGGATCCCACACCCGGTACAAGAAGCAGGGCCCTCTCTCTCTCCTGCACTCCAGCTAAGAGTCACCTTCTCTGGGTAACGGACGGGGGAAATCCTCTCTTTGCACAAGTCCGGGGTCCCGTACACACTACCGGCGGGCCACTACCCTGCCCCGGTCCACTACAGATTCCCGTGAGCCTACTCTGCACTTCCGCTCCAAGACTTCTGCTTGTCTCTGCTTGACTTCCCCTGCAACACAGGGGCTACAACTCTGTCTGCACTCCTCTCCCTCCTTCCACCGACTGACTCAACTTCTCCCCTCCTGCTCCTTTAGTTACACTGGGGGGAGGGTGCAGCTGCCTCACTGTACCAGTGGGGGATCAGGTGGTACCAAGGAGGTTTAACTCTTTCTGTGACTACCTGGCTGGCCAGGGCATCTCACTTATATATAAATATGAGAAATTTTTTGTTGCGAAAGAATGAACAGCTCCGGGGTATCTGCCGAACGCCACTGCCAAATGGGTGTGGTTAGGGGCATGGTCAAAATTCTTTTGTCCCTCTTTCTGTTCTCCAAAAGTTGGGAAGTATGCCATCCTGCATGGGGGTCTTTTTTATGTTGTATTCTTTAAGAAAACAAGACTTTTGCCATTTGTTCAATAAAATATTATGAACCGAACAAATCAATAGTCAGGTTTCTGACACATCCTTAATAATACAAAGTAGTACCACAATGTATGTTGATGAACACTATATGATGCTGCCATAGTTTAGAAGTATTTATTTTTCATTTTTATCTTAACCAGCTTTGTGCAGCACCATACTCAAAAACATACTTATTAGTGATGAGCGTGTGTGCTGGCCTCTGCTTGATACTCGATAGAGTTCATGTATGCTCATTACTTAGCACCATGTTTGAGTCCCCGCCCTGCATGTTTCTCGGCTTTTAGACAACCAATAACTATGCGGGCATTGCTTGCTATATACGGTAATGCCGTAGCCATGTCGGCTACTGGGATTGGCCAGCCGCATCGCATCATTGGTAGTCAATGGGAAATGTGAGTAATTTTCTGCTGAACCCAACAAAAAGGTCTGGGGGCCTGAGGAAAAGGCTGAAATGGGTGAGAAATTGATGAAACTGAATGGAGAGAGCCTGGAGAATATGTCTGCATGCATTTCTGACTCATATGGTTTCTGGGATTCCCTGAAGCCACACGGAAAAACTTTAGTGTGGCTTCAGTCTATCGGTGCCCCTGCAGTCTATGTCGCACTGCCCTGGCCAGCCCCGCAGTGACTCACACAGCAGTGTACGAGCAGCTGCAGGATGATGAGTGCCAACATCAGGAGATTAGCTCAGATCATTACCTCTTTGCTGAACTCGTGACGTCAGCGCTCGTCACTGACTTCCATGTCTCCTTGTCCTCACATCAAGTCTCGCAGGTGGCCCAAGACTGTGACTAGCGGTGACATCACGGGCTCATGGGACAGTTTGAGTGAGAACGCGGTGGCCATGGAACTCAGTAACAAGCGCTGACGTCAAGAGTTCAGCGGAGTTCATCACTGCAGGTAATGAACTCAGCTAACCTCATGGCATGTGTACTAGCTTGCCAACCTTTAAAGCCGTCACCAGGTTACACCTATTGTCACAAATGACGGTGAGAGACACTAATTGGTCTCTTTTATACCTTCCCATAGCTCTGCTGCAGTGTGTGGTTTGGGATCTAAACAGATCAACTTCAGCAGAGCATGTTTGCCGATGCGATGATGCACAGCTCCCAGCTTGGCAGTGATGGGGAGGATAATTCAGCAGAGGATGAGGAGCAAGAAGAGGAGGAGGAGGGGAGAAAGGAAGTAGCATATGATGAGGCGGAAACGCTGGTAGAAGTTGGGCCCGCTAAATAGTGACAGCTGGGAACAATGTATCGTGGGGCAGCCACAGCCAAGAGATCACGGAAAGATTATGTTCCCACAAGCCTAAACGGCAACATCTCCATGGCTAGCAATTTGGCAATGTGCGAGTTTAGGTTTAGGTTTTGTGCCTGTGGGTGTGTGGCTGGGTATTTACACTTCTGTGACGCCCTGGCCTATCAGGTCATCACAAGGGTGCCGTGTAATCTGCCTTTCTGCATGGTACCCGCTCCTCCTTGATTACGGGTCCTGTCAGTTTGGTGTTGCTACCAACAGGTGTACATAAATCCTGAGGAACACTCTGCACCACACCCACCAACCACCCATTGGGCAGCCTGAGGGGAATAGGGCCACCCAGATGGGGGGGTGGAAGAGGGAGGGCAGAGATGTCAGTAGTGGAGTAGAGTTGAGCAGTGAGACAGCGGGGACAGTGCAGGTCATGCTGTGGAGCTGGGCTCCTGTACCCGTCCCAGGTGCCAGATGTTGGCCTGGCCAGAAGGAGCTGGAACCCCGGTCGCAGGGGTTAGTGACAGGTGGCACGGTGCTGCTACAGAGAGCAGGCCAGCTGCCTTGTGCTACAACCGGGCAGGGGCCAGGGCACGATGGGGTACGCGGACCCTAGGCTGGGAAGTAGCTTCACGCAGCCCAGTAATTCACCCGACGGGAACGGAGTCTTCAGGAACCATTCCCCACCAACTACAGAATCGGGGTACTAGCGCAACGAGGGGGATAGGACTTCCCAAAATCGTCCAGAAAATCCCAAGCGTGAACCCTGAGAGCAGGCTCACCTTGCTAGCCAAGCAGGTAAGCCGGAACCGAGTAGTCTTAGGCGAAAGGGATCCACCAAGTTACACACAGTGCCAAGGGACAAGGCTTCAGACCAACCAGCAACACCAAAGGGGCACGGACCCAGCGTGCTCAACCAAGAGAAGCAGAGCATTCAAGAGTTTGGTTTACATGGTGTCAGCGTCAGTGACTTTGGACTGTGTGAGTACCCGATATCCCTTCATCTCCAACGGGTCCCTAACTCCATCCCATCACCGGGCCCCGGGACACCAAACCCCATACATACGGAGGGGTTAAAACATCCTGCTGCTTCAACATCGTCACCAGGCTCCCCAGCAGCAGCGGTGGTCTCTCCTATTATCATGCACCTGGGTGGCGTCACGAACATTATCCCATTCACCACCCCAAAAACACAAAATTCCCCCTTTTTATTTCCGAGGTAGCCGACCCCGCCCCGTATCCGGAGACCACTCGAGCCACTGCAGATCCGGGTCCAAGCAGCCTGTCGGCTATCGCGGTGGGGGGGGGGGGGGGGGCACACTTCCTTTCCAAGATCTCAGGCACAGACAACTAGACACTTTCCTGGGACAAGGAAGTGGATGTGGTCGATGTTTGCTATATCTGTGCAATTGCACTTTGTGAGCAGGATGTATGAACGCCTGCTTCCTGCAGCAGATTGTGAAGGATGTAGCACAGGCGACATGGCAGTGGTTTAACTTGCAGACACAAATTTGGTACCCTGGTGTTCTGCTCACCTACTGGAGAGCTTGGCTGCCATGTGGTTCCGCATACTGGTGGTGCTCAGGTTGCATTTGCCCTGACCTCTGCTCAACTTGGTATGGCAGATGCTACAGATTACCATGTTTTTCTCTGAAGGACTTTCAGTAAAAAAATTCCAGACAGACTGAATGCCCCCTTGCCCTGACTTGGGCCACAGTGGGGGTGTTCTTGGGAACAGTTGACCCAGTTCTCACGCTGGGCAAATCACTACTCCTTCGTGCTTGTGTTGGTGCTACATATCCATCTTCCTCTGTGTTGCTGTGCTGGCTATGCATATCAACGGCCCAGGTCGGATCAGTGGACTCATCATCGACCACCTCGTCATCCATCTCATCCTACTTCCCACTTGAGATTGTAGGCTGACCTGATGGCAACTGTGTCTCATCGTCATCAGCCTCCACCTCTGGGGACAGTAAATCATGTTCCTCAAAGTGGCTTTCTTCTGGCAATAGGTCCTCAAATATTTGCGCATCAACGCATGCAACCTCCTCATGTCCCTCTTCAATGCTGCACGGCGAGACATTAAAGCCATCCAAAAATACATACAAAACAGATCCTCAGAGTGGCCAAGCTTGGGGTCATATGTCTCCTGTAACTGATAAGGGGGGAGGAAGGAGGACCAGGTTGAAGACTGGATGGGCCAGCCTTCTGTTTATCCACAGTAGACTGTGTGGTCATGGAAGTTTGGTTGCTGCTTGACAAATGCGAAGAGGCCTTGTCTGCCATGCAAGACAAAATCTGCTCTTCTGACTTCCACACACGTTTACGTTCCAGACCGGGAAATTTGGCAAGGAACATAGTGTATGCATTAAGCTTCTTCTGACGTGACTAGAACCTCGGGGCACATTTCACCAACACTGGGCTTTGTCAGGAATAACAAATGGAGGCTAAGGGGCACACTAACATCAAATGTGCATTTCACCAACATTGGGCTTTGTCAGGAATAAACATAGCACCCCTAAAGTACCAGGTGCCACAAATGTAACCCGTGGAAATCCAAACCCTGGAATATCCGTGTCAGAGTCAACACACCAACACATTCAGGCCACACACACAACCCCAACACCAACCTGGGAGACTAACTAGTAACAGGTAAAAGGGGAGGGCACTAATTGGATAGTACCACCCAGCCTGTAGGGAGAGACCCAGCGAGGGGGAGGGGCCAGTGCGGGAGGAAGTGGTGTGCAGTCTGTTAGGGAGAGTTGAAGGAAGCAGTCTGTCAGAATAGTCTGTCAGGAGAGTCTGAGGAGAGGGTCTGTGAAAGTCAGTCAGATAATGAGGTGAAGAAGGAAGTAAAGGAGAGGAGTAGAGGAGTAGTAGTCGGAAGGAGTAGAAAGTGAAAGACAGAGAAAGACCTGCAGTGAGAACGGAGTGCTGTGAAAAGGAGAGAGGACCGTGAGGTGAGGAACTAGGAACTCCAGGACCTGTGGGCCCCCTGTGGAAGTACGAGACTCCAGGAACCACATTGTGTCCGTGTAAGGATGGAACCGAGCTCACAGACCTCAGCACAAGGCAGGGTAGAGATCCCTAGGACAGTGAGACCCTTATGGACATTGTCAATTCTGCCAGGTGAAGGAATCTCCAGGGTTCTTCATGACCAAAAGAGTCTGAAGCATCAGCAGCAAAGAGAGGACCGGGGACTGAACCCCTTAAATAGTCCAGGCTGCCCGCAATAGGACCAAGAGAAACAGAGGGGTTCCCAAGTAGCTCTAGGCCACGGGAGCCCATCAACAACAAGTGTGCACGGAGGACAGTGAAGCCAGGTCACAGCTGCTACGGAGAACCAGGGGAGTGGATACACCTGGAACCGGCACCCGCGGATTCAGCTACCACCACAGAAAAGTAAACAAGGCAAGTTAAACTACAATACTGGTGTCGACTGTCCTTGACGGCGTGCATTCACATAGACTGTTTTCCCACTACACCTCCATCATCCACTGCTGGGGCCTGTCCTTGCTTGCGGAGGGCTCTAACCATCCAGGCTGCATCACTCCATCAGCCCCAGCAGAAACCTGCATCGGTGGCCCCAAATAACCTGGCCGCACACCGCAAGTGGCGTAATCGACAAAAACTCGTTTTATTTTTATTTTCTTTTATTTAAACCCCCTTTATTATTTACTTCAAAAGACACCGCCAGGGTCACGGAACTGGACCCCGCCACAGCTGATGTCCCTGTACTAGTCCGGTCCGGTTCTGAGTCCCCTGGCCTTGTGGCGGGCGTGTTAACTTTGGCGTAGTCAGCAGGATTCTGACTAGACCCATAAAACTGGGTGGCAAGCGCGCCTTACAGACTGAGCGGTGACTAAAATTTTTGAATTGCCGCCATTTTGGACTGTAAAAATAACTGCGCCACAAGCTGCAAAAGGGCGCAAAACCAGAGGCTCCGCCCACAACGCCGCTGAGGACGGATGAGGTGCAACCGCCTGACCCGGAAGTTCCCACAGTGCTTCAGTCCCGCAAGAAAAGGTTGGTGAGAACAACCAAGGGGGAGACAAGATGGAGGGACAGGGAGACTCCGAGGCTGCAGGGCCTAGTGACGGCGCAAGTGCGGCAGAACCTGGTGTGGTGGCACCAATCATGTCAATCACCCTGCCACTAAAGGAGGAGATTTTCATCTGTGATGATCCGGCCTCGGTGGCAGCAGACGCCGACCAAGTCATCCCAGCCCCCACCACCTTGGACCCGGAGGAGACAGACTCGGCTTCCAGCACTCTGGAGGCAGCATGGGTCCCACGCTCCGTAGGAAATGGTTACCATGCTTCGCTATCAACGCGTTCTGTGCTTGAGATTCTGGTGCTGGAGCATGCAGAGGAGTCCCTCTCGGCAAGTCCGGTTCTGAGTCTTCCGACCCTGGGGCGCGCGTGTCATAACAAAAGGAAAATTAGGGGAGCAGTAGCAGCTCAGAGCACATTTCACCAACATTGGGCTTTGTCAGGAGTAACAGAATGAAGATAAGGGGCACAATAGCATCAAATTATCAGATATAACAAAAGAAGGATAAGGGGAGCACTAGCACCTCAGGGCACATTTCACCAACACTGGGCTTTGTCAGAGATAACAAAAGGAGGATAAGGGGCACACTATGGGTCCCGTTACACATAGCGAAGTACAAGCGATCCCACCAGTGATCCGACCTGGAAGGGATCGCTGGTACGTCTCTACATGGTCGTTGTTGAGCTGTCAATCAGACAGATCTCCACAGCGACCAGCCACCAGCGACCCGTGTAATGACGGCTCCCTGCAGACTCAACCGGCACTCGTTGGTCTCTCGCCGTCAAATACGCTGATGCGTGCTGCACAGCAGGAGACCAACGAACAAAAAATGGTCCCGATCGGTTTGTCACGATCAGCGACCTCGCAGTAGGGGCCCGCTCGCTGCTGCTTGTAACACACAACGATATCGATGGCAAGGTCGCTGATACGTCACAAAACCTGTGACGTTTCAGCGATCTCGCTAGCGGTCTCGCTATGTGTGATGGGGGCCTAACTTCAAATGTGCATTTCACTAACACTGGGCTTTGTCAGAAATAACAAAAGGAAAATAAGGGGCTCATTAGAACCTCTGCGCACATTTCACCAACACTAGGCTTCATCAGGACATTCTCTCAAGAAGATATTTGCATACTTAATTTCCCAAAGAAGCCTTGCATGGACTGTCTCTCAAAACTTGGTACCAGTTTGTATAACGTAACAAGCTGCACGTGAAACCATTGAGAAGTAGGGCCACTGTCAAAAGAAAAGCCTGTGGTAAGTTCAGAAGCTAATGTGCAGTATATAAGTGTATTTCAAAGGGTAAGATTCACTTATAGAAATGTCAGACAAATAAGTAGAAAATGTAAGTGCAAGCCAAATGTCAATATCGAGTGCAAGGACCGGGAGTCAGTTAATTACAGTCAAGCCACTGTCCCTAGAATAGCAGTAGTTAACCACCATTAGCTGAATGAACAAGAGTGGTAAAGCGTCAGTGGATAATATTACAGCATCACTTTGCGTTATTACAACACTTGAATGCAGGAGCAGACTAGATTTAATCTTTGGAGGGAATAGACCAACATTTAAGCTCTTTATACCACTAAAGCCTGTTGCAATTTTGCCCACTGTGTAGTAGGCAGTGTTACATCAGATAATATATCCATTAGTGTATGATTGGCCTGTGTCCTCAGCAATAGGTGCATTTATCTAATTGAGACAAGTAGATGAACATGCACACACTGGAGCGAACATGCTACTGAATGTCCCAGCTTTATTTGGCAACACACTTTCAATCTTAAAACATCTGTCATTATATAGAAAAGCAAAAACATTATAGATAATTACATGGACAAACAAACCTACTGCCAGGTATTACGAAATGAGCAATTTGTTTGTTCATATAGGTTAAGGAGCAGTGAACTATGGAGGAAGTGCACAACGTGGTACACAGCGGTAGGCATTGTATATGTTGTATCTATAACTTTATATCTATATTAGTATTAATAATAATATTATAGAGTATTAACATATCCTAAAATAATAAGTAATAATATAATGAAACAATAGTATATATGACAGGCCCCACGTGGTCTGGGGGGGTTACTCATCACCGGGCCAGTGTAGGGAGGTTTAGGATGTCGCAGCGTCCAGGCCCGGTTCCATGATCCCGGCGGTGTCAATAAAGACAGAGGAGTTATTTACAGGGGAGGATATAGTTTGTATTCGTGACGCCACCTGTGGTTTGCAGCTAATATAGGAGCCGCCTCTGCGGGAGGTGTCCTCTCTGGCAGATAGTTGCGCAGCTCGGATAGTACAGCTCTCCACAGGCAGAGCTCAGGCCTTGGGGAGGTTGGGAGTAATAGTCTGTTGCTGCCGTGCAGCTATGGTGAGGGTAGGGTGCGGGAAGGATTGGGCGACACAGAGGTTGCAGTTAAAGTTCTTTACTCACTGAGATGTCACCGTCTCTGGAGTGCCGAACTTCGCTGTCATGGGCTCCTGCCGATCTCGGATAGTTCGGAGGTCAGAACCGGTGCTTCGCTTTGTGAGTCCTTCCTACTTGCGCTGTGTTGTGTGAGTCCAGCGGTGGCCGCGGGTTACCTCACTAACAGCTCAGCTGATCGCGCTACTCACCTCATTTGCTGCGTGGAGCTGACAGGAGCGGCGGTGAATTCTGCTGCTCCTGTCACCTTCATGCAGCAGCGCTGGATGCGATGCTGGAGGTCTGTGGATTACGCCGGACATGGAGGGCTTTGTTGGGGTTAGTAAATTGGTAATGAGGGAATTTGTTACTGTTTTTTATTTCTAATAAGGATAATAGGATTTTTCGGGTGTGTCTGTTTTTTAACTGTAACTTACAGATTAATCATGGAAGGTATCTCGGGGAGACGCCTGACATGATTAATCTAGGATTTAGTGGCAGCTATGGGCACGCCGTTTTTTTTAATTATTTATTTATTTATTTTACCGCACAGTATAGACACGCCCACCGGCTGCTGTGATTGGGTGCAGTGACAGCTGTCACTCAGCGTGGTGGGCGTGTGTGACTGCAACCAATCACAGGCGCCTGTGGGCGGGGAAAGTAGGGAATACGAGATTGATTAATGAGCGGCTGGCTTTTTCAAAATAGTAAAAGCCGCCAGAGTTTTTATAACAGTCGTGCAGCGCCGCACCGGAGATCGGGGAACGGTGAGTATGAGAGAGGGCTGCTCAATTCAGTCACTCAGGGGATTAGCGGTCACCGGTGAGTCCTTCACGGGTGACCACTAATCAGTACGCGGCACACAGACAGAGCCGCGGCATGACAATGAAGTCGGGTGAAGTTCACTCGAGTTCATTCTCATCGCGCAACTCTGTCTGTTGTCAGCCAACATGTATCAACGACATTGTGCATCACACACACACACGGAACATTTCACATGGGCAACACACACACATGTCAGTTATTTCACTCACGCACACACGGACATTCCACACGCACATACGGTTAGCATACGGGATACACACGCAGGCCACACATACCATAAAAACGGACCTAAAAAACGGAAAACGGACCCGAAAAATGGCCCGTTTTACACAGACGTGGTTTTAACGGATGTGTGTTGGAGGCCTGAGTGTGTGTGTTGCTTTACTCCCCATTCTCACAAGTACCATGTATACCATCTCATACTCCGGCTCACTTTTTTGTTTTTATGTAGTTTTTTTTGTATTCAGTACAAACAGGGAGTGGCCCCCTTCTCAGCGAGCTGGACATTTCATTCTGTGAATCCCCCTGACTGTGTGTGTCCTGTTGGGACCCGGTCGCTCTCAGCCCTTAGTCACATTGAGGCCTATTTTAGACCCATGGTAAGGTTTTAATATTAGAGAGTGTAGGTACTATCCCAACTGGGTACACCTTGGCGTTGGTGGGATAGCTTTATGCTTTTTTTGATCAAAAACAGTGTTTACTAAGTACCCTATGTTTATATGCACTATGCTTTTATTTAGTTACAGCAGGGTATTTTTTCACAATTTTTTCCTTGGTTTCTCTTTGTCTCATGGCCAGTGTGAACATGGTCTCACAAGTACCATGTATACCATCTCATACTCCGGCTCACTTTTTTGTTTTTTTGTTTTTACTCCCCATTGTGTTGCTCCACCCTCGGGTTGCTGAGCTAGTGGGTGGGAGGTCCATACCTTGTGGTGGCCAATCAAGTGATCCTACCCTAACCCAGTCTCGGTAGAAGGGCAACTGACTGTGTGTTTTGGTGGATTGTGGTGGTTACCGGCAATGACCTCCTCCGTACCCGGGATGAATACTGCACCTCTGGTGAGGTGCAGTACCCTGTGGTGACTGAAGCCTCAGTGGCGCCACATATAATTCAGAGGTCCCATATAAAAGCTAATTACAAAGTTACATAGTAACAAACTAAACAAGTAACAATAGATTTAAAGTGGTTGCCTGATCTAAAATGACTTGTCTGCAGTCACTCTATGTGTTACTTTATGGGACTGGAGACTTGTGAATTCTCACCTTGCACACACTGCATACTGTGAGGATTCTCTGGTGTCAGCGCAGGGAACAGCTGTCATGTGACCGCGAGTAGGTGATATGCCAGAATCCAACTGGATGGGCCCGGCCTCACCCAGAGAAAGTGTATTTCACAACAGTCTAGTCAAATTCTGCATATCACATACCAACGGCCAAGTGTCCACCATTTTAGGCTCCAAGTGTACAGTGCGCACAATGTGAGGATTCACGTCTGCAATAACATGGAGGGAAACATATGTGGCGCCCCTGAGGCTTCAGTCGCCATAGGGTACTGCACCTCACCAGAGGTGGAGTACAGAGGAGGTCATTACCGGTAAACCACCACAATCCACCACACACAGTTAGATGCCCTCTCACTGGGACCCAACTAGGTTAGAGACTTGGGGGGTGGCCATTACTAATGTAGTGGACCTTCTGCTCACTAGTTCAGGAACCCAGGGGGAGGAGCTTCACACAGGGGAGCAAGGCAACACACACACACTCAGCAAGTTAGACACTGACACTAGATAGAGACAGACATGGAATAAGTGAGACGTGGGGAGAACACGGTCGCTGAGGGGAGAGCTGCGCCATAGCTCCCTCAGGGCAGAGGGAACAGAATAGGGTGTGGAGCCCTAGGCTGGTGGGCACTGCATGTCCCGCCAGCAGAATCCACTGGGCAGAGGATTTCAAGTCTTCTGGCCCACACAAAGCGCCTGGGGCACAGCAGCATATAGAGCCAGGAGTCGTGATACAAGAGCGGCACCAGTAACGGACTTGCGCTACCTGCCATACGGGACAGGAATAGAGCCCATCCAAGGACTTGGGTCCCCGGGTGGCTTCAAGCTGCAGGGACTTACACAACACAGCGCTAGTAGGAAGGACTCACAGAGAAAAAACACTGGTTCTGACCTCCGAACTATCCGGGATCGGCTAGAGCCCATGACAGCGGACTTCGTCACTCCAGAGGCGGTGAGTAAAGAACTTTAATTGCAACGTCTGTGTCATCCTATCCATCCCGCGCCCTGCGCTCCTTTAATAGAGTGGTCTACTACTCCCAACCCCCTGTGGGCCTGAGCTCTGCTTGTGGAGAGCTGTACCAACCTAGCTGCACTACCATCTGCCTCAGGGAAAATCTCTTGCAGCAACGGCTAGTATATTAGCCGCAAAACCACAGGTGGCGTCACGAATACAGACTCTACTCCCCTGTATATATTCCCTTCATCCATCTTTATTGACTCCGCCGGGGTCATGGAACCAGGCCTGGCCGCTTTGACATACCACCCCCTACAGGGGCCCGGTGACGAGTAACCCCCCCAGACCCTGTGGGTGCGTCAACTTAGCGTTACAAACAGGATATCGTGCCTGCATCCGCGGGTACTGTGCGCCTACAGCCTGTATGTTGTAACTATAGCACAGCGGCGGCCATTAAAGAAAAACAGGTGCCATGTGTCATCCAGTGGTCTGGGTGTATCCCCCCTTCGTGGGCTGGGTGGCAGTTTGGCGCCAAGAGCTGTGCCCCGCCCCCTGCAGCCAAAGACCAGAAACAAAACTTACCCCAGATGCCAGAAGTTCCTCCTCCCAAAAAAGCGTAAGAGGATGGGATAACCAGTCAGTCAGCAGGAGATCAATGGAGAGCAAGCAGCAACCGGAGCAACCTGGAGCGCAGGGTGCAGAAAATGGCTTCCCCTGCTGTCCTGGAGGCGAATCGGTGCCACCGACGGTGATGGATGCTGACTACATACAAGGGGAGGTGGAGCGGCTGAGCCAGAAACTGGCGGAGATGCAAATGGATGCCATCCAGCGCTGGCAGATGTCCATGATGGAAGTGGTGGCGGAAATGCGTACCTACGAGTAGAAGGCGACGCCGACCTCGGAGGATGCAGAGAGCGGTACCGAGGTAATGGCAGATCCCGTTACCCCAGCGACTGGCGACACCTGCAGGGAGATTCCTGCCCGTCCCCCTGCTCCCGACCCTGTCCCGGCAGCTGACGATACCGAACTGCCTTTAGTATCGACCCAGAGCGGTGAACCGGATAATTCCTTGGCCACGGTGGAACCCCAGTGGGACCGCTGGTTGAGCCTCCAGCCCTTGCCTGTGGTCTAGCTCCGCCATGCGTGGCTTGGGGGTGGACTACTGCCCACCCTTGTCACCCTCTACCATACCCTGAAGTGAGGAAGACGTCACCAGCACGACGTCGAGCAGCAACTACGAGGCATACCAGGAGATGATCGCCAAGCTGGCAGCCGAGGAAGAACAGCGCTGGGTCGGCTGGGAGGTGATAGAGGCCCGGAACATGGCTGCAAAAATGCGGCTCCAGAAGGACCGTCCGTCTGACCTGTGACTGCTGAGGCAGAGAGCGATTGTCCAATTCAACTTAGAGAAAGGATGGAGCTAAATCTCTGAGCCGGGACTGTCCAAGGAGATCTTTCTATCTCGGCGGTATGTTGAGGCACATCTGAACTAGGGACATCCAGGCCGCGACCTCTATCCTGGAGATGCGGTCATCTACACCCGGTACAAGGGTGAGCGGGGCTGGTATGCCCTGGGTGTGGGGCTGTGTCGTCCAGAGGCGGCTGCTCTGATGCGAAGACCTGTCCCAGAGCCCCGCCAAGGGCCCACTCCAATCGGCAATAGCCGAGCTATTGACAAAGGCACCCAAACATATGGGGAGAGCTTTGGGAAGCCCACCTGCCCGGAGTATCCCTACCCACAGTAAACAGTACAGAGGAGGTAATGTAAATAGTAAATTGATAATTATAATGCTGCCTAATGTTTTTTTCCATAACGTGATAAGTGTGGTTTAAAATGGATATCTGGGCCAGTGGACTAGGTGTTGCCAGGACTACCCTGTAAATAATTTGCACCTGTTGTGCACCCTATCAGAATTAATACGACCACAGGATCCCAAAACCTGTCGCGTGTGCAGAAGCAACAAATAGTGGTCTAGAACGCTCTGCAGCACGCCCAGAGCCTACATTGGGGGTTTGAGGCAGGTCCCGCCATTTTGTTGTCTGCTCTAATTTGTTGCACTTGATTGGAGCAATGCAAGGTGCAAAAAGCCAAAGTTTTATCAACTTTTATGATACTAAAAGATTTATATGTCTTAATGTAGAAAAAGTAAGAGTTTGTAACGTTCAAGAATCCATGCCTCCCTTAAAGGGAAGAAATGTTAATATTTTACAGCACACCAACAATTTTCATTCCTAACCATTCTATTGTTTTCTCTCCAGCCCGCGGACATGCTGGGATTCGCTGTGGGGGAGTGTAGTGCCCCTGAGGCTTCAGTCGCCACAGTGTACTGCACCTCACCAGAGGTGCAGTATTCATCCCGGATACGGAGGAAGTCATTGCCGGTAAACCACCACAACACAGTTAGATACCCTCTCACTGGGACTGAACTAGGTTAGAGACTTGGGGGGTAGCCATCACTAATGTAGTGGATCTTCTGCTCACTAGTTCAGGAACCTGGGGGGGAGGAGCTTCACATAGGGGAGCAAGGCGATGCACACACACTCAGCGAGTTAGACGCTGACACTAGATAGTGACAGACACGGAACAAGTGAGACGAGGGGAGAACACGGTCACTGAGGGGAGAGCTGTGCCACTGCTCCCTCAGGGCCGAGTGCACAGAACAGGGTGAGGAGCCCTAGGCTGGTGGGCACTGCATGTCCTGCCAGCAGAATCCGCCGGGCAGAGGATTTCAAGTCTTCTGGCCCACACAAAGCGCCTGGGGCACCGCAGCATATAGAGCCAGGAGTCGTGATACAAGAGCGGCACCAGTAACGGACTTGCGCTACCTTCCATACGGGACAGGAACAGAGCCCATCCAAGGTCTCAGGTCCCAGCGTGGCTTCAAGCCGCAAGGACTTACACAACACAGCGCTAGTAGGAAGGACTCACAGAAACAAACACTGGTTCTGACCTCCGAACTATCTGGGATTGGCTGGAGCCCAGGATCTACTCTCCCAACCTAGCTGCACTACCATCTGCCTCAGGGAAAATCTCTTGCAGCAGCGGTTCCTATATTAGCCGCAAACCACAGGTGGCGTCACAAATAAAGACTCTACTCCCCTGTATATATTCCCTTCATCCATCTTTATTGACACCTCCGGGGTCACAGAACCGGGCCTGGCCACTGTGACATCCCACTCCCTACACGGGCCTGCTGACGAATAACCCCCAGATCCCGTGGGAGCGTCACAAAGAGTGACTGCAGACTTTAACACTTTTCTTATAGGACCTAATAATTTACAAGGAAATAGGAGTGATGCAAAAAGGAAAAAGTGGTAGTTGTGTACAGTGGTCCAGCTATCGTTTGTACTGAATATGGTATTACACAAAAAACTGCATGAGCCTGTCACCAGCCAGTATCTGTGTATACACATATACAGTGTATGTGTGGCGCCCTGGACAAGCCAGGTCGTCACAGAACAACACCAACACACCCCACACCCCGGTTAGGCACACCGAAGCCAAACACAAAATCCTTGTTGCCTTCCTCCAGGGGCTGATGTCCACACCAGGGGGTGGGCCAGGTGGTTGGTCCCGCCCACCGAGGAGTTCACAGTCCTGGAGGCGGGAAAAGGAAAGAGATCAGTTTTGAAGTTTGAGGAGTGAGGAAGTGAAGTGGTAGTGGAGCAGTCTGAGGGTGGTCCGGGTGTGTGGCCCGGACGGTACAGCAAGGTTGGCAGACGGTGGTGACCGTCTGCAGGAGAGGCCGATTAGAGTGAGCCGTAAGGACCGTGGACGGACGGTGGCCTGGCGGTACCGGACTGGTGAACAAAGAGAAGCCAGCACCATCCGGCAGGGCTTACGGACCCCGACAAGGCTTGGAGTCGCCGTTCAATTTGTCAAATCCGTTAGCGAAGGGAACCTCCTGGGTTTCCCAGCAGTCAAGTCCCGATAGAAGGCGACAGCTCAAACCGTAAAGGGAAACACAGTCACCACCAAGGCTAAAGTTCCCAGGTCCAGAGCCTGCGGGCAAAAGGGGCTCCCTCAGCCTCCATCCAAGCTGGGGAGCGGGTTACCGGTGGGAACCCATTGGAACCGTACACACTACACAGGTGCAGGGAAAGGCAGTCACCATCAACCTGCCGGGAGGAGAACAACCGCAGCCGCCTGTGGGACCCGTCCATCCAGCTGTTTGTTTGACCAGAGACTCTGTGTGGATTACTGGCTGAGTGAGTACCACCGTGCCGTGCGGCACAGCGCTGCCCCCGCGACCTTGCACCTCACCAGGCCCCGTAACCCGCCTGCTATCCCCAAACCCTCACCGGGCCCCGGGACAACCAACCCCCCTACCCACGGAGGGGAGAACCAACATCCAAGCTGCTCCCTGTCATCGCTCCCGGGATCCCCGTCCAGAGCAGCGGTGGTGTCCCAACTTCACCACAACCGTGGGTGGCGTCACAGACAATAAATCCCCAAAATCATTCCCCTTTTCACTCACGGGTGAGGAACGCAGCTCGAGTCCCCGGGATCCGGCCCACCGCTCGAGCCACCACCGAGCAGCAGCATCAGCAGCCGGACCCGAGCAGTGGGTGAGCGCAGCGTCCCCTCCTCCGCCCGCGACATATGCTATTATGTGCATGGAGTCTGGGGGTTCCTATTGAAAAAAGTATCATGTTCTGATGAATAATGTTGCAGTAGGGGAGAGTAATATGTAGGAGAATTAGATTATGGAATGTATTAGGCACACTTAAAACACCACTCCAGTGCATTTTTCAGCATTGGGGTGGCACTTTAAATCTAAGCGCCCTGTATTATACTCACCCTCCGGATTCACATTTTACTGACTCCACTCTGGTCTTGCAGCGCCCCTGAAGCCATCAGGGTGCTACAAGGTTCTGCATCCCCACAAGGATGCAGGGCCTACCCCTTTAGGGACCCAGAACCCCAGTGCCGGTACCAACAAAAACCCAGGTAATCCCAGTTTTCCCCAACAATTCCCCATATAATGTTAGCCCAGGGTGGGACCAATGGATGGCTGCCTAGAGGTGGAGCCAATCCAGTCCACTAGTTGACCAGGTGGGAGGGGCGGACTGTGGTCACTGGAAGTCAGTAGTCAGTCTAGGAGAGACAGAGGAAGGGGAGAGGAGTAAAGGTGGATGTGAGGAGACGTTCTAACTCGGGTTAACGGTGACCTGGTACCCAGGAGAAGTGGTTGCCGGTGGAGTATGGTGGAGTACTCCTGGAACTACGCACTGATGGGTTACAGGACCCTAGGACAGGAAAGAGCTCCAGGCCGACCTATTAACACCTGCACAGCAAGGGGACCATCAAGGACCTTGCTGACCCTAAAGAATCCAAAGACTCAGTAGCAATGGGAGAACCGGGGACAGGAACAGAGACTCCAACCCCACAAGGTTCACACAACCGTCAGGCGGACAGAAGTGGACAGAACGGGGCCCCCCAGTTGTTCCATACCACGGGGACCCACTTACCAAAGACAGATGCAGGGGAAGAAGGTACCAGAGAACTAAATTGGCACTGGGACGAAGGGGACCTGGAGGGGAAACCAGCTGGCCTCAGGCAACCAGTCAACATCTACCAGCAGTGAGTAAACCAGTTGCACTGAACACCTGTGTGGACTACCTTCTTCCGACGCCCACTGCACCATACACCCTCAGGGGCAAAACCCTACTTCCGGAGGGTCTACCATTCTAGCTGCCAATACCACCAACCCCAGTAGAGACATTCTGCAGCAGTGGCTCCCTACACTTAGCGGCAACACCGCAAGTGGCGTCACATGTCAACATTATCTTATTCTCCCCTGTAAATATCCCCATTACAAAAAGGGCCCAGGGCACGGAACCGGGTAATTGCCACCACTGTCACTTCCCCAAAACCTGTACTGCCCGGAACCGAGTATCCCATATCCCTGGGTGCTATAACCCTTTTTCCTGGCATCACGAACAGGATTGAACTGGACCCGATCAAACCGGGTGACGTGTGCCTTAAAAACTGTGTGTTATGGACTGAACTTTATTGCTTGAAAAATTGCCACCATTTTGCTGTGAAAAATAATCGCGCCACAGCAGACCAGAAGGCGTAAAAAGAAACCCTGCCCACGACTCCTTTAAGCGCAGGCGAAAGAGGGCAGTGACCTGATCCGGAAGTGCCCGAGGTGCTCTAGTCCCACGAGAGAGTAGTGAGAAAAACCAAGGAGGACTGGAACAATGCAGGCGCCCGATAGCAGGAATACAGCTGGGCCTGTGTGATGGGGTACGCGACAGAGCAGTAAGGGACGCCAGGCCGAGGAACAATCCAAAGGGCTTTATTGGAACCACAAAGATAAAGCACCAAACATGAACATAAATCCGTAAAGTCTGCAAGGAGCCCACTACAAAACAACAGATCCTGGGGCGCCTCCAGGTATTCCGACGCCAGGGAAAATATGGCATTGGTCCTTATATGAGTTCCTTGAGTCCAACAGGGTGAACAACAAAACACAATCCCACGTGGCCACTGATCTCCAATCTGTAACAGTCCATACACAGGCACTAGGATCTAGCCTCAGCTATAGATCCGAGTCCTTCTCCAGCCGAGATCCAACTAACTGACTACATGTGGTTGAATCCCCCACCTCCCCTTAGATCCACCCCCTGGATGGGCAGAAGTGCTCACACCCACCCCTTTAACATTTGCTATGTGTAGCTCCTAGTTATAAAGGAGTTTCTAGAATAGTCTCCAGGGATGGTGTATTAGGGAATCCCCCTGCAGAGGAGAACAATATACATGTAACCCCCCCACCAGATCAAGGACAATAGCTACTGCTGGAGCCTGATTACAATTTGGTACAGGCTGGGGGGATATAAGGTTACAACAAAAGAACAAAGACAGCCAAGCAACCTACATGACCCTATATAGAGTACATGAATGAAAGTCGGGGGTTGGGGAAGGACACATCGTCACAGCCTGCTCTGGTAGATCAGCTGAGCGCGCGTGTACCTCCGGATGCCAAGACTGTCACTATTTTATTGATTGTGCTCTTTGCCCTTACCTCTGCCAGGACGTAATATGGCCACCGCTGTTCAGCGCTGTCATGGACTCCTGAGCGGGCGCACTCTGGCCTGGCCTCGGCGCTATGGCTTCTGGGTATGACATGACCGGGAGGCTTTCCTGGAACCCGGAAGTCATATCGAGCGCCGGCATCCGGAGGTGCATGCGCGCTCAGCTGAGTCCGGACACAGCGGTGATTATTACAGCGAGTCCCCGCCTCCTGCGTCTCCCTATTTATCCACCACTGGCACACTGCTGGTCACGGTCTCCCGTCGAAGCACACGCGAAACACGTTTCGAGACCGGGTCCACATGTGAGGCTGATAGATTCCCCCCTGGGGTGCTGTACATACCACGGGTAGGTCCTTCAGGTGCCACTCCACCACCACTGTATTATCTTATATGTTGTTAAAGATTATACCTACGTACTATTGGTGGTTTTCTATGTTGTCTATACTGGCCCTGATTTAGACCTTACCCAGGTGGGTACTGCTTTAATGTATAAGCACTCCATGTTTTCATTAGTCCAAGGGATATGCACTATACATACCATTTAACTCCCATGGTTTACTTTTATGTGTCCCCCCTGGATTTAGAAATGTTTTTCTCTTTCCCTTACTTAGGTTAGGGGCCAGTCTGTCTCTCTCCATGGGACCTCTTTTTTTCCTCCTTCTGTCTCATTTAGACTTGGTTTTTAATCATGTATGTTAAATTATCAACTGTTTATCACATGTGATCCTAATACATGTATTTTTGCAATAATAAAAGTTTGTATACTTTTTTCACAATTGTGGTACAGTAGATTTACTCTTAAAATGACAAATACCCCTTTTTTTCACAAGTTAATGTATGCATTAAGATTGCAAGCAGCACTGCGGGCCTTGAAACATGTAGACCCCATTGGTGATCCCGTAGGGAACAAAATGATGGTTGAATTCCTGCAGGGGTTACAATCAGTGGAGGATCGTAAGCAACTGCGCCTGTGGGTCCTAAAACATCCTAACTTGGACTTTGATGTTTTAAAAGACCAAGCTATAAAAGCCCTGCAATCCCCTGCACCTACAGACTCTGTTTCCCAGTCCTGGCAAACTAGTACCTCACCTGTGAGGATGTAACCTTCCTTCTTCACTGTGGCAGCAGCTAATGAAGGCTGCGCCCTCTGGTGCTCCATATGACTTAAGTTCTCAAGTGCAGCAGCTGAGCAAGGATGTTGCTATGATCCTGAAGGTGATGCAGATCAAGACAGAATCCAAGCCAGTGGAGAAGAGATCCTGCTAGCCAACTGCCCTGAGGATGCCCCATACATGCGATGGAGGAGAACTCCAATGTCTAGAGGGAGAAGCAATGACCAGTATGACTCATCTGGACAACCCATCTGCTGTCGCTGCCACAAAACCGGCCATTTTTCACGTAGGTGTCCTTTAAACCGGCAAACCCTGGGGCCAAGGGCCAACACCCGGGATTAAGGAGACAAGGCCCAGCTGACTGGCGAGACCGGTATGTAGGAGGACGTCCGATTCTGTCCATCACCCTAGACGGGATGCCCACTTCAGCCTTGTTGGATACCGGCTCCCAGGTAACCACCATACCATATGTACTGTACAAAAGGTTTTGGTCAGACACTGAATTTACCCGTCCGGACCCAGGCCTCACTATTTATGCTGTGAATGGACTACCAGTAACTCAAGTTGGGTTTAAGGAAGTGTGACGCCCTGAACTAGCCAAGTAGTTACCGACATAACATCACACACACACCCTCCCCTGGATAGTTAACACCAGTCAAAAAAAACCCTTGTTGCCTCCCTCCAGGGTCTGATGTCCACACCAGGTGGGGCGGAGCCAGGCGTTTGGCCCCACCCACCGAGGAGTTCACCGGCCTGGAAGCGGGAAAAGTGACAGATTCGAGTTGGAGTTGAAAGTGAGAGGACAGAAACTGTTAGTGTCTGGGTAGGAGCCCAGGCACTGTCAGCAAAGTCGGCAGATGGTGGTGGCCATCTGCAGGAGATAGTGGACCTCTGCGGAACCGTAGGACCGGGGTCGGGCGGTGGCCCGCCGGTACAGAACCGGGGAGCGGAGCGAAGCTAAGCACAAAGGCAGAGCCATCGGACCCCGACTAGGCTAGGAGCCGCCGACAACGGTCAAATCCGAGAGTGACTGGAACCCCAGGGGTTTCCTAACACCCAAGACCTGACAGAAGGCAACAGTCCACACCGTGAGGATAAACAAACCACCCCCTTTTCATTCGTAGGCGAGGAACGCTGCTCGAGTCCCCGGGTCCGGCCCACCGCTCGAGCCACCGAGCAGTAGCAGCAGCCGTGGACCCAAGCGTAGCGAACACAGCCCCTCCTCCCACGACAGAAGCAACCATAAAAGTGGGTAGGGTAGGGTTGAAAGGCCAAGGCCTAATTGTAGTCGAAAGTGATGAAGCACCAGAAGAGGACTGGAAAGAACCAAGGGGGGGCGGGTGCAGGTGTGCCTGATGTAACCGAAGGTATAAAGAGCAGGGACGCCAGGACTCTGCTACACATCCGGTTCCTGGAAGCACAAGCGCCAGTATGTCCGTCCCGTCCGGCAAGGCTGAAATCCCGGAGCCCACGCCAGGAACAGCGGCGTGGGTGGAGGCCCGGACCACGCAAATGTGCTGCCGCCTGCAGACCCAAGTCCGATTCCTAATGGGGCGGTGGGTGACTAAAATGGAGGAAGTAGCGGCAGCCGTGCGGAGACGTGAGGTGGAGACAGTGCTGGAGGAGTGGGTAAGCGACCCACGCCCCTGTGTCCTTGAAAGACCGGTCGCTGTGGCTGAGGGGCCCGGTATGCGTCCGTTCACCCTGCTGCCTCCCCCGCCATCTGCACCGGTTGTTGCTGCCCCGCCACTAGGCCCGCTGCCCCCAACACCGGTAGCGCAGTTCAGCCCATCTGCCCTGGAGGACCAGCCTGTAGGCGTTGCCAGTGAACGACCCGCACCGCTCCCGCTGCTATGGAAGATCCCGCGGGAGGTGCCCATCCGAGAAAAGAAGCCGTCGGCCCCGGAAGTGGCCGCACCCGAGACAGTCCCGGCTTCAGCAATCCGTCCGGCTATGGAAGAGGTGGAAGCTGTGAGCAGTAAGGCCCAGCAGGTGAGGCCTGTTGTCCCCAAACTCCACGCCTCGGCTGAGGCTGCGCCGGGTCACCGCTGCAAAGCAGCAGCCCAGGCCGCGTCACCGCAGGACCCCCCAAAGAGAGTACCGGTCGTGGCCGGTGTGGGGGAGATCCAGCGGGGCCCGACCCGCGCGCAGGGGCACGCAAACGCCCCCTACTGGGACAGGGAGCCGAACCCGCTGGGCCGCGAGATTGCCGCCGGAAAGCAGCAGAGGTCCGAGGTGCTGGCTCGCACCATAAGAGAAAAGGACAATCTGCGCAATGACACTTTCCGGGTGCGGGGCCCGATCCATGAGGGCCAGGTCAGGCGGTTTGACCCTCAGCGGGGATATGGCTTCGTCTATGAACCGGGCCTGGAGGCCGAGATATTTGTGGCTCGCCGGGGTGTAAACTCCCATTTGCCAACGGGCCACCCTGGTCGTGACCTGCAACTAGGTGACCTGGTGACCTACAACTGACATTGCGGGGAGAGGGGCTGGTTTGCCCTAAATGTGAAGCAGAGGGAAGGCCACGGTGTCCAGATGCGGTCCCAGTCCCCTCTCCCACCGTACCGTCCGGATGTCGAGTTGGAAGAAGCGTATGAGGAGGGCGACCTCAAATAATGGCAGCGGTCCACCGTTGCAACCCAGTTGTCCCCGTTGGGACCCTCAGGACCTTGTTTCAATTGAATGAATGAATATTAATCATCCGAGTTTGTAACCTGATTTTCAACAAGTTGATTTTACCGTCCATTGCAAACAAGTTGTCCCCGTAGGGACTTTATGTGTTTCCACTAGCCCCTTCAGAGACAAGGCCGAGAACTTGCAGGCCAACCACGAACTTGTGGTCTTGTAAATAAGTTGTGGGCTGTGTTCCGTTACTGCCTCCCGAGAGGCAGATTGGAGAAAGGACCCTCAGCAGAGCAGGACCAGGACCGCTGGCCATCCTCCGGGGTTCAGGGGTCCCCCTGGACGTGGGGTCCCCTGAAATGACAGCCGGGTGCGAGATACCGTACCCGTTCCCGCTCGGGTGACCTGGACCAGGACTGGGGTAAAGGGGTGCTGCCCATTTCTTAGGGGCAGCATCAAGGTGTAGGTTGCTTGGGTGGGGGAGTGGAAGAACATGAACCCGTCCGTTATTATTAAAAATGTTTTCCATATGTTTGCAACGTTAAAGTGGCGAGCCTCCCGTAAGGGAAGAATGAAAAAATATGCTTATGTTTAAATGTTTCCCATGTTAAATTTCTATTTTGCAGAAAAATAAAACCGGTGATGGACGGACAGCCTGCGGACGGTCTGCATTTCACCAAGGGGGAATGTGACGCCCTGGACTAGCCAGGTAGTCACAGACATAACATCACACACACACCCTCCCCTGGATAGTTAACACCAGTCAAACAAAACCCTTGTTGCCTCCCTCCAGGGTCCTATGTCCACACCAGGTGGGGCGGAGCCAGGCGGTTGGTCCCACCCACCGAGGAGTTCACCGGCCTGGAGGCGGGAAAAGTGACAGATTCGAGTTGGAGTTGAAAGTGAGAGGACAGAAACTGTCAGTGTCTGGGTAGGAGCCCAGGCACTGTCAGCAAGGTCGGCAGGCGGTAGTGGCCGAATGCAGGAGTTAGTGGACCTCTGCGGAACCGTAGGACCGGGGTCGGGTGGTGGCCCGCCGGTACCGAACCGGGGAGCAGAGTGAAGCTAAGCACAAAGGCAGGGCCATCGGACTCCGACTGAGCTAGGAGCTGTCGACAACAGTCAAATCCGAGAGTGACCGGAACTCCAGGGGTTTCCTAACACCCAAGACCTGACAGAAGGCAACAGTCCACACCGTGAGGATAAACAAACCACCCCCTTTTCATTCGTAGGCGAGGAACGCTGCTCGAGTTCCCGGGTCCGGCCCACCGCTCGAGCCATCGAGCAGCAGCAGCAGCCGCAGACCCAAGCGTAGCGAACACGGCCCCTCCGCCCGCGACAGAAGCAACCATAAAAGTGGGTAGGGTAGGGTTGAAAGGCCAAGGCCTAATTGTAGTCGAAAGTGATGTAAATGACAGAAATCCACAGGTGATCTTAGGTACCAATGTGATTGAAAACTGTTTAGAAGTGCTGTTTTTACTCCATCAGATTGCTGAAAATGCAGGTGCTGGGCAGCAGAGGGTCCTGCAGAGAGAAATCCGAGCCCTCCTGCAAAGACAACAGGTAACCCTGTCTGGTGGAGAGATTGGTAGTGTACGGGTAATAAACCCTGGCCCCATTGTAATACCTCCCAGGAGTGAAATGATGATCTGGTGTCGGGCGGCCATAGGCTTAAGGGGGAAGGACTACCAGGCTATAGTAGAGCCCGTCTTTTCAGAAAATTGGTCCACCGTCCTGACCGCCAGGGGAGTAGTTGATGTTTGCCAGGGAAGAGTACCCGTGCGACTGTTGAATTGTGGGGAGGAGGAAACCAAATTGCCCAGGTATGCCACCATTGCCAAATTGTTCACAGTCACTGATGACTCCATCCAGACAGTGGACTCACTGAAGTCAGCAGAGCAGACGGAGGTTGACTATCCCCATAAACAGTTAAAGGATTGGTGTAAAGAACTGCATGTAGGTACTGACTCCACTCCTACACACCAAAAACATGTTTTTACAGGGTAGTGTAGACATGCAAGCAAGTCTTTAATAAACATCCACTAGACTTTGGGAGAATCAAAGGAGTATACCATCACATACTCACAGGGAATCACCCTCCCATTAAAGAAAGGTACAGACCTATACCACCTTAACAGTACCAGTGTGCCAAAGAGATGCTAAAGAACATGAAGGAGGCTGGAGTTATCCGAGACAGTTGTAGCCCCTGGGCAGCTCCATTGGTTCTAGTGAAGAAAAAGGATGGCACCATGTGAATGTGTGTGGGCTATAGACAGATCAACCAGATAACACACAAAGATGCCGATCCACTACCCCGGATAGAAGAATCTCTGGCTGCATTGAAATCTGCTAATTACTTTTCTACCTTAGATCTCACCAGTGGCTATTGGCAAGTCTCTGTAGCAGAAGAAGATAGAGAGAAGACTGCATTTGCCACCCGGATGGGATTATGTGAGTTTAACAGTATGCCCTTTGGACTCTGCAACACGCCTGGAACGTTTCAAAGGTTGATGGAATGTTGTTTGGGACACCGTAACTTCGAGACAGTACTGCTCTATCTGGATGACGTGATTGTGTACTCGAAGACCTATGAGGACCATCTGGAACACCTGGCTGAGGTATTCGAAGCATTGTCCAGGTATGGAATGAAGTTAAAAGCCTTGAAGTGTCACTTGTTGACACCCAGAGTTCAATACCTTGGACACATTGTCAGCTCAGAGGGAGTGGTGCCAGACCCAGAGAAGATCACAGCAATCAAGAACTGGCCAAGACCGACCACCGTCAAAGAAATCCGTCAGTTCTTGGGCCTGGTAGAGTACTACAAGAGGTTTATCAAGGGCTACTCTCCTGGTAGGCCAGACCAAGAAAGGGAAAACTTCTGGTCCCCCATTCGAATGGGGTGAGGAGGAAGAAAACTCCTTTAGACAGATGAAGTTGGCCTTGAATGGTAATGAGATCCTGGCATATCCTGACTACAATCTACCCTTTGTGATGTACACTGCTGCCAGCAACGTGGGACTGGGAGCTGTGTTGTCCCAGGTGCAGAACAGTAAAGAGAAGGTGAATGCCTATGCCAGCAGGAAGCTTCGTCCTACGGAGAGGAACCCTGAGAATTACAGAATCCTTCAAACTGGAGTTCCTAGCATTGGTCTGGGCTGTCACAGAGCGGTTTAAACATTACCTGGCAGCTGCGAAGTTTACTGTTTTCACAGACAACAATCCTCTGACCCACTTAAATACAGCCAAACTGGGTGCACTGGAACAACATTGGGTGGCTCGACTAGCAAACTATGATTTCACCATCAAATACAGAGCTAGTCGCAAGAATGCTAACGCAGACGCATTATCCAGGATACCTTACCTACTAGAGGAGGGAGAAGATATGGATGAGTTGGAAGAAATTGAATTACCAGCTTTCCACCGCCCTAGTGCCTTCCAATATCAGCAAGTCTATAACAAACATTAAGAGGCTGCATTAAATTCATTACCTCATCATGGTTGGAAGGAAACCCAAGATGGTGACCCTGCAATGAAGTTGGTTAAAGAATTGATCACTCAACCAGATTCACATTTAGGACCTGATGCTCCCCCTGAAGCTCAACAGCTGTGGAAGGAAAGAAGCAGGTTATGCATTCACCGAGGTAAACTATGCAAAAGTGTTACCAACCTTAAGACTCATGAAAGAGTGTGCCAAGTGGTGATACCCAGAAGCCACATCCAAATGGTGTTAGAAGCCTACCATGATCAAGCAGGACACTTTGGCTGGAAGAAATTGGAAGCATTATTGCGAGACAGATTCTATTGGATCGGAATGAGAAACTCCATAGAAAATTTGTGCAGAAACTGTGGTCCCTGTGCACTGAGAACGAAGGATCGCAACAGTCAGAAAGCACCACTGCAGCCTACTGTGACGAAACAGCCCTTAGAGCTTGTAGCTCTGGATCATATGAAGCTGACATCCAGTAGGTCAGGCTACACCTATGCATTGACAATAGTGGATCACTACTAAAGGTTCTTAGCGGCCATCCCAGTCAAGGACTTAACAGCGAAGACTTCATCGAAAGCCTTTCAAACCCATTTCTGCAGGCGACATGGATACCCTGAACAGGTTTTAGCAGACCAAGGACCTGCATTCGAAGCTGAGATCTTTCAGGAGTTCAGTAACCTGTACAGAAGCAAGAAGATTCTCACTACTCCGTACCATGCACAAGCCAACGGCATGTGTGAACACATGAACCAGATTGTCATTGAATTGCTCAAGACTCTCCCACTAGAGGAAAGAAATCTGTGGCCAGAGAAGCTACCAGACCTACTGGATATCTACAATAACATCCCAGTAAGTTCAACAAACTGTACGTCAGCATACCTCATGAGAGCAAGACCTTGATGACTACCAGTAGATCTAGAGATGGAAGCTATCATACCAGAGCTGGATTCCTCAGAACATGACTGGAACACTATTCACCAAGCGCAGTACAAGAAGATACAAGAATGCGTCGAAAAGAGCTTGAAGCAGAGTCAAGAAAAACAAGAGAGGGATTTAAACAAGCTGATCCTTTATCACCGGGAGAAAGAGTGCTAAAAAGAAAAAGAAGCGTTCACAAGCTCGATGATCAGTGGGAAGTAGTACCTTATACCGTGTTACCGTCCCATACCAATAGCAAGAAAACCTGTTTGATTACCAAAGATCAAGGGAAAACCACATCAACAGTATCCAGGGACCATTTGAAGAAATGTCCAGAACAACTAAAACCTCAAGAAGAGATGTCCCGTAAACCTGAAGTACAAGAACCTAAAGAAAGAGTGATACATACCATACTTGGAGACTTCCCTGAAAACTGGTCTCAATACAATGGAGCCATTATTGTACCTGTGATAAAATTCTCATAATAAGTGGAAGAAATCCATCAGGAAGTCAATCAAGAGGAAGTAATCCCAACTCCAGAAGAAGAACCAGGTGTAGCAACCCCAGAGGAGCCTACAGATAGTGCACTTCAAGACACTCAACCTAGAAGATTACAAAGTAACAGACAAACAGTCAGTTCACTTAGTAACACTAGAGTGACACAGACAATGCCTACCAGAGCACTACAGAGGCAAGTTCGCAGATCAGGGTTACGTAGGTCTAAACATACCAACCTAGGTCAACCTCTGCTCAGGTACAGAAAGTAAATATGTACAAAAGCAAATGTAAATATGTAGCAATGTAAATGTTGAGTTAAATTGCCTTTTGTATACTGCAGAAAATGAACATTGGACTGTTCCAGATTTGAAAGTTCACCAGTTTTATGTTTTGATATCAAAATGGACCCAAGCTGCAGGACTTGCAGCAGCTAACACAAACATGTGTCTTTGCAAATAATTTCACCAGTTGTGCCCCACCAGTGTACACCCATCCAGCGGGCATTGCTGTGAGCACCGCCACCAGGAGAACCAAGGTGCAGGAAAGGTCCGGGACAGCGATGGTCCATACTTGGTCACTAGTGAAACCGGTGGCCTGCCTCCTGACAGGGTTCTGTGACTAGGAGCTTGGGATGGTGGGTGCGGGGAGGGGTACCCCAGGTTTGAAATGTTGGGATGACCAGTTGTGTACATGAAAAATAAAAAAATGTGTAACCAGTTTTATCTTGCAGCCCGAGGACATGCTGGAATTAACCAAGGGGGAATGTAGCGCCCCTGAAACCATCAGGGTGCTACAAGGTTGTGCATCCCCACAGGGATGCAGGGCCTACCTTCTTAGGGGTCCAGAAACCCAGTTCCGGTACCAACAAAAACCCAGGTAATCCCAGTTTTCCCCAACAATCCCCCATACAATGGTACCCAGCTAGGGTGTGACCAATGGATAGCCGCCTAGTAGATGTGGAGCCAATTCAGTCCACTAGTTGACCAGGCGGGAGAGGCGGACTGTGGACAGAGGAAGTCAGTAGTCAGTCTAGGAGAGACAGAGGAAGGGGAGAGGAGTAAAGGTGGACGCGAGGAGACATTCTGACTTGGGTTAACGGTGACCTGGTACCCAGGAGAAGTGGTTGCCGGAGTAGTATGGTGGAGTACTCCAGAACTATGCACCGACGGGGTACAGGACCCTAGGACAGGAAAGAGCTCCAGGCCGATCTGTTAACACCTGCACAGCAAGGGGACCATCAAGTACCTTGCTGACCCTAAAGAATCTGAAGACTCAGTATCAATGGGAGAACCGGGGACAGGACCAGAGACTCCAACCCCACAGGGTTCACGCTACCGTCAGGGGGACAGAAGTGGACAAACCACAGAACGGGGTCCCCCAGTTGTTCCATACCACGGGGACCCACTTACCAGAGACAGATGCAGGGGAAGAAAGTACCAGAGAACCAAACTGGCACTGGGATGAAGGGGACCTGGAGGTGAAACCAGCTGGCTTCGGGCAACCAATCTACATCTACCAGCAGTGAGTAAACCAGTTGCACTGAACACCTGTCTGGACTACCTTCTTCCAACTCCCACTGCACTATACACCCTACTTGCAGAGGGTCTACCATTCTAGCTGCCAATACCATCAGCCCCAGTAGAGACATTCTGCAGCGGCAGCTCCCTACACTTAGCCGCAACACCGCAAGTGGCGTCACATGTGAACATTATCTTATTCTCCCCTTATTCTCCCCTGTAAATATCCCCATTACAAAAAGGGCCCAGGGCACGGAACCGGGTAACGGCCACCACCGTGACTTCCCCAAAACCTGTACTGCCCGGAAAACCGAGTTCCCCATATCCCTGGGTGCTACAGTCTCATGGAGCTATCTTGTGGCTGTAACGTCTAACTGGCCTGAAGTCAGAAGTTGCGTCACAAATTCCCAATGCATTTAAGTGGACCGGGGCAGGGTTGTAGCCCGCCGGTGCCGACAGTGGGAATCCGGTCCGGAGGCCGTGCACAGACTGGGTACCTGGACCCTAGGGCAAGGAAGCTTGCAAGCCCCTTGTCAATTGACCAGCCGGGGACGAGGTTTCAGGCCTTGTTCTACAGAAGCCCAGAGAGCGAAATGGAAGCCCAACGCGGGGATAGGGTGTTCGCCAGAACCCACAGAGATCCGAAGGGTCAGATTTCGCAGGCCACAGCTCCCAACATACACAGTACCGGGAGCTGACTTCCCCATTCCAAGCGGAGTTGTCCCATTAAAAACACAAACACTGAGTGCAGGAGGAAGGGACTCCTGTTTGCGCCACCCGGGTGTGGCACCCGAATACACCCACCGGAGGCGACCGGTCACTGGCAATTTGGTTTACCACTGGACTTTGTGTGCAATTCTTTGGAATTGTGAGTGCACTATTCATCCCTGGTCCAACCCTGCATGTCATTTTCCGCAGCCATTACTCCTGTACACCGTGGGCCCCGGGACTACACCTCCCCTACCGGTGGAAGGGATTCCATCCTGCTGCCCTGCTCCATCAGCCCCGGGCGTCCCATCACCAGGCAGCGGCGGTGCTACCAACTCTCACCGCAACCCACGGGTAGCGTCACTGACAAAGACTATATCCCCTGTAAATACCCCCCTTTCCTACGGTTGTGAGGACGAACGGCTGTACGAGCCCGGGTCTGGCTACCACTCGAGCCGCAGTAACGAACCCGTATCCGAGCAGCCCCTGCAGCGGCCCAGCCCCCGTCTGTAACACATTTAAAACCCCACTCCAGCAGGGCAATAAGAAAAAACACTTAGTGGTGCTTTAAAGCTGTGAATGATAAGTGTTATTCCTCATGCATGTCCATGTGGCACATACGAGTTGTGTCCATTATAATCTATGGTGCTGTTCACATGTCATTGTTGTTTGTTTTTTTTTTACTAAACCATTTGTCTTTGCAAATGACAATACAAGTCTATGGGTCCATGAAAAACACATTCATAACATAGATGTACAATCTGTGTGCTGTCCGTATTTAACAGCGCCATAGATAGGGGAAGCTTTACCATTTATTTATCCATCTGTGAAATTCTGACCCAAATTTTTTCACAAATGTGTTTAATCATATTATAACTATTTCAAGGGAACTGATGCAAGTGTGAAAATTCTCAGAAGCATGGGATGGGGCTTTAAATAATGTAGCATATTAACCCCATCAGCCCCGGGGCACTTTCCGTTTTTGCGTTTTTGTTTTTTGCTCCCCTTCTTCCGAGAGCCGTAACTTTTTTATTTTTCCGTCAATCTTGCCATATGAGGGCTTGTTTTTTGCGGGACAAGTTGTACTTTTAAATGAAACCATAAGTTTTACCATATGGTGTACTGGAAAGCAGCAAAAAAATTCCAAGTGTGGAAAAATTGCAAAAAAGTGTGATGGCACAATAGTTTTTGGGATGTTTTATTCACGGTGTTAACTATATGGTAAAACTGATGTGTAGGTATGATGCCTGAGGTTGGTGCGAGTTTATAGACACCAAACATGTATAGATTTACTTGTATCTAAGGGGTTAAAAAAAATTCACAAGTTTGTCCAATAAAAGTGGTGCACGTTTTGCGCCATTTTCCAAAACACGTAGCGTTCTTATTTCTTGGCATCTATGGCTCAGTGATGGCTTATTTTTTGCGTCTCGAGCTGATGTTTCTAATGGTAGCATTTTTGCGCAGATGCTACGTTTTGATCGCCTGTTATTGCATTTTGCGTAAAACTTGTGGCGACCAAAAAACGTAATTTTGTTGTTTGGAATTTTTTTTCCACTACGCCGTTTACCAATCAGATTAATTGATTTTATATTTTGATAGATCGGGCATTTATGAACGCGGCGATACCAAATATGTGTATATTTATTTATTTTTTACCCTTTAATTTTCAATGGGGGGAAAGGGGGGTGATTTGAACTTTTAGGTTTTTTGTTTTTTTTTTATTTTTTAAAACTTTTTTTTTACTTTTTTAATTTTATTTTACTAGTCCCCCTAGGGGGCTATAGCGATCAGCAATCCGATTGCTGATCGCTATCTGCTGATCACAGCTATACCGCTGTAAACAGCAGAAATAGTCACTTTCTTTTTTCCTCTGCTCCGTGCCGAGGAAGAATGAAAGTGAAACTTCATAGCATCAGGCGTCATCACATGACCCTGTGCTACGATGGCAACCACCGAACGTCACGTGATCACTCACGTGACGTCCGGAGGGGGCGGCGGTAAGTAAAAAACATGGCCGCGCGCATATAGATCTCGCTGCCAGACTTTGGCAGCGAGATCTAAGGGGTTAATGTTCCGGGTGGAATGCGATTCCACTCGGAACATGTAGGCACACATGTCAGCTGTTGAAAACAGCTGATATGTGTGCCGATCCACGCCGCCTGCCCGCGGCAGGGGGCGGGGCTTACCGGGACACGATCCATGACGGAAAGATCCGTCCATGGTCGTGAAAGGGTTAAGGCCCCGTTACACGCAGTGACATATCTAACGATATATCGCCGGGGTCACGGATTCCGTGACGCACATGCGTCCGGCATCGTTAGCGACGTCATTGCGTGTGACACCAACGAACGGCCATTAACGATTGAAAATACTCACCAAATCGTCCATCGTTGACACGTTGTTCATTTTCAAAAAATTGTTGATTGTTGAGGACGCAGGTTGTTTGTCATTCCCGAGGCAGCACACATCGCTATGTGTGACATCTCGGGAGTGATGAACTACAGCTTACCTGCGGCCGCAGGCACTGAGGAAGGAATATTCGGCCCGCTCATCTCCGCCCCTCCTCTTCCATTGGACGGCCGCTTAGTGACGCCGCTGTGACACCGAACGAACTGCCCACTTTGAAAGGGGGCGGTTTGCTGGCCAGAGCGACGTCGCTAGGCAGGTAAGTCCGTGTGACAGCTCCTAACGATATTGTGCGCCACGGGCAGCGATTTGCCCATGATGGACACTTGCTAGCGATATCGCTGCGTGTAAAGCCCCCTTTAGTCTTGATTGTTGGAGTGATGTAGAACAAAGGTCAGATGGTAGACAGATGAGGGAGTATCCATTGGACAGCACTGTGGAGAGCTTTGTGAGGGACAGTGATAAGTATAATATTGTTTTCTATAGTGTATGGACAACCAGTGTAGTCAATGGGACAGAAAGATGAGGGTTACTGCTGTATTCTGAATAGATTGGAGAGGTGAAGACCATTTAGTAACAAGTTACATTAATAAAGACAAGAATAAATGGAAATGCAAGGGGAGAAAGGTAGAAGTAGGTCAGTAATGTGGGGAAAATCCTTAGACAGGAACTATCACTAAGGCCCCTTTCACACGTCAGTGATTCTGGTACGTTTGTGCTTTTTTTTAAACGTACCAGAATCACTGACATACGCAGACCCATTATAATGAATGGGTCTGCTCACACATCAGTGATTTGTCACTGCACGTGTCTCCGTGCAGCGTACCCGCGTGTGTGTGATTGCTGCACGGAGACATGTCCATTTTTTTCTGGCATCACTGATGTCCCACGGACCACGCAGTGGTGTGGTCCGTGAAACACGTGGCAGAAAAAAACGTGCATTTAAAATAATAAACATTTTAACTCACCCGGCGTCCAGCGATGTCCTCTGCAGCCCGTGCAGCTTGCTGCTTCTAAGCCGGCTGATTACTGTCGCGCATATTCATTATGCGCGACATAGCTGACCCGGAAGCAGCTGCTGCAGGGGTCACCGCCGGCCGGATGCTGCACCGCGGGAGCGATCAGCACCATGGAGAGCGGGAGCGGGCACAGGTGAGTTGATTTCTAAGTGCAATCACGGGCCACGGAGAACGGAGCCCGGATTGCACTTAGACAACCCACGTGTGCCGAGATTCACGGCACACGCAGGGACATGTGCGTGTTTTATACGCCAGTGGAAAACGTCACTGTTTTTCACTGACGTGTGAAACGGGCCTAAGGCCTCCGACACACGTGAAAATCACGCACGTGCCGAGAGACACGTATTTCCCCTGCGTGTTGCGTGCAGGTAAGTACGTGTCTCTGGTACGTGCGGGCCACGTGTGTGCTCCGCATGCTATCCGTGATAACACACAGAGAGCAGGTTATTTACATACTCACGTGGTCCTTCCTGCTGTCCGTGGTGCTGATCTTCGGTCTCCAGCCCTCCCGTCTCACCGCTGCTGCTGCTGCTTCCGGCCACAGTGAAGTGAATATTAAATGAGAATAATGAGCGGCGGTCGGCAGCAAGTGACAGCAGCGGCAGAGACAGGAGGACTGGAGAAGGTAAGTAAAGGTTTTGTTTTTTTCTCTGACACGTGTGTTTTCTCCGGCACGTGTGGTACTGGTGCGGGCCGTGTGACACCCGTGCTTCCGGAGAAAACACTGACATGTCAGCATGTAGAGAAACACACACACGTACAAACGCACACGGACACACGTTCCGTGTGGTTTTACGTGTGTGTGCCTGCTACAATAGGCTAGCATTGCTGTACGTGTCTCCGTGCCGCTGGTACGTGTAAAAATGGCAAACACGTCCCGGCGACACGGATGTGTGTCGCAGGCCTTAGGCTGCTCTTTTTATGTAATAAGAATCTTAGACTTTAATGCCCAGAGAAGGAAGGGGCAGTAGTGTGATGTTAACTACAGATAAAGACAGGGAAAAGCAAAACTGTCACACTGCACACACACAAGATTAGACAATAAGGCCCTGTGCGCACTGGAAAACGGATTTTTTTTAAGAAAATTCCGCAGGGTCTGAAAGATTACTGCACCCGCGGTAAAAAAATGCAGCAAACCGCACCCGAAAACCGCATGCGGTTTGCTGCAGTTTTACCGCGGTATTGTTCGCGGTATTGCCGTGTGCGGGTTGGTACATGTGCTTTAATGCATTCAATGCAATAAAGCACATTGAAAAAAAAACAAAACTAATTTCCTTAGATAGCAGATAGATAAATAGACAGATAGATAGAAGAATAGCTAGAGAGATAGCTAGATAGTTAGATAGAGGGATAGATAGAGGGATAGATAGACAGAGTCCCTGTGAGCACACGCTGCATTTCTCACGGTCGGTAGTGAGTTCACATTACCGGCCATGGGAAATGCCCTGTGGTTACCTCTGCTGTCTCACTGCGAGGCTGCATTCAGCGCTGTGTCAGTCGCGGCTGGATGCAAGCATCGGAGGACTTGGATTACGCCGGACCTGTGGATTACGCCGGAGCTGTGTGTTTCGGGGGGGGGGTTAATAAACGGGTGAACCAGGAGCTTTTTTGTGTTTTATTTAAAATAAAGGATTTTTCGGTGTGTGTGTGTTTTTTCACTTTACTTACGGGTTGATCATGTCAGCTGTCACATAGACGCTGCCATGATCAAGCCTGGACTTAGTGGCGGCGATCCGATTACCTGGATCACCACCGCATCACGGCATCTGGAAGAGCTGGGGACACTCCAGTACTGCCACATAATGGATGCAACAGTCCCGGGGCAGCTGCGGCTGATATTCTCGGCTGCGGGAGGTGGGAGGGAGGCGGGGGACATTAACCCTGCCCCTCACCCTCCCCAGCCTGAGAATACCGGGCTGCCGCTGTGTGTTTACCTCTGCTGGAAGGTAAAAATACGGGGGAGCCCACGTGTTTTTTTTTCTATATTTCCGTTTGATTTCTATGTGTATTCTATATGTCTGTGTGTGAGTGATGTGTGTGTGTTCTATGTCTGTGTCTGTGATGTGTATGTGTGTGTTTACTCTCTGCTCCGCTTCCTCTTCCTGTCATAATGACATCACTTCCCTGCAAACCGCAGGCAGCGATATACATTACCGCAGGTAAACCGCAAAATGCTGGAGGGAATAACGCAGGAAAACGCAATGAACCGCACAGAATTTGCTACCTGCGTTATTCCCTGCGGGATTTCACGATTACATTGCAGTCAATGGAGTGAAATCCTACAGCGACGTGCAGAAAAGAAGTGACATGCAATTGTTTTTGCTGCGGGAATCCCGCAGCAAAACATGCAGCTGTCAAATTCCGCCTAGTGCGCCCAGCATTTTTTTTTTACATAGGTTTTGCTGGTGATTCACTGCAGAGATGTTATGAACATTTTCTGCAGCGAAACATGCAGCAAAACTGCAGGAAATCCGCGGCAAAAAACGGTAAGTGCGCACAGGGCCTAAGAGATTCAGGAGAAAACAAGAGCAGGAAGGTAGCTATGAAAGACAACAGGGGTAAACTCCACAACCACACAAACCAATAAGCACTACTTTCCACCAAGTAGTCTGGGACACCACATCTCACCAGACGAACTAAGAATAAACTATAGCTAGCATGGGTGGAAGGATTCAGCCAGCAATATATAGAAGGAGAGCAGATGGGATAGGCACTCTCATGACAGGTAATAAAACAGAACTAACAAGCAGACCACCAGAGATTAACTTCTGCTAGCCTAGCTAGTAGCTATGAATCAGCACAAAGCAGGTCGACGCCCAAGTCTGTCTGAGTTGATCCCAGACACAAAAGAATTTCTCAGGTGGAGTGTCAGAATCTGTAATCTGAACACAACCTGACACCACCATTACAGTCTACAAAGTTTGAGAAAATCTCCATGTGACATCAGGGTGGTGCCAATGTGGATTCAGTCACCGCTCTGTATCAAGAGTGCCGGCTGTAACTGTACTCCCTGTAGTGATTGACAGTTTTCTCAGCATTACAACCTGCTGTCAGCCAGTCTAAGGGGTATTTTGCACGCTGCGACATCGCAAGCCGATGCTGTGATGTAGAGCGCGATAGTCCCCGCCCCGTCGCACATGCGATATCTTGGGTTAGCTGCCGTAGCGAACATTATCGCTACGGCAGCTTCACATGCACTCACCTGGCGTGCGATATCGCTCTGGCCGGCGACCCGCCTCCTTCCTAAGGGGGCAGGCCGTGCGGCGTCACAGCGACGTCACACCGCAGGCGGCCAATAGCAGCGGAGGGGCGGAGATGAGCAGGATGTAAACATCTCGCCCACCTCCTTGCTTCCGCATTGCAGCCGGGACGCAGGTAGGAGATGTTCCTTGCTCCTGCGGATTCACACACAGCGATGTGTGCGGCCACAGGAACGAGAAACAACATCGTACCTGTCGCTGCACCGGCATTATGGAAATGTTGGACCCAACACCGATGATACGATAACAACGCTTTTGCGCTCGTTAATCGAATCAAAAAGGATTTGCACACTACGATATCGACTGCGACGCCGGATGTGCGTCACTTTCAATTTGACCCCACCGACATCGCACCTGCGATGTCTTAGTGTGCAAAGCCCGCCTAAGGCTATGTGCCCACGGGGAAAGTGTCCTCCGGATATATCCGCAAGACATTACGCAGGAACTCCCAGAAATCCACAGCCCAACTTTGTCTGTTTACATGCTGTGGTTTTATTGCGGAATGTCCTGCGGAAATGCTGCGGTCATTCTGCATTGAGGATACAGTATCATGGCTTCGGCACTGCATCCTCAATGCAGAACAAGTGCTGGAGTGATCGGGGCGTTCATACTTACCTCCATCACACAGCACTTCACTTTCCGCCCGTGTCTGTCAGTGTCTGCACTTTGCAGGAGAAGGTGGGCGGGCCTGAACTAGCTCTCGCTGTCACATGACCGGAGCTTGTGCAGGCCCCACCCACTACCTCCTGCTGCCTGCTCCTGGCTCCACCACGCTCCTCTGCACTGGATTAATTGACTCCGGTGTCTTCAATCAAGGCAGATAGAGAGAGGGGAGCCAGCACGATCTGAAAATGGCATGCATCATATAAAAAGTGCAAATTTACAGATTTATTCCAACTGTACTGTAATATAAATTGATAATTTAGCAAATAATTGATCAATTCTTTGAGCCACCCCTGCCAACGTCACATCTCAGTAGGGGGTCCTACACTATATTATGTATTTCATGTGCCATGCGGCCTGCTAGATAAAGTTAAAAGCAGAACCATAATGGAGCACAGATACCTGTAACCTGTATATATAACCGCTTCTATGTTGCAAAAGAGGCAATTGTGGATAGAGGCCAGCCCAGGTCCCAGCATGTGGAGCAAGCTCTACACATACGAGGACTACATCAGAACTGACCCTCCCAGTGCCAGACAGCAACCATTGATAAAGGCGGACCAGATCCAAGGATGGTGCTTAATTAGCAATGCCTGTGGAAAGGGTGAGGCAACTGAATGTGAACAGCTACCAACAGGAGGAATATATTGCAAACCAAGATCAGGCGTGCATAGCATGGTGGTGACCAACCACCAGACATTTGTAGCATAACTACAACCAAACAGAGGGAGAGAGGGGAGCCAGCACGATCTGAAAATGGCATGCATCATATAAAAAGTGCAAATTCACAGATTTATTCCAACTGTACTATAATATAAATTGAGATTAGGACCCCCCTATTGAGATTTGCCGTGATGTTGGCAGGGGTGGCTCAAAGAATTGATCAATTATTTGCTAAAAATCTCATTGTTTTATTATAGTACAGTTGGAATAAATCTGTGAATTTGCACTTTTTATATGATGCATGCCAATTTCAGATCGTGCTGGCTCCTTTTTCTCAATCAAGGCAGATAAGTGTAGGACCCTGCGGAAAAATCCGCAGGAATAATTCACATGCTGCTGATTTTTCCGCAGCAAAATCCGCATTATTTCCGCTGCGGAAAAAAACGCAGCATGGGCACAGCACTCCCCAAATGCCATATAAATGGCTGGGGACTCGCTGTACTGCGGATATTTGAAAAAATTGCGCGAATTTTCTGCAGCATGGGCACATAGCCTAAGGGGCATGGCTACAGATGTTGCTCTCAGTACACAGGGTGGTGAATGAAGCCACAGCGGCACCACCCCGGTGACTGAAAACTGAATGCTGCAGGGAGGATTAAAGTTCTTTGGCAGCGGGGATCAAAGTGCAGGTATCGGACAGATTCCAAATGCTATTAAACTGCAGATTAAATCCATACCTTCAGGTTAATAGCATTTTTTCACGTGACAGATTGCCTTTAAGTAATGAAAAGATGAAAGTGGGGAAATAGGCTTGTTTGTCAAGGTGAATCCCAGAGTTATCTGTTGCCTTTTATTTTAGTGGACTCACAAAACAATGAGGACCCATAAGGTGGGTTGCAGACCAGGTTGCATTTTGGACTAGATATATACCAATATCTCATACATGTTACACATTTGAACATTTTTTATTTGTATGCAGGATGCAGGTCCTTTAGTGTTGGTCAGGGAAATTGGGGTGTCTGTCCCTGTGGGGGCACTTACATAGTGCTGGTCAACGTGCGTAATGTAATAGCATGGGCATCGCTGATATGTTGTAAGCCAAATACTGTGTATTAGGCCGGGG
This sequence comes from Anomaloglossus baeobatrachus, assembly GCF_048569485.1. NCBI lineage: Eukaryota > Metazoa > Chordata > Amphibia > Anura > Aromobatidae > Anomaloglossus > Anomaloglossus baeobatrachus. Next base: position 607,053,827 of record NC_134353.1, on the reverse strand, counting down.
CCACACGGGGTACTAGTGCGATGCTCGTATGACACTCGGCTCGCGCTGGCAGCACAGCAGGAGCAGAGTGTCATGCTAGTATCCCTGCGACTGCGGTCCGATCATACGAGTGCAGCGCTGCGGAGGGGGCATGGAGGAGGAGAGGGAGGGATTTATCTCCCTCTCTCCTCCGTAGCCGGCTATTGCGATTCTCGCTCTGCACGCATGGTACAACGGTGTACCGTGAGTGCAGTGTGATTTTTCTCTCGCCCCATTCACTTGAATGAGTTGAGAGAAAGAGTCTCGCATTACAATCGCGGCATGCTGCGATTGTTTTCTCGGTCCGATTAGGGCTGAGAAAATAATCGCTCATGTGTGCTGACACACAGGCTAGAATTGGTCCGAGTGGAATGCGATGTTTTATCGCACTCCACTCGCACCGATTTTCTCACCGTGTGGCTTAGGCCTTACACTTATCTGTAACTGAGACACCATACAAGCCTTATCCGTGTACATTTTTATACTAAGTAACCATCACTTATCTTCCATGAATGTTAGGTGTGTGAGCTGTTGTTTCACGGTTACTGGGATTGTTGGAGATAGCGGAGCGCTAAACTTACTGTCCTTTAGAAGAATGAATTGTGCATATGATCGACCACTGCTCCATTGACCTGCTTCTTTTGATCAGTGGGAGTCCCATTGGTCAGACGCATAGCGACTGCGAAGGTATCCCCTATCCAAAGGATCCAAAGGATAGAGGATAACTTCCAACTTGAGAACATTCCCTTAATGCTGTAAACATGAAAAAATTCATGACGTGATCTCAATATATCCTAAGTATATTTTCAGATTCCATGTACGTTTCCCTTTTGAAACTTGTATGTATGTTTCTTTACTAGTGATGAGCGAGCATGCTTGTAACTACTCGGTACTCGCACGAGTATCGCTGTACTCGGGCTGCTCGGCGGGGACCGAGTAATCTCGCGATACTCGTGCTGTACTCGTGGTCTTCATTTCTGCATGTTGGCGCTCTTTTGAGAGCCAGCCCTCATGCAGGGATTGGCTGGCAGACCACTGCAATGCCACAGCCCTGTTAGTTGTGGAATTGCAGTGATTGGCCGGCCTGCACAGCGTGACCGAGCCTTTATATCGGCCGGCGCGCTGTGCTCTGCTCACAGCTATCCAGACAGTGAGTGCAGGGAGAGTGTCGCTGATTCAGGGAAAGCTTTGCGGCCCTTTATAGTTAGTTCCGGAGCAGGGCTGCAAACAGTGTGACCAGAAGTCCTTCTCAGGACTATTCTAGTTGTATACAGGCAGGCAGGGTATAGCCAGGTCGGAGTACAGTAGCAGAGTCCTTCTCAGGACTATTGTTGCTATATACAGGCAGGGTATAGCCAGGTCGGAATACAGGCTAGTGACCAGAAGAGTCCTTGTCAGGACTATTGTAGCAGTATACAGGCAGGCAGGCAGGCAGGGTAGTGGTGACCGTATACCAGCCTTCATCATATCTGGGGCTGGTGTACACAGTGTAAAACAGTCCAGATAGTGTCAGACTTCTCAGTAATTGTCGCTCCTAAAAACCAGTTAGGTTCTCATTGCGTCCGTGCTTGCATTTAAAAACAGCACGTGTGTGGCAGTCGGTGGCAGGGTACAGGTGCGCGTTTTGCACAAACTATTATATAACGCACAAGTGTAGTGTATAATACACGTCAGTCAGCAGTGTCTGATAGTGTCAGACTTCTCAGTAATTGTCGCTCCTAAAAACCAGTTAGGTTCTCATTGCGTCCGTGCTTGCATTTAAAAACAGCACGTGTGTGGCAGTCGGTGGCAGGGTACAGGTGCGCGTTTTGCACAAACTATTATATAACGCACAAGTGTAGTGTATAATACACGTCAGTCAGCAGTGTCTGATAGTGTCAGACTTCTCAGTAATTGTCGCTCCTAAAAACCAGTTAGGTTCTCATTGCGTCCGTGCTTGCATTTAAAAACAGCACGTGTGTGGCAGTCGGTGGCAGGGTACAGGTGCGCGTTTTGCACAAACTATTATATAACGCACAAGTGTAGTGTATAATACACGTCAGTCAGCAGTGTCTGATAGTGTCAGACTTCTCAGTAATTGTCGCTCCTAAAAACCAGTTAGGTTCTTATTGCGTCCGTGCTTGCATTTAAAAACAGCACGTGTGTGGCAGTCGGTGGCAGCGTCAGGCTCCACATTGTCCCTGGATAGAGACGTGCATGATGGCCTGTAAACATGAAGTGCCCATTGTAAGGAAGTGGGTCTATTGTAGTATAGCCCTTAGGCAGGGCAGCCAAAAATTGGGAGGCTCCACATTGTCCCTGGATAGAGATGTGCATGAGGGCCTCAAAACATTGTTCCCATTGCAAAGGAGCGGGTCTCCTGTCGTTGTAATGCCCATTCAGATAGAATGGGCGAAAAAATTTACCACTGGGGGTATACCTGAAACAACGGCTTAACTATTGTAATGGTCACCATGATGGCGCATGAGGAGAAGGAGGAGCAGTCCAGCGATTAGCCAAAGTCCAGAAGTGTGTTACCATGGGTGAGTGGAGGTACATGGCAAATTCCCGTTACAAACTTTAAATTCCGCTGTAATTTGCTGTTGGTGTGTGTGGTGAAGTCTGGCCAAATCCAACCCTTGTTCATCTTGATCAGAGTCAGCCTGTCAGCATTTACAGTTGACAGGCGGGTGCGTTTATCTGTAATGATTCCACCTGCGGCACTAAAAACACGCTCTGACAAAACGCTAGCGGCAGGGCAGGCCAGGACTTCCAAGGCGTAGAGAGCCAATTCATGCCACGTGTCCAGCTTGGATACACATTAATTGTAAGGCACAGAGGAATGTCGGAGTACAGTTGTTTGATCTGCAAGGTACTCCTTGAGCATCTGGGCAAACTTAGGATTTCTTGTGGCACTACCCCTCACCTCAGGGGCTGTGGTATGTGAGGGGCTGAGAAAACTGTCCCACATCTTAAAGACTGTTCCCCTACCTCTGGCGGATTGGACTTGTGCCCCTCTCGGCTGTACGCCTTGGTTGTCCACTGATTCCTGACCTATGCCGCTAGCGTTTTGTGAGGGGAATGCTTTGCCTACTTCCGTGACTATGGCCTTCTGGAACTGCTGCATTTTGCCTGACCTCTCCGCCTCGGGAATAAGAGACATAAAGTTCTCCTTTTAGCGTGGGTCTAACAGTGTTACCAACCAGTAATGATTGTCGGCCAAGATGTTCTTAACGCGAGGGTCACGAGACAGGCAGCTTACCATAAAGTCAGCCATGTGTGCCAGACTCTTAACAGCCATCACTTCAGTATCCTGACCAACACGATGACTGAACATGCTGTCCTCCTCATCCTCCTCCTCCTCATCATCATCTACCCTGTCCTCTGGCCAGCCACGCTGAACCGAGGATATGACTGCATGTCATATCCTCAATTTGGCCAGAGAGTTGCTCCATGTCTTCATCCTCCTCCTCGTCATAGTCCTCCACTGCACGTTGTGATGAGACGAGGCTGGGCTGTGTGTTATCACCCACACCCACTACTGTTTCTTGCTCAAACTCATCGCGCTCCGCCTGCAATGCATCATGGTTGTTTTTTGAGCAGAGACCATTTTAGAAGGCAGAGAAGCGGTATGGTGACGCTAATAATGTCGTCATCGCCGCTCACCATCTTGGTGGAGTCCTCAAAGTTTTGGCGGATGGTGCATAGGTCGGACATCCATCTCCACTCCTCAGGTGTTATGTGTGGAGTTTGACCCATTTCCCGACGGCTTAGGTGATGCAGGTACTCAACAACTGCCCTCTTCTGCTCACATATCCTGACCAACTTGTGCAGAGTTGAATTCCAACGCGTGGGGACATCACACACCAGTCTGTGTGCCGGAAGATGCAAACGGCGTCTTAAGCCGGCAAGGCCGGCTGAAGCAGTAGGTGACTTTCGAAAATGTGCAGACAGGCGGCGAACTTTTACCAGCAGATCAGACAGCTCTGAGTATGACTTTAGAAACCGCTGAACCACGAGGTTGAGCACATGGGCCACGCATGGAACATGTGTCAGCTGGCCTCGCCTCAAAGCCGCCACCAGGTTCCGGCCATTGTCACACACGACCTTTCCTGGCTTTAGGTTCAGAGTTGTGAGCCAGTGATCTGCCTGCTGTTTCAGAGCTGTCCACTCCACACCTCTTCTGCATTGTGGGGTTTGTCACCTATGCAGATTAGCTTCAGCACTGCCTGTTGCCGCTTCGCCGAGGCAGTGCTGCAGTGCTTCTGTGTCGCCCTGGACAAGCCAGGGGCCACAGAGCACAACACTTAAACACCCCACACTCCCTGCAGGCATATCATAGTCAAAACACAAAATCCTTGTTGCCTTCCCCAGGGGCTGTTGTCCACACAAGGGTGTGGAGCCAGGCGGTTGGTCTCCACCCACCGAGGAGGAGGGAAAACACAGGCAGTGAGAGTTAAGCTAAGGAAGTGGAAGGAGGAAAGTAGTAGAGAGGAGAAAAGTGACAGCAAAGAGCCTGAAGTTGGTCCGGGTGTGTGGCCCGGACAGGACAGCAAGGTTGGCAGGATGTGGTGACCGTCTGCAGTGGAGGCCGATTGGAGTCTGCCGTAAGGACCGTGGACGGGTGGTGACCCGGCCGTACAGGACCGGTATACAAAGAGAAGCCAGCACCATTGGCAGAGGACTTTCGGATCCCGGCAAGGCTTGGTGTCGCCGTGAATTTGCCAAATCCGTTAGTGAAGGGAACCTCAGGGTTTCCAAACAGCCAAGTCCAGATAGAAGGCAACCGTACAACCGTGAAGGGGAGACACCGCCACCGCCAAGGGCAACCGTCTCCCAGGGCCAGCGCCTGTGGGCAAAAGGGGCTCCTCCGGCCCATATCCAGGTCGGGGAGCGGGTTACCGTTGGGAAACCATCACTACCAACACTTAACTTAGGTGCAGGGAGAGACAGTCATCACTAACCTGCAGGGAGGAACAACCGCAGCCGTCCGAGTGACCCGTCCATCCAGCCACTTGTTTTACCGTGAACTGTGTCATCATCATTGGGCTGAGTGAGTACCTCCGTGCCGTGCGGCACAGCGCTGCCCCTGCGACCCTGCACCTCATCAGGCCCCGCAACCCGCCTGTCATCCATCTCTACCCCATCACCAGGCCCCGGGACAACCAACCCCCCTACCCACGGAGGGGAGAAATAACAACAAAGCTGCTCCCTGTCACAGGCTCCCGGGATCCCCGTCCAGAGCAGCGGTGGTGTGTCCACACAATCACCACAACCGTGGGTGGCGTCACGGACAATATCCCCAAAACCCAAACCACCCCTTTTCACTCACGGGCGAGTAGCGCCGCTCGAGTCCCCGGGATCCGGCCATCGCTCGAGCCAACGAGCAGCAGCCGTAGAGCAGCGTCAGCCGGACCCGAGCAGTGGGAGAGCGCACCGTCCCCTCCTCCGCCCGCGACACTTCCAGCTTGGGACTGGTGTGGAGGGTAAAGTGGATGAGGATGCGCAGGAGGAGGAGGAGGCTGAGGAGCATGACATTCCGGAGCTGTAGAGTGTGTGTGAAACCCTGACTGAGGTAGGGCCTGCAAAACTTGGTGTGTGAAGGACGTGTTCCGTCCCTCGCTCAGACTGGGTCCCAGCTTGCACAATATTAACCCAGTGTGACGTCAACGAGATGTAGCGGCCTTGCCCACATGCACTTGTCCACGTGTCTGTGGTTAGGTGGACTTTGGCTGAAACAGCGTTGTTCAGGGCACGTGTGATGTTTTGTGACACGTGGTTATGCAATGCGGGGACGGCACACCGGGAGAAATAGTGGCGGCTGTGGACCGAGTAACGTGGGACAGCTGCCACCATCAGGTCGCGGAATGCTTCTGTCTCAACCAGCCTAAAAGGCAACATTTCCAGCGCAAGCAGTCGCGAAATGTTAGCATTTAGAACTGTGGCATGTGGGGTGTTGGCAGTGTATTTGCGCCTGCGTTCAAAGGTTTGCTGAATGGATAACTGAACGCTGCGCTGGGACAAGGACGTGCTTGATGATGGTGTTCTTTCTGCGTAGGCAACTGCAGGTGCAGGAGTGGAGGAGGCTTGTTCTCAGGCAGCATGGACAGGGGATTGGCTCGCATGCACAACCAGCGAAGACGTAGCAGTGACATCAGCAAGCACTGCTCCTCGACTCTGTTGTACTTCCCACAAAGTCGGGTGCTTGGCTGACATGTGCCTGATCATGCTGGTGGTGGTCAGGCTGCTAGTTTTGGTACCGCTGCTGATGCTGGCATGGCAGGTGTTGCAAATGGCCTTTTTAGAATCATCTGGAGCCAACTTAAAAAACTGCCAGTGTCAGAGTTCCGGGTTTTCCAGTTTTCTTTTGAAAGAGCTTGCCCTTTGTTAACATGGAGTTTTCTGTTCTGTTGCCCTACTTCCTGTCCATCTGTTTAAAAGCCGCCCCTAAAGCTTAGTCCAGTGCCTGAGTATACTGCTTCCTGTGTGCTCCTGCCCTGCTGCTTTTGGTTCCTGATTGTTATTCGGATCCTCTTGGAAAACAACCGACACCGACTCTGGACTTCATCTGGTATCATCTAGCTGTGCCCGGACTCCGTTTGCCGTCTTTGGTCGGCACTTCTGCCCGGTTCCTTCCGTTTAATACCACTCTGGACTCACATCATGTACGGACATTTTTGGAATTACCTATTGCCCTTTTGTGTCCCGGCTGCTGCGCATTTAGGGCTTCTGGGGTGATTGCCAGACAGTCCCTGTATAGGGGTTCGCTCTTGGTGGTCTCCCTGGGGGAGTCCGGTGCGCGGTCCCGGGAATTCCCTTTCGCTCCGTCCCTGGAAGGTATTTCCTGTATTTATGTTCTACTGTGTTTTTGTTCCGTTTATGTACATATTTGCTGGTTGCATATTATAAACGTCTTGCACCAAGAACTCGTCTCTGGTTGTCATTGCCCTAACGCAATCGAAATCCTCAATACATACAATAGTATTACAGCCAGACTCGGGAAGACCTAACATTTGTACAGGCACCTTGTGTCGTGTTGTTCCAGGGAACAGTTGCCTGACGTCTGCCTGGGGCCACCACTCTGTTTCTTACTGCCTGTTGGGATGCTACGCCTCCCTCCCCCTGTGCACTGCTGTCCTCGCTCTGCATATCCTCCTGCCAGGTTGGGTCAGTTACTGGATCATCCACCACGTCGTCTTCCTCTTCCGCACCCTGATCCTCCTCCTGACTTCCTGACAATTGTGTCTCATCATCGTCCACCCCTTGTTGAGACACGTTGCCAACTTCGTGAGAACGTGGCTGCTCAAATATTTGGGCATCTGTACATACAATCTCGTCATGGCCCACTTCAACAGGAGCTGGCGAGAGGCCAGAATTTGTGAATGGAAACGTGAACGAACAGCTCTTCCGAGTGTCCAAGTGTGGGATCAGTAATGTCCGTGGACGTGTACTCGGCCTGGTGGTAGGAAGGAGGATCAGGTTCTGAAATGTGCGGTGCAGTATCACGGCTACTGACACTTGACCGTGTGGAAGACAGAGTGTTTGTGGTGGTGCCAATCTGACTGGAAGCATTATCCGCTATCCAACTAACAACCTGTTGACACTGGTCTTGGTTGAAGAGCGGTGTACTGCTGCGGTCCCCAAGAATTTGGGACAGGACGTGCGAGCGACTAGATGTGGCCCTTTGTTGTGGCGAAATTAGAGCTTGCACACAACCTCGGTCTCTGCCTGCACCACCATCACGTCCACTTCCTTGTTCGTTGACAACGCCCTTGCGCATTTTGCAATGCTGTGCTGATGTGTATTCACTAGACTTGTGCGTTATATCCAAGTTTTTGCAAAACTCACACAAATGCAGCGGAAAGCTGCCACCAACAGGCACACACGTGCGGTTTTTAAATGCAAGCACGGAGGCACTAAGAACCTAACAGGTCTCTATCCAGGGACAACGTGGAGCCTCCCAATTTTTGGCTGCCCTGCCTAAGGGCTATACTACAATAGACCCACTTCCTTACAATGGGCACTTCAGGTTTACAGGCCATCATGCACGTCTCTATCCAGGGACAATGTGGAGCCTCCCAATTTTTGGCTGCCCTGCCTAAGGGCTATACTACAATAGACCCACTTCCTTACAATGGGCACTTCAAGTTTACAGGCCATCATGCACGTCTCTATCCAGGGACAATGTGGAGCCTCCCAATTTTTGGCTGGCCTGCCTAAGGGCTATACTACAATAGACCCACTTCCTTACAATGGGCACTTCAGGTTTACAGGCCATCATGCACGTCTCTATCCAGGGACAATGTGGAGCCTCCCAATTTTTGGCTGCCCTGCCTAAGGGCTATACTACAATAGACCCACTTCCTTACAATGGGCACTTCAGGTTTACAGGCCATCATGCACGTCTCTATCCAGGGACAATGTGGAGCCTCCCAATTTTTGGCTGCCCTGCCTAAGGGCTATACTACAATAGACCCCCTTCCTTACAATGGGCACTTCAGGTTTACAGGCCATCATGCACGTCTCTATCCAGGGACAATGTGGAGCCTCCCAATTTTTGGCTGCCCTGCCTAAGGGCTATACTACAATAGACCCACTTCCTTCCAATGGGCACTTCAGGTTTACAGGCCATCATGCACGTCTCTATCCAGGGACAATGTGGAGCCTCCCAATTTTTGGCTGCCCTGCCTAAGGGCTATACTACAATAGACCCACTTCCTTACAATGGGCACTTCAGGTTTACAGGCCATCATGCACGTCTCTATCCAGGGACAACGTGGAGCCTCCCAATTTTTGGCTGCCCTGGCAAAGGGCTATACTAAAATAGACCCACTTCCTTACAATGGGCACTTCAGGTTTACAGGCCCTCATGCACGTCTGTATGCAGGGGCATTGGTGAATCTCACAATTTTGGACTGCCCTGGCAAAGGAAAATACTACAAAGACTCAGTCACTTCCTCAAAATGGGCACATTAGACTCAAGAGGCCTTCATGTACGTCTCTTCTCAGGGACATCGGAGTGCCACACAATGTTTTCACGTAAAATCTTTCATGTATTAATCTCAAAAAGTAACATACACCAGCTCTATCTCACTATTGGGTATGTGCCCTTAACATTTCTGCCATGAAAAAATCATTTTGGGGTCATTTTGGAAGGTTTTCTGGTGAGTCCGTAAAAATGGCGTGAAACGCGGACAAAATTGTTCACAGCTGTGACTTTTGAGTGATAAATGCTTCAAGGGGTCTTCCCCATGCTGTTGCCATGTCATTTGAGCACTCTTCTGAGACTTTTGTGACATTTTTAGGGTTTCTACATGCTGCCGGGGGGTCATTTCACAAAAATACTCGGGTCTCCCATAGGATAACATTGGGCTCGTTGCTCGGCCCGAGTATACGAGTATCTTGGGAGGCTCGGCCCGAGCTTCGAGCACCCGAGCTTTTTAGTACTCGCTCATCACTATTCTTTACGTTTAAAGACTTAATGTAATATTTCCATGTATTTTTCTGCCTTGTGCAGCTGCACATCTAAGGGTTGAATTTAGTTACTAAAAATGACTTGTGTCCATTGAAATAATGTGTAATTATTTCCAGGAGGTGTAGTGAATGTGTACTCTAGCAGCATGCTTCACCAAGATAATTTACCTGCTGCAAAGGGAAGTAAGATGAAAATTAACAACGCCATGAGATCTCTACTGAACAGCATGTATGTCACTGTTGTCATGGAAACTAATTTTACATTATACAGTTCAACAGGCACTTTTCTTGATTATATTGCTATACTTCTGCAGGTTGCCAACATGAACCTATCATACCCAATTACATTTGGTGCCACATGCTAAAAAACCTACAAATCCATACAAATTCACAAGTCCCGAACCGGTTCAGGAAAATGTTTATAAAAGCAAGCTTATAAAGCTCATCTAATGGGATGTTGTTTTTTTTAAAAAAAGATAATTTCATTTTAGCAGGCCTCAAATAAAAAAAAAAAAAAAAGAAAGAAAAGTTATACAAATTTTGCTTTAAACGATTAGACATCTTTCTGGTGTTCCATTTTTTTTTTCAACATTTCTCATTTTCATGTCAAGAGGCCGAACATACGCATCTAAAGGGCACTTTACACGCTGCGATATCGCTATCGATATCGCTAGCGAGCGTACCCGCCCCCGTCGGTTGTGCGTCACGGGCAAATCGATGCCCGTGGCGCACAACATCGCTTACACATGTCACACGGACTTACCTTCCCTGTGACGTCGCTGTGGCCGGCGAACCGCCTCCTTTCTAAGGGAGCGGTTCGTGCGGCGTCATAGCGACATCACACGGCAGCTGTCCAATAGAAGTGGAGGGGCGGAGATGAGCGGCCGTAACATGCCGCCCACCTGCTTCCTTCCGCATTGCCGGTGGACGGAGGTAAGGAGATGTTCGTCGTTCCTTCGGTGTCACACATAGCGATGTGTGATGCCGCAGGAACGACGAACAACCAGTGGCATGTGTAACGGGGTGCCAGGGGTGCCTCCGGGCTGGTAGTCGTGGCCCTTGCTATCAGGCTTACCCCTGGTTCCGCCGTCACTTTGGGGACAGGAGATGTCATGGTGGGGCAGAGTGTGGTGGTGCAACTGTTGTCCGACGTAATAAAACACTCTTCAGACGTGTTCCAGTGAAATCAGAAGGCAGCTTTATTGTTCACAGCTTCTTCACACAACCGGCAGACATGCAGATATGGATGGTTGTACACTGCTTTAGCTGGGGGAAACCTGCCCTTGACGTCCTCTCCAGTGGGGATGTGCCCGGTTACTCTGCTTCACCCGGCTCCCACTATGGCTACCCACAAACCGGACCCACACCGGTCTGCTTCGCTCTTGAGATTCTGCCCGCTTCTTTACTCTCCGGCTTCTCCTTTATCCAGCTCCTACACTCTGCCCCTCTTCTGCTTCTTCTATCCCATCCCACAACCAACTGCCTTCTCCTCCCACACTTTTCTCAACAACACTTCTTGTCCCTCCCCTTGCTTCTGCCGGCTCCTCCTCTCCACTGTGGTGACAGCCGTCCCACCCGGCCATTAGGGGAACCCCCTAAACCAATACAATAAACATAAAAACATTTTTATTAATAACAACATTCCGGGCTCCTTTGTAAGGGGTCTGCCCACCCCCTACACATGCACCACCAACGTTATTATGAAAAGGAATGACGTGTCAACAATCAATGATTTTTGATGTTTTTGAGATCGGACCTTTTCCCCCGGATATAACGTGTGCAGGCGCTGAGGTAGGCCTTCAACGTCCAGGTTCACTCTGTTATAAAAGTAGTCATCGCCGGTTTCTTCGTCCTTGATGAAGCCGTAACCCTCCTTCTGATTAAACTTCACCACAATTCCGGTGGTGCACTGCTGCTCGAACTCCTCACTCCGGGAACCAGCCATCATTTCCCGGGCCACGGTCTCGGCAATCAGTCGCTCCTGTACCGGGTCCGGTTCTGGTGACGGGGACTTCCGTTGAGGTAGTGGTGACGGCTGTATTGGGTCCCAAAAGAAGCCCCAATTGTCCCTTTCTAGCTTCTGGGCGTGTTCTTCTTCCGGAGCCGGGACTGGAATGGGTGTCGAGGGTCTCACCGCGACGGGTGGGGGTGCCTCCAGGTATGGGGTTCCCAAGAGCCGGTTTCCTGATGGCAGCTGAGCGGTGTATGTCGCTCTGACCTCAGTCGTGGTCTCTCCGGTCACAGCGTCCCACGTTGTCACCCAGGTCACTTTTGTGGCCCGTCCCGGTCCTCCGGGTACAGCCAGGCAAGTGAGCGGGAAATCCCTGCGCAGACGCAGCCGCGATCTGCTTCTGGTAGCTTCTCTCCAGACCAGGCGCAACCGATGCATCGTGTTGTCCCTCGGGATTCTCCATCTTGCCTGTAGCACAAGTCACTCGTAAGGGCGTCAGGGTCGGTGCAGATGCTGGAGGAAGTGGAGGCGGGTCTGTTTTTCCCGCTCTTGGGTATACTCCACCCCCAGTCTCACACATTAGGTCGACCCCTCCGCGGCGGTTCTTCTTTTTCTCTGGAACACCGCCCACTTCACATGTCTTCGTCCGTGCCCTGGGACTGGCACCTCCCCAGGCTCTTCTTTTGGCGCCAACTTTTCGTGCGCTTTCCATGTCCTTGAAGACGACGGCCATCTTGCCGCCATCTTGTGCCCGGTCCAACGCTGCAGGCACTGCTTCTTCTTCCCACCAAGGGATCGGGACTCTTTTCCAATAATCCGGATCCTGTGCCCTAGGCACCACTTGGTCTCCGTCTTCTTGGGTCGGGACCCTTTGCATGGAATTCGCATCCTGCCAACTACGCCACATGTAACGGGGTGCCAGGGGTGCCTCCGGGCTGGTAGTCGTGGCCCTTGCTATCAGGCTTACCCCTGGTTCCGCCGTCACTTTGGGGACAGGAGATGTCATGGTGGGGCAGAGTGTGGTGGTGCAACTGTTGTCCGACGTAATAAAACACTCTTCAGACGTGTTCCAGTGAAGTGAAATCAGAAGGCAGCTTTATTGTTCACAGCTTCTTCACACAACCGGCAGACATGCAGATATGGATGGTTGTACACTGCTTTAGCTGGGGGAAACCTGCCCTTGACGTCCTCTCCAGTGGGGATGTGCCCGGCTACTCTGCTTCACCCGGCTCCCACTATGGCTACCTACAAACCGGACCCACACCGGTCTGCTTCGCTCTTGAGATTCTGCCCGCTCCTTTACTCTCCGGCTTCTCCTTTATCCAGCTCCCACACTCTGCCCCTCTTCTGCTTCTTCTCTCCCGTCCCACAACCAACTGCCTTCTCCTCCCACACTTTTCTCAACAACACTTCTTGTCCCTCCCCTTGCTTCTGCCGGCTCCTCCTCTCCACTGTGGTGACAGCCGTCCCACCCGGCCATTAGGGGAACCCCCTAAACCAATACAATAATCATAAAAACATTTTTATTAATAACAACATTCCGGGCTCCTTTGTAAGGGGTCTGCCCACCCCCTACACATGCACCACCAACGTTATTATGAAAAGGAATGACGTGTCAACAATCAATGATTTTTGATGTTTTTGAGATCATTGATCGTCGCTCCTAGCTGTCACGCGCTGCGATGTCGCTAATGACGCCGGATGTGCGTCACAAACACCGTGACCCCGATGATATATCGTTAACGATGTTGCAGCGTGTAAAGCACCCTTTAGTCCCTTTCAAATATGGCACCCAGGAGCTCTGAAAAAGAATGCCCAAAGGTACAGAAATTAGACCCCTAGTTATGGATAAGTTATCCCCTATCCAATGGACAGGTGATACCTTTCAATTGTGCAAGTATCCCTTTAATCACTTAATGTCAGATGTACGTTTATCATTTTTTTTATAAGTCATATACACATAATAGACATTTTGCCTGGTGTAATGCTGACCTTATAGAATAGGGAGAGACATGACAATCAAGCTGAGCCATGGAAGTAGGGACAAGCAGAAGGGAAGATGCCCGGCAGACACCGTTACCAGCTTTTTTTGAGCATATAATCCATGGTAATAAGATAAAGTGTTATTTCCGGCTGCTTGTAGATAGGGCAGCAAAAATCTGCAGACTCAATTCCTTAAAGGGAACCTGTCACCAGATTTGGCGATTATAAGCTGTGACCACCACCAATGAGCTCATATATAGAGCATTCTAGAATACTGTATATAAGAGCCCAGGCCACTGTGTAGAATGTAAAAATCTTTTTAAGTACTACTATAAGTAATACTCACCTAAGGTGCGGTGCGGTGCAGACTGGTTGGATGGATGTCTCCGTTCTCCGGTACCGGCGCCTTCTCTTTCAGCCATCTTTGTCCTCCTTCTTCTGAAGCCTAGGTGCATGATGCGTCCTACATCATCCACACTAGCCGGCATTGAGGTCCAGCGCATGCGCACTTCAATACTTTAATCTGCCCTGCTCAGGGCAGAATCAAAGTGCACCTGCGCAGGACCTTAATACCGACTTGTGTGCATGACGTAGGCTGCGTCATGCACCCAGGCATCAGAAGAAGGAGGAAAAGATGGCCGAAAGAGGTGGCCCCGGTACCGGAGAATGGAGACACCCATGCAACAAGTCTGCACTGCACCTTCCCTTAGGTGAGTATTATAATGAGATTTTTACGTTCTACACAGTGGCCTGGGCTCTTATATACAGCATTCTAGAATACTGTATATAAGAGCCCATTGATGGTGGCCGCAGCTTATAGTCGCCAAATCTGGTGACAGGCTCCCTTTAAAACTAGAACTACTGAGGTAGTCATTTTGACTACTTTGCACCATGTATTTCTATATAGGTGTCACGAGTCCAGTAGTTCTAGTGTTAATACATGCCAGCAACTTTTTCTCTTAATAGCCACCAACAGTGTTCCCATGAAATCACCAAACTCAAAACATTTATGCTTTTCCTGTTAACTGGCATCCCTGGAAAAGTTTCTGAGTTGTTTGTATAACACCATATGCACACACTGTGTTTTTTTATGCGTTTTTTTTATGCGTTTTTTTATGCATTTTTTTTGTCACCAAACTGCATGCCTATCCTTATGCCAGCAAAGGAGGATTCTCAAGGAGAATTCTCAAGTGCTAAGAGGGCAAGTGAGCCCTATAAGGGCGAATAAGCCCATGACAATCTGGAGGGGGCTAGGGTCTGAAGGGGTTAATGTTTGGAATGCAGAAGTGTGCATTCTATGGGGTTATGGGATTGGTGGAAAGGGGGCAGTTGTGATTGGGAGGATAGAGTAAGAGGCTGGCTGATCAGGGGGGTATATAGGTGGGGTGAGGCAGTGGTTACCTCCTCTTGCTGCAGGATGATCAGCGTGGCCACATGCTGCTGGAAGTGCTGGTGGTCATCATCATCATCGGGAGAGCTGCAGGATTTCTGACTTGGAGACCCTGATGGAGATGGTCCGGGGAGCCTCTGGAGTGCTGGGAGTCGAGGCACTGCGTGAGCAGCTGGCTGCAGTGTGCGCTCCCGGTCCGGTGGTGCCTGATCCTGCACCTCGGCCTGAGCTGCGCGCTCAGGCTCGCGGCCACTGGAGCGCTACTCCCCGGCTGGGGGAATTAGAATACAGTTTCGGAGCCCCCTCGGGGACCCTCCGGGACAGAGGAGCCCGCGAATGTTCCCTGGTTCCCCTCCGGTCACCGGGATGAATCCGCGTCTGTGACCCCGCGAGCCGGAAGTGGGCGGAGCTACACTGAGGCCTACTTCCGGTTCGCGGCCTGCAAGGACCCGGACCAGCCGTACGGCAGCCCCCGGTGACGTGCGGGCCGGGGGGCAGAGCCCAGCTTGAGGTGGCAGCAGTGGAGACTCCCTGCAGGCCGCAGGGGAGCCGCCCGCGGCGGAATCGGCAGTGGGCTGGAGAGAGCGAGAAGCCAGAGGACGGCAGCCAGGGAGGAGGGGATGGTGGCTCCTGCAGTCGGCAGGGCCACAGACTGCGATCAATGGTGACGGTTCCCTCCAGCGGGGATCTGGCTGGAGGGCGGACCCGGCAGACAGCGGACTGCATACGGCCTTCCTGCAGCCGGCAGGGAGGGAGACCTCTGAGGACGGCCGATGGAGCGGTGGCTTCACAGATGGGCAGTGATCCAGCAAGGGCTGATGGCGGCAGGACGCCGCATCCGTTAAAAAGGCGGACGACCAGCAGGAGACAGTTGGCGGAGCAGGGGCGATGACCTCGGGGGTTGATGGCCGCCGGGAGCGGTTTGTCCGTCCGAGGGTCCCCCCTGAGGACGCCAGCAGCACCACAGATTCCGCCAATGAGGAACGTCGAATGGACGCATCTGGAGGAGAGGAGCGACAGCAGGAATATCTTGTCACGGCTGCTCCAGGATCGGACCAGAGGCAGCCCGGTGAGAGATCATCGATTGTGCATAATGTTGTGGGTTCAGGGGGTGGGGGGTCGGTTGCGGCTGTAAGTACATGTTTCAGGGGTTGGTGGCAAAGTGATCGGGAGCAAGCGGGTCCGTGTTTCCGGCGGGTGCATGAGTGGGCCCCACTGGGGCTGGGCAATCGGTTGCAGTGGTACAGGAGGAAGGGGTGCAGGGAGCTGGAGTTGCGGTTGCGGTGGAAGCACAAGTGGCCGGGGTTGCGGCTGGGGTTGAGACGGCGAAGGAGAAGGATGCAGACAAGGAGAAAGAGGATGAGTTAGTTCGTTTAGATGACAGGGAGCGGAGCGAAGTGTATGTGTGCTTTGAGAGTCCGCTGGGGGTCCATTTGAAGTAGGAGGTGAGGGAGAAGTTTAATCTCGATTAAAGTTAAACTAAGCGATTCAAAGAAGGAAAAAGAGGATGAGGAGAAGAGGAGATATAGGTTCATCCCCAGAACCTTTACTAATTGGCTGAAAACGTTTGCCATACTAGCTAGTATCATCAGGGAGAGGGAGCCGGAGCATTGCTCTGCCCCTTTTAGGCTATATGGATTCCAGTGGGGAGGCATATCGAGTGTACGAAGGTTTGGAGTGGTTAAGATATGATGAGCAGTTCCGGCAACGGAATGCTCTGCGTCCTGGCCTTAGATGGGACCACAAGGATATATCCGAGTGGATGCGTTTGATGACGGCTCCGGCTCAGCCCTTTCGTGGGGGTGCCGGGATCCCGGGTATGAGCAACGGGTCGCCGGCTGGCAAAAGAAAGGGGGCATATTGACAGTGTAATGAGGGGCACTGCAAGTTTGGGGCCTCGTGTCGGTTCAAGCACGAGAGTTCCGGTTGCTGAGGTGCCCACCCGTTGGTCAGGTGTTTTAAAAAGAAAAGGGGAAGTCAGGGGAAGGGGCTGGAAAGAGGGAGGATGCCAGTGAAAGTAGAGGGATGCTTCCCTATCTAAATAGGTATACGGATGGGCAGGCGGCAGGGTTATTGCGGCACGGTTTTGGTTGACGGTTGCAGGTTCACGTTTGTTTCTCGGGCACCAGTTTTTCGCCCAGGTAATTTGGAGTCTGCAACGGAACACCCGGAAGTTGGGAGGGACAAGCTAACTAAGGAGGTGGAGCTAGGTCGGATGGTGGGTCCGAGTAAGGACCCTCCATTCCCTAACCTTAGAATTTCGCCATTGGGGGGTTGTGCCCAAGAAAGAGCCGATGAAATTCAGGCTCTTACATCAGTAATCTTACCTGGCCGGGCTGTCGGTTAATGATGGGATCTCACCGGATCTGTCCGCAGTTTCTTGCATTTCATTTGCTAGGGCATTTGAATCAGTGCGAGCGGCAGGACAGGGGGTGTTGATGGCGAAATCAGATGTGGAAGTGGCTTTTCGCTTGCTTCCGGTCAATCCAGATAGCCATCATTTGTTGTGGTGCATGTGGAATGGAGAATATTATGTGATCTCTGCCTGCCCATGGGTTGTTCTATTTCATGTGCTTATTTTGAAGCATTTAGTTCCTTTCTGGAATGGGGAGTGCAGGACGTGGCAGGGGTTCATTCAGTAATTTACTATCTGGATGATTTTTTGTGTGTTGGGTCGGCGGGTTCCTTGGTTTGTTCCTTGTTATTGTTTACTTTGGAGCGGATTGCGCTGAGTTTTGGTATGTCGTTGGCAAAGAAAAAAAAGGAAGGACCAGCGACGGTTTTTATGTTTCTTGGGCATCGAAATCGATACAGTTGCCATGGAGTGCCGGCTGCCAGAAGAGAAGTTGGTGGATTTAAAGCGTTTGTTAGAGCGTTGTATCAGGCAAGAAAGGTAAGGTTGAGGGTTTTGCAGCCGGTGTTCAGTAAATTGAATTTTGCATGTCGCATTATGCCGATGGGGCGGATATTCAATAGAAGATGGGCAAGTGCGACCTCAGGTGTCGTATCGCCAAATCACTTTGTTAGAGTGGAAAAGGTGATGAAAGGGGACTTGCTGGTTTGGGACTCCTTGTTTGACAAGTACAATGGAAAGATGTTGTGCATGAGTATAACAATGTCCTATAGTCAGCTGGAACTGTTTACGGATGCGGCAGGAGCGGTGGGTTTTAGAGCGATTTTCAGACTCACTGGGGTGTTGGGGAGTGGCCATGGCTGTGGAAGGAGAAAGGGTTGGTAAAAAATCTGGTGTTGCTCGAACCCTTTATTATTGTAGTGGCAATCGAGTTGTGGGGTTCAGAATTTGTTGGAAAAAAGGTTTGCTTGCACTGCGATAATATGGCGGTGGTGCATGCTATTAACACTTTGTCAGCAAAATCACCCCCAGTAGTGGGGTATTTAAGGCATTTGGTGCTGCGTTGCTTGGATTTCAACATTTGTGTGGTGGCAAGGCATGTGCTGGGGGTACAAAATTGGGGTGGCTGACGCACTGTTTTGATTTCAGAGTCGCAGGTTCAGGAGACTGGTGCCGGGGGTGGACGAGGATGGAGAACAATGTCCAGGCTGGCTGTGTGATCTGGCATCAGTGTCCCTTTCGAACAGATTAGGAGATCGGTGACCGAGGTCACTTGGTGCCGATATCAGTCGGTGTGGAAGAAATGGGAAGAATTGGAATGAGAGGGTTTAATGGGGCCTGGTTACAATGGACGGGTGTTGGGGGTTTTGACGTTTGTTAGCTGAGAACTTTTGGCGGGCCGATCAGTGTCGGTGATGGGACACAGGTTGGCGGCACTAGCGTTTTGTCTAAATTGCACGTGGTTACAAATGCTACAAAAGATTTTCTGGTGCGGCAAGCCATGGAAGGTTTTAGGAAAGGGCCGAGGGCTCGGGACACAAGAAGACCAATTTCTATTCACTTGTTGGCTCTTATGGTGCATTGTTTGGGCGAGGTGTGTTCATCACAGTTCAGAGTATGAGCAGGCATTGTTTGCGGTGGCGCTTGTTTTGTTGTTTTTTGGTGCTTTTCGCATTAGTGAATTGATTAGTCCTGCAAAGCAGGTAGCAGGAGGCCTTTTATTAGGGGATGTGGGGCTGGGGGACGGTCGAGTTGAATGTACTTTGCACCGTTCCAAAACGGATCAGATGGGTCGTGGACATTTGACGGTGTTGTATGGCATTCCAGGACACCACTGGTATCCAGTTGCACAGGTGGCAGGTTTTAAGGATGCGCGGGGGTTACCCTGGCTCCTTCCTGAGGCATGAGGACGGGTCATCGTTGTTCAAATTTCAATTTGTAGCAATATTGAAGTCTTGTTTGGCACGGGTGGGAGCAGTGCCAAGGAATCGAGTGAGGGCGATCGATTCAGTTTGGAGGTTAATAGGGGATGTTAATGGCTGTGCGGCATGTGGGTTTCTTCTGTTCTTAATGGTGTTTATAAGCTTATAGGTGTGTGTCTTGTCTGTGTACTCGGGCACTCCTACGTGTACTGGGGGGCGTTGCGGGCGGACGTGCATACGGGCGGTCGACAACTCGGAATGGCGAGAGAGGAGGCGCGAGTAAAATGGATTGGGATTCGTGGTTTGATGTAGGGGAGAGTATGCGTGGAGGTGGCATATTATGCTAGGGTTGCCAGGATCCCAAGGTTTTAATTTACATGCGGGAGGAAATGATTTGGGAGTGCGGGCAGCCAGAGATTTGAAGCAGAAAATTAAGTTGGACCTTTGGCTAGTGTGGTGAGAGTTTCCGGGTATCGTTACCGTCTGGTCAGATATCGTGGCTCGGATGAGTTGGCGTTTTGCCAGGTCAGTCTCGCGGATTAACAGGGCGCGTAGCAAGTTGAACAGGGCGAGTGGCCAGTTTGTGGCGTGGAATTGAGGCTTTGTCGTGCGGCACAGGGACTTAGAGGAGTCGTCGGATCAATATTTGCGGCAGGACGGAGTTCATTTCACTGATATTGGTTTGGATCTGTGGATGCTCGGTATGCGGGAAGGTTTGGAGCACGCAGTGGGGGTGTGGAGGGCCCGGGCCATGTAAGGGGTCACGTGGCCGGTCGGTGGCGGGGGGATAGGTCCGTTGTCAGAGGCTGGGAGTACCGATACTCGGTTGGTGGTACGAAGTCACTCAGGGGTAGTGGCTTCGTAAGAAATTGGGAACTTGTGGGCGTAGGTCCTGCAGGTTCGGGGGAGGGGTATTTAACGATGGAACGTTAATACCTCTCACACCTCGGGTCGGTTTTGGTCACGGCCGAGGTGGTCCCTTGGGCTGGTTTTAGGATACGGCCAGGGGATAGGAAGAATTGGTTGCTTCTGGGACAGACCTATCGGTGTTTGGTTTGTGGTGTTTGGAATGTATATATATATATATATATCAGTTATGGTTTTAATTAAAGGGGCGGCATGTTGAGCCGCGGGAAAGATATATATATATATACTTGTTAAATAAAGCTGTGGCCATTCGTCCAATGGAAGTTGTCTTGTCATTATTTATAGATATAGTAATTAAGTGGGTATAATTTATGAAGACAGAAGTATGCCTCATAGAGATGTTAAGAGGGCAAGTGAGCCCTATAAGGGCGAATAAGCCCATGACAATCTGGAGGGGGCTAGGGTCTGAAGGAGTTAATGTTTGGAATGCAGAAGTGTGCATTCTATGGGGTTATGGGATTGGTGGAAAGGGGGCAGTTGTGATTGGGGGGATAGAGTAAGAGGCTGGCTGATCAGGGGGGTATATAGGTGGGGTGAGGCAGTGGTTACCTCCTCTTGCTGCAGGATGATCAGCGTGGCCCACCCACTCGCCCTAATTAATTGTAAAAAAAAATAAATGAAGAAGAAAAGAAAAAGTAATAATAATTATATATATATTTATATATATATATATTTAAAAAAAAAATGGAAAAATAAATAAATGAAAATAACTAAATAAAAGATAAGAAAGGGAAGATTTGTTTGTCACAGCGGGGGGATAGGTCCGTTGTCAGAGGCTGGGAGTAACGATACTCGGTTGGTGGTACAAAGTCAGTCAGGGGTAGTGGCTTCGTAAGAAATTGGGAACTTGTGGGCGTAGGTCCTGCAGGTTCGGGGGAGGGGTATTTAACGATGGAACGTTAATACCTCTCACACCTCGGGTCGGTTTTGGTTACGGCCGAGGTGGTCCCTTGGGCTGGTTTTAGGATACGGCCAGGGGATAGGAAGAATTGGTTGCTTCTGGGACGGACCTATCGGTGTTTGGTTTGTGGTGTTTGGAATGTATATATATATATCAGTTATGGTTTTAATTAAAGGGGCGGCATGTTGAGCCGCGGGAAAGATATATATATATATACTTGTTAAATAAAGCTGTGGCCATTCGTCCAATGGAAGTTGTCTTGTCATTATTTATAGATATAGTAATTAAGTGGGTATAATTTATGAAGACAGAAGTATCCCTCATAGAGATGTCAAGCACATGTTGCTTATTCTTTCCTTGTAGATTTTATACAGAAAATAATCTGCAGCGTGTCAATTCCTTGTGCATTTTTGCGTACGTTTTTCAGCCCTCCCACCCATTGAATTCATTATGAAAAACATGTCAAAAAATACTAAAAATGCACCAAAAACACACCTCGTTTTTGGTGCATTTTTCTGTCAGGAGATGCAGATTAGTCCAGAAAATTTCTGCACCAAATACTCATCGTACACATGACATGCCCACGGCGTCTTTGGGGTTACTCGTCACTG
Organism: Anomaloglossus baeobatrachus; assembly: GCF_048569485.1. NCBI lineage: Eukaryota > Metazoa > Chordata > Amphibia > Anura > Aromobatidae > Anomaloglossus > Anomaloglossus baeobatrachus. Next base: position 607,032,318 of record NC_134353.1, on the reverse strand, counting down.
GGCCGGTGTCGGTTTCGGATGTCACAGCGGCCTGGCCCAATTTTGTGATCCTGGCGGTGTCATTAAAGATGGGGATGGGGATGGGGATGATGGGAGTGGATGGGGATTCATGACGCCACCTGTAGTATGCCGCCAGTTATTAGCCACCTCTGCGGGAAGTCTCTCTTCTGCGGCAGATGGTGACGCAGCTTGGGTGTTGCAGCTCTCCACAGGTAGAGCTAGACCCCATGGAGGATGTTGGGGGTAGTAGTCGCCTATGGCGCAGGGGCGCGATGATGGGAGCGCCGGCAATGACGGGATGACACAGAGGGTGCAGTTCAAGTTCTTGCTGTGATGGGCTCCAGCCGATACCGGATAGTTCAGAGGTCAAGCCCGGTGTCTCCTTCTGTGTGTCTTTTCCAGTGGTCTTCCCCCCACCCTAGCTCCTAGGCCGTGGAACGGGTCACGGGTGCCTGCTGCACTCCCCGCGAACCCTGGGATCGCCCTTCTTTCATTGCAAGACAGCACAGAAAGTGGCCCATGGTCTCCAGCTCCAGACCATGGGCCACTTTCTGTGCTGTCTTGCAACGTCTCTTCCTGAGTCTGACTTGGCGCTTGATGCACCTCGAGCTAACTGAATGCTGTGTGAGACGGCTCCTCATTTCCACTGCAGGTGCCCCTCCTCCAAGGTTGCTAAACTAGTGGGCAAGAGGTCCCATACCTCATGATGGCCACCCCTGGCACCTCCCCTTGCCCAGTCCCAGTGACAAAGCTCCCGAAGTGTATTTTGGATGTGTTGTGGTGGTTTAAGCTCATCCATATCCGAGATGAATACTACACCCCAGTTGATGTGCAGTTACCTGTGGTGCCTGAAGCCACAGGAGCGCCACATACCCCCAGAGCCAATCACAACATGTCTGCGGGCTGTAAATAAAGCAATACAGTGGAAACTGCAAAACTTTGGTTATGCTGGAAAACATGAACATTTCTTCCCTTTATGGGAGGCATGGTTTCTTAAACGTTGCAAACTCTTACATACTTCACAGTACAACATGAAAAATTCTTTGACACTGTAAAACACATCAATCACTAGCTTTTAGCAGAAGACATTCACTTTGGGCAATAAACATTCCCTTTGGCATAAAATTGTCACTTTTGCATAAAACTTTTCCCTTTGCACTTTGCATCACTCCGACCAAGTGCAATAAATTTAGCAGCAACAATATGGGAGACCTGCCTTGAACCCCCGACGTAGGCTCTGGGTGTGCTCAGAGCGTTCCCGACCCTGCTTCACCTCTTCAGTACGCACGACAGGTTTATGGGTCATGATAATTTTGGTAGGGAGCACAACAAGTGCTAATTATATACATGGTAGCCCTGGCCACCCTTAGTCCAGTGGCACACATATCCATTTCAATACACTTATCAGTAAACATCTTAAGGCTATGTGCACACGCTGCGTTTTTGCCGCATTTTTGTGCGTTTTTTCTGTGTGGTTTTGGTCTCAAAACTGCATGAATTTCCTTCCCCAGCAAAGTCTATGAGATTTCATTTTTGCTGTCGACACGTTGCAGTTCTTTTTTTACTGCGTCTTTGTGGTGACCACAAAGATGCAGTATGTCGATTTTTTTGGCGTTTTTCACTGTGTTGTTTATCACCCATTGAATTCAATGAGGTGTGGAAAACTGCAATGAAAAACACAAGTTCTTATTTTACATGCGTTTTGGTGCATTTTTCTGACTAGGCTCCGCGTTGGCTGGGATTGATCGCTGGTATTTGGCCAGATACTGCTCCCCATATAAAGTCTATGGGGACCAGAATCGGGTGCAAAGGGGTAGGAGGAAGCGCTTCATACTCACCAATCACCGAGCGGCTGTCATAATGATGTCGCGGCAGCTCTTTTATCTTCCAGAGCCGGCCACTCATTAGTCTCATAACATATTCACTCCTTCCCTGCTCACTGGTGGCTGTAATTGGTTGCAGGCAGACGCGCCCCCACACTGAGTGACAGCTGTCTCACTGCAACCAATCACAACCGCTGGTGGGCGGGTCTATATCGTGCAGTAAAATAAATAAATAAATAATTACAAAAAACCGGTGTGTGGTCCTCCCCAATTTTGATACCAGCCAAGGTAAAACCACAAGGCTGAGGGCTGGTATTCTATGGATGGGGAGCTCCACGTTATGGGGAGCCCCCCAGCCTAAAAGTATCAGCCATTAGATGCGACAGTCCCAGGACTCTACCCGGCTCATCCCAATTACCCTGGTGCGGTGACAATCGGGGTAATAAGGAGTTAATGGCAGCCCATAGCTGCCACTAAGTCCTAGCTTAGTCATGGCAGGCGTTTATGAGACACCCCCTCATCACTAATTAAGTGAAAGTAAAAAAACACAATCACCCATAAAATCCTTTATTTAAAAAAAAAACACAAAAAAGCCCCGTATTTCACCACTTTATTAACTCCTAAAACACCCTTCCAGGTCCGACGTAATCCACACGAGGTCCCACAATGCATCCAGCTCTGCTACATCTGACAATCACATCGAGCACCATAGAACAGGACTGCTCGCTGTGAGGGTCAGGCTGGAATTGAAGTGAGCCGTGCAGGATCAGCGTTGACTTCCGTTGTCACCGCACATCATCTGACTGTAGTCACCGCTGATCTTGCGCTCACTTCAGTCACGGCCGGATTTGCAGTAACAGGTGGAGGACTCCAGCTATCATCGCACATCACCTGACTGGAGTCCTCCACTTGTGACCGCATATCAGGCTGTGGCTGAAGTGAGCCGTGAGATCAGCGGTGACGTCACTTATGTGATTTGCGGTGTCACTGCACATCACCTGAGTGATATCACCACTAATACCGCTGCTCACTTCAGTAGAGGCCTGACAAGGTGGAGGACTCCTGCGTTTTATTGTAGCCCAAAAACGCTGCTCTTTGTAGTCACCACAAGATAAAAACGCTGCATCTTTGTGGTCAAAAAAAGATACAACGTGCGCACATAGCCTTAACTTTCAACATTACTTTAATTGCTGTTAGACATTCTTATTGTTTGTCTCCAGGCCTGCGGCTTCCCAACTCAGGGCAGTCCATGGGTAGCGCCCCTGAAACCATCAGGGTGCTACAAGGTTTTGCATCGCCATCAGGATGCAGTGCATACCCCCTTAGGGACCCAGAACCCCAGTGCCGGTACCAACAAAAACCCAGGTAATCCCAGTTTTCCCCAACAATCCTCCTACAATTGTACCTAGCTAGGGTGGGACCAATGGATGGCTGCCTAGAGGTGGAGCCAATCCAGTCCACTAGTTGACAGGTGGGAGGGGCAGGCTGTGGAGAGTAGTCAGTTGAGAGTTGACAGCAGGAGTGTGAAGGTGAAAGCAAAGTGACGTTCTGACTCTGGTTAACGGTGACCTGGTACGTAGGAGAAGGGGTTGCCGCTGGAGTACTCCCAGAACTACGCACCAACTGGGAACAGGACCCTAGGACAGGAAAGAGCTTCTAGCCGACCTGTCAACACCTGCACAGCAAAGGGGACCATCAAGGACCTTGCTGACTCTAAAGATTCTGAAGACTCAGTAGCAAAGGGAGAACCGGGGACAGGACCAGAGACTCCAACCCCACAGGGTTCATGCTACCGTCAGGCAGACAGAAGTGGACAAGCCACAGGACGGGGACCCCCAGTTGTTCTATACCACGGGGACCCACTTACCAGAGACAGGTGCAGGGGAAGAAGGTGCCAGAGAACCAAACTGGCACTGGGGTGAAGGGAACCTGGAGGTGAAACCAGCTGGCCTCAGGCAACCAGTTACCATCTTCAGAAGTGAGTAAACCAGTTGCACTGAACACCTGTGTGGACTACCTGCTTCCGACGCCCACTGCCCCATACACCCTCTGGGGCAAAACCCTACTTGTGGAGGGTCTACCATTTTAGTTGCCAATAGCACCAGCCCCAGTAGGGATATTCTGCAGTGGCGGCTCCCTACACTTAGCCGCAACACCGCAAGTGGCGTCACATATAAACATTATCTTATTCTCCCCTGTAAATATCCCCATTAAAAAAAGGGCCCAGCGCATGGAACCGGGTAACAGCCACCACCGTGACATTCCCAAGAGAGACACTGCCCGGAACCGAGTTTCCCATATCCCTGGGTGCTGCAACCCTTTTTCCTGGGTTCACGAAGAGGATTGAACTGGACCCGGTCAAACCGGGTGACGTGTGCCTTAAAAACTGTGTTTTATGGACTGAACTTTATTGTTTGAAAAACCGCCACCATTTTGCTGAGAAAAATAACTGCGCAACAGCAGATCAAAAGACGCGAAAAGAAAGCCCTGCTCCAAGGGAGTATCCAGAATGTGAAACGAAACCGGAAGCAGGGAGCCCGGAGGCCCTGCACCAGAATGCCTTCAGGACTTCGACAAGCAACATGTCTGCACCAGGGGATCGTGCCAGTGCCCCATGTCAACCAGGGACCTGAACAGCGGAGAGACTAGAAGCGGAGGTCCAGTGGCTGTGCTGGACTCTGCGAGCGGAACATCTGCAGCGAGTCGATGAGTGGAAGGCAGAGATGACGGAGGAGGTGGCAGCCATGCGGGCTCAAGAGAGTGGAGTACAGCTTGACCAGGCTGCACCGATCCAGATACCGGGATCTGTCCTCAACCAGACCGTGTCACCGCCAGAGCCAGAGAGACCAGAAGCGGTCACATCACCTTCTCCGCTGGAGAAGGGCACAATGGTACCAGCGTCCCCTGCCAGACCAGAAGTGGTCGCATCATCTTCTCCACTGGAGAAGGAGCAAGCTTCGTCCTCTGATCCAGTGACGGCAGCCCAGGCGATGACATCATCAGGAGCCGTGGAGGAGGCCGTCACCAGTGCTGACGACTGTCCCCAGGTACTGTACCCAGTCGCTGTCGGGGACCTGGCAGTGAGTTACCCTGAACCAGGTAGTGGGAAGTTAGCAGTCATCATCTGGGAGCGCTCACGAAAGGAGAAGAACACCCATAGAGGCTGTCAGACCATCACCACCCAGTTGGCCTGGGATTAGGAGCAGCAGGAGGAGCGGCAGGCACAGGCAGAGGCCAGAGACCTCCAGGAGAAGAAGCGCCTGCGGCTCGCTACCTACCGCTCCTGGGGCCTGATGCACCAGGGTGTTGTTGAACGGTTCAGCATCAAAAGGGTATGGGGGTTCATTGCAGAGCCCGGCTTGAAGGAGGGAGTGTTCATCTCCCGCCGGGATGTAAGACCCCATCTCCCCAGAGGAGACCCTGATCGGGACTTGCATGTGGGTTACAAAGTGGCCTACACCTGGCACTATGGAGAGCGGGGCAGGTATGCCCTTGATGTGGAGGTCCTTGCTGAAAAGCCAGCCTCCGCTCCCACTTCAGCACCCACTTCAGCACCAGTCCCCCAGCTGCCACCAGGAGGCAGTGCAGGTGCACGGAACCAGTGCACGCGGATTCTAAGTACTGATCTTAGGAGGCCAAATGAACCTGATGGCCCCTACCCAGCACCCTGGTAGCCATGACCTGATATGCTGCCTTTTTACTGTTTATTGTTTTAACTTTGGACTGTTCCAGATTAAAAAAATTACCAGTTAATGTGTTGATATAAAAATGGACCCCAGGCTGCAGGACTGGCAGCAGCCAAGACAAAATTTGTGTATTGTAATAACGTTGCACCAGTTGTGCCCCACCAGGGTACACCCATCCAGCGGACAATGCCGTGAGCACCGCCACCAGGAGAGGCTGGGTGCAGGAAAGGTTCGGGACAGAGATGGTCTGGACCTGGTCACTAGTGAAACCGGTGACCTGCCTCCTTAGAAGGGTTCTGGGCCCAGGACCTTTGGGTGGTGGGTGCAGGGAGGGGTACCCCAGATTTGAAACATTTAAAGTGATGAACCTTACCTGTGTGGGAAGACCTGTTATGTTTACATGAAATAAAATTAAAAAAAAGTGTAACCAGTTTTACCTTGCAGCCTGAGGACGTGCTGGAATTAACCAAGGGAGAATGTAGCGCCCCTGAAACTATCAGGGTGCTATAAGGTTCTGCATCCCCACCAGGATGCAGGGCCTACCCCCTTAGGGACCCAGAACCTCAGTGCGGTACCAAGAAAAAAACAGGTAATCCCAGTTTTCCCCAAAAAAATCCCCCATACAATGGTACCCAGCTAGAGTGGGACCAATGGATGGCTGCCTAGAGGTGGAGCCAATCCAGTCCACTAGTTGACCAGGTGGGAGGGGCAGACTGTGGAGAGTAGTCAGTTGAGAGTTGACAGCAGGAGTGTGAAGGTGGAAGCAAAGTGACGTCCTGACTCGGGTTAACAGTGACCTGGTACCCAGAAGAAACAGTTGCCGGTGGAATACGGTGGAGTACTCCTGGAACTACGTACCGACGTGGTACAGGTTCCTAGGACAGGAAAGAGCTTCAAGCCGACCTGTTAACACCTGCACAGCAAAGGGGACCATCAAGGACCTTGCTGACCCTAAAGAATCTGAAGACTCAGGAGCAAAGGGAGAACCAGGGACAGGTCCAGAGACTCCAACCCCACAGGGTTCACACTACTGTCAGGTGGACAGAAGTGGACAGAACGGGGACCCCCAGTTGTTCCATACCACGGGGACCCACTTACCAGAGACAGGTGCAGGGGAAGAAGGTACCAGAGAATCAAATTGGCACTGGGACGAAGGGGACCTGGAGGCGAAACCAGCTGGCCTCGGGCAACCAGTCAACATCTACCAGCAGTGAGTAAACCAGTTGCACTGAACACCTGTGTGGACTACCTTCTTCCGACGCCCACTGCACCATACACCCTCTGGGGCAAAACCCTACTTGTGGAGGGTCTACCATTCTAGCTGCCAATACCACCAGCCCCAGTAGGGACATTCTACAGTGGCGGCTCCCTACACTTAGCCGCAACACCGCAACTGGCGTCACATGTGAACATTATCTCATTCTCCCCTGTAAATATCCCCATTACAAAAAGGGCCCAGGGCATGGAACTGGGTAACGGCCACCACCGTGACATTCCCATGAAAGACACTGCCCGGAACCGAGTACCCCATATCCTTGGGTGCTACACATGCACACTGGCAAGCCGTAGCTCAGACCCAGAGTCTGTGTCCCCTGGTCGCAGGACACAGTGCTTGTTGCTTGGGGCATCCCGAGTCTTTACAGCCATCCCATGTTCTGCCAGCAAATGGGAAGGCAGGACCCTGGGGTACTTTGGTAAGTTTTGTTTCTCTGCTGTAGCTGTAGGGAGCGGGAAAAGCTTTTCACGCCATGCTGCCACCCAGCCCACGATGGCACGCCCCTTTGTTTCCCGTGCGCTGCGTGGTTAATGGCGGGCGCTGTTTTCTGAGGGACGCCATTTGCACAGTCCTTTTTACATGGTTTTTAAGGCGCACAGTACCCGTTGAAGCGGGCACGAAATCCTGTTCGTGACGCCAAGTTGACACACCCACGGGGTCTCTGGGGTTACTCGTCACCGGGCCGGTGTCGGTTTGGGATATCACAGCCGCCTGGCCCAGTTTCGTGACCCCGGAGGTGTCAATAAAGTAGAGGATGGGGATGATGGGAGTAGTTATTCGTGACGCCACCTGTTGTATGCGGCCAATTACTAGCCGCCGCTGTGGGAAGTCTCTTTTCTTGGGCAGACGGTGACGCTGCTTGGGTGTTGCAGCTCTCCACAGATAGAGCTAGGCCCCAGGGAGGATGTTGGGGATAGTAGTCGCCTATGGCGTAAGGGGAGCGATGATAGGAGCGCCAGCAATGATGGGACGACACAGAGGGTGCAGTTCAAGTTCTTTACTCACTGAAGTCACACCGCCTTAGGAGTAATGTGTCCCGCTGTTATGGGCTCCAACCGATCCCGGATAGTTCAGAGGTCAAAGCCGGTGTCTCCTTCTGTGTGTCTTTTAAGGCTCTTTAAGAGTGATGTGTATTAAATATATGTGAGTGATCATTCTACGTGATACACGCTATACTACAACCCCTTGAGTCCTTGAAAAAGACCGCTGGTTTTGGTCGATACGTTGGACTTATTTTCGCACTTCTTTCTTTGATATCCCTGCAAGAAAAGAATAATAATAAAAAATATTTTGAAACGAAATATCATCTCTGGAATCAACTTTATTTGTGTGCCGGATTCTTGCATTTATCATACCTCATGATGTCCACCCCTGGCACCTACCCTGGCCCAGTCACAGTGACAAAGCTCCCAAGGTGTTTGTTGGATGTGTTGTGGTGGTTTACCGGCGATGACCTCATCCGTATCGGAGATTATTACTGCACCCCAGTTTAGGTACAGTACCCTGTGGTCCCTCTTTTACAGGTCACTGATTAGAGACCTACCTCCTTTTAGAAATTCTGTGCCACAGCTGCCATCATTGGGGTTGGCAATGCTTGCACAGTAGGATTTTACAGACTGTCTGCAATAAACTGATACCGTAAGCGGAGAATGAACAGTTTGAGATTTCAGCTCAGTGATTTCTTCATTTAGATAAAATTTCGATCTGTACATGCACTCCCTCTGGCACCATTTTATTGAAGAAATTTGGTCACTCTGTATCTGTTTAATATTAGTCAACAATTTTTAAAGGTTTGACTGGTCTACTAATGAAAGTCTGCAGTCACTCTAGGTGGCGGCAGACTTCAGAATTCTTATAGCATGCACATCTCCGTTGTTGAGGTGCTACACAAAGGAGGACTCATTTTACTAACTAGTAGTGATGAGCAAGAACTAAAATGCTCAAGTGCTTGGTACTCGACGTTCGGACAGGCTAGTTTCAAGTAACAAGTAAAATGGAAGTCAATGGCAAACGCAAGCATTTTTCAGGAAGACGCTCCACTAGGAATGGAGGCAAAAAGAAATAAAAAAAAACAAAAAAAAAAACCTATGAAATAGCTGGAAACCACACTCAAATGGAATGGGAACACTGTGGAGAAATCTCCTGGAAGCATCTCTGACTTCCAGGCCACTACAATGATACAACAATTTGACTAAGGAGAATAGTGTCTTTATATTTGCTAAGGAATCAGTAGAATGCCCAAACAAGCGATATTGGAATAAGTGTAATTTATTAGACAAAAAAGCTGTAAGGCATAGCAATAAATACATACACGTAGTGCAGTGAACAAACCAGAGGGGGAGCTGTGCTGAAGGGAAAGGAGAAACCCCACGTGTCCCAGAGAAAGGAGAGGCCAATTTTCCTACTCCAATTGATCCTAAAGGGATTATAAATAACCACCTAAAGATGATGAGTAGCTGCATCAGAGTAAGTATAGAGCTCACATGTAGTATGCATACCACCATGTGTAGATATAATAATGGCAGTATTACTCACCAACCTGGATCACAAAGCCTGGGATATAACACGTGGGGACCAACGTCCCAACACGTGTTTCGCTTGAGATGTGCTTCGTCGGGGGACAGATAAGAATAGTGCACATGTACAGACCTTAAAAAGGCATCCAGGAGCTGCAGAACCACCCACCATGCGCGCATCATAAGGAGGCCTGGAGATGAAAAGAACGCCCATGTTCGGCGTCCACAGTGGAAACCGGACGGAAGAAAGCTTCCTGTGACATCACCAGTGTTTCCGGTTCCACTGTTAAGGACGCCGTCCAGCAGCGTCTCAGCAACAGGCTCTCCCCGCGATGCGTCACCAGGGACCCGCCCCCTGCCAGGAAACTCCTCCAACTTATTCGTGGTAAAACGGGAATTCCTATATTTAACTTGCTCTGAGAGAAGCAGCACACCGCTAACTCCCAGTGCAGAGCAAAACAATGGATTACTATTGGCAAATAGACATTCCAAGAAATTAAGTCAGTCCAAGTTATAGCAGGTACAATCAGGGCTAATCACAGGAGAAAGACAGAATACAATAAAATGTCATTTTCAGAAATTAACATAGAGTAGTTTTGATACATGAGTCCTATGTATCATAATAACTTGATTCCTGAATATCTTCATCTTATGCCCCATTTGCTGGACGTCAGGTTCTGAGTATAAGGGTGTCATCACGAAAGCAATCAGACTTCAACCAACAGGATTATATCACCGGAATTCCAATGGAGTGGTGGGAGATGAGATGGCAAGAACAGGGAGGGGAAGGAGGGGGGAAGGGGAAAAGAGAAAGGGGGGAAGGGGGGAAAAGAAAGGGTGGAGAGGGGAAACAGTGATAGGGGGAAGCAAGGACGGGGGGGGGGGGGGGCGAAAATTTCTGCGGACCAGAAAGTGGAAGCCATAAAAACTAGACAAAACAAAATAAAAACGCACTGTTAAAATAGAGAAACCTAAAGACTGACACACTAACAGATCACATGAACAGTCCCATTCAATGCATCATAGACACAAAAATAGGAATAAAATCGTGGAACGCCTATATGAATATGCACATAAGAAGTTCCAAACCGTGCACAAAAGTGGCACCAAAATCATATCTATTTAAGGGAGAATGCGGCATTCAAGACAATCAGAAGAGGAAAAAGGAAAAATCAAGGGGAGAGGAAGTAACCGACCCTTAAATATACTAAAAAGAGAGAGGAAGGGAAGGCAGGGGACACGCCCGGGGCGGGGGCGCGGGGGACAAGCTAGCATATCAGGCTACAAAAAGGGGGCAAATATAAGACGCTCATTAAGACCCCGGGGGGAAATAATCCCCAGGGTGAAAATCCAGCGACTTTCCACTTGTGCCAGACATTTTTTGATATCTCCACCACGAATGCCAAAATGTACCCTGTCGATACCGCGGACCTTCAGAGATTTAGGATCACAATTGTGAACCTCTCTGAAGTGCCGGGGTATCGTTTTCAGGGAGTCTGGGTTGGTGGTTTCCTTGGCTGCAAGTATGTCTCGTACGTGTTCTCTCATACGTACACGGAGTTCACGGGAGGTCAGCCCGATGTATATCTTGCTGCAGCCACACATGGCGTAATAAATTACGTCAGATGTGCTGCAGGAGATATACTCTCGGATACGAAATTCTCTCTTCCCGTCCGCCAAGGAAAAGTGGGTAGCCCGAACAATGTTTTGGCATCCTCGGCAGCTCCCACAAGGAAAACAACCAACCCGTTGAGGGCCACAACCAAAGAGGGGGGGGTCTCTTTGCCACATAGTGGCTATGTACCAGTATGTCCTTGAGACTCTTACCCCTTCTGGCCGTCATCAGAGGGCATGCTGGAAGGTATCCCTCAAGAGAAGATTCTGTTTGAAGGATACCCCAATGTTTCGCCAGTATCCCTCTTATTTGGTCCCATTGGCGGCAATAGGTGGAGATAAATCTAGCCACTGGTTTAGATGTTATTTCAGTTGGATTCTTTCCCCCCAAAAGTTGGTCACGATGGGAATATTTGGCTCCCTGGTACCCACATTTAATAGATCTGCCACTATAGTGATACAACAATATTGTTAGAGTATTAGGCAGGCTTTGCACGTTGCAACATCGCAAGCCGATGCTGCGATGTCACACGTGATAGTCCCCGCCCCCGTCGCAGGAGAGATATCTTGTGATAGCTGCCGTAGCGAACATTATCGCTACGGCAGCTTCACATGCACTCACCTGGCATCCAACGTCGCTCTGGCCGGCGACCCGCCACCTTCCTAAGTGGACGGGTCGTACAACGTCAGAGCGACGTCACACGGCAGGCGGCCAATAGAAGCGGAGGGGCGGAGATGAGCAGGATGTAAACATCCCGCCCACCTCCTTTCTTCCGCATAGCCGCCGGCGGCAGGTAAGGAGATGTTCCTCGCTCCTGCGGCTTCATACACAGCGATGTGTGCTGCCACAGGAACGAGGAACTACATCGTACCTGTCACTGCACCGGCATTATGGAAATGTCGGAGAATACACCGATGATACGATAACGACGCTTTTGCGCTCGTTAATCGTATCATCTAGAATTTACACACTACAATGTCGAAAGTGATGCCGGATGTGCGTCACTTTCGATTTGACCCCACTGACATCGCACGTGTGATGTTGCAACGTGCAAAGCCGCCCTTAGGCTGTTTGCACACTTTGCATTTTACATGCATTTTTGAGTGCACAATTCTCACAAAACCTGAAGGGAATCCTGATGCGAGAAAAGTCAATGCTAATCTTGAAGTGTCATGCACACGTTGCTTATTTGTGACATGCAGATTTGGTGCAGAAAGTACTCCACTTTTACGAACTGACAGTGCAACATATAAAACCAAAGATAAAATGGATTTTATAGTAAAAAATGTTAGGAAACAGTGATTCCTGTATCATAACTTGTATACAGTTGTGTTCAAAAGTTTACATACCCCAGCAGATTTTTTACTTTTTTGGCCTTTTTTTTCCAGAGAATATTAATGATAACACAAAAACTTTTTTTCAACTCATGGTTAGTGGTTTGGTGAAGCCATTTATTTTCAAACTGCTATGTTTTTCCTTTTAAATCATAATGACAACCAAAAACATCCAAATGACCCTGATCAAAAGTTCATATACCCTAGTGATTTTGGCCTGATAACATGCACAGAAGTTGACACAAAAGGGTTTGAATGGCTAATAAAATGTAACATCCTCACCTGTGACCTGTTTGCTTGTAATCAGTGTGTGTGCATAAAAGCTGAGTGAGTTTCTGGGATCCAGACAGACTCTTGCATCTTTCATCCAGCCACTGACGTTTCTGGATTGTGAGTCATGGGGAAAGCAAAAGAATTGTCAACGGATGTACGGGAAAAAATAGTTGAACTGTATAGAACAGAAAACGGATACAGAAAAGATATCCAAGGAATTGATAATGCCAGTCAGCAGTGTTCAAACTGTGATTAACAAATGGAAAATCATTGGCTCTGTAAAACCAAACCACAATCAGGTAGACCACAACCGCCAAGAAAAACCCACAAAAAACATCAACTGAAACACAGGACTCCCTGAAAACTAGCAGTGTGGCTGTTTCAAAATGCACAATAAGGAGGCACTTGATAAAAATGGGCTGCATGGTCGAGTCGCCAGAAGAAAGCCATTACTGCGCAAATACCACAAAGTATCTCGCCTACAATATGCCAAACAGCACAGAGGTAAGTCTCCAAACTTCTGAAACAAGGTAATTTGGAGTGATCAGACCAAATTGAACATTTTGGCCACAACCATAAACATTACAGTTGCAGAGGTGTCTACAAGGCCTATGATGAAAGGAATCCCATTCCTACTGTAAAGCACGGAGGTGCATCACTGATGTGGGGGATATGTGAGCTACAAAGTGTTACGCCCGGGTGGTGGATCCTCTGGGCCGTGCCCCTGTCACCTCCGGTGAAGCAGCAAGAGCTGCCCCTAAACTGGGATAGTCCTGCAAGCCTACCAGAGGGACCAGGGACACGGTTGCCGGAGCAGAAGGTGGGGCAAGGGCAGAGTCCTTCTAGAAGCAGGAATGAGGAAGTCCTTGAGGACACAGAGTTCGTGGTGCCAGGTAAGATGCCGGTGCCCAGGTACTGGTGCCAGGTAGAGTAAGCAGAGTCCAACCAGAAGGAGGCAGGGGTCACCGGGTGAAACCGAGGGTAGGAAGCGGGTTCAGGCTGGAGGAGATGGTGGAGTCTCAGCTGACAGTCCCCGTAGGACCACTCGGACAGGTTGTGGCCCAGGCCAGGATAGCTTGGCAGGACAGTCCCCGCAGGACCTCTCGGGCAGGTTGTGGACAGGACCAGGTTAACTTGGTAGAACTGGTTCTGTGGAAGACACAGTGGTAATGCAAGACACAGCAAGCGGGACATGGACTCCTAGCTGTAGAACTCGTAGAACAGGCGACGCCCTCCAGGCAGGAAGCTCCTAATATATGTGAGGGCTGGGGAGGACTGGTAGGCCCAGGAGGTGGATCCACTGGACCGAGGACCCCACCTGGAGGGCAGGGTACACGGTAGCTGGAGCACTAGCGTGGCAGGAACGGGAAGAACCAGGTCACCAGGGTCATGGAGTCCCATAGGACAGTACAGGAACAGGTGCAGGTATCAGGAAGCAAAGACAGGACCAGGTCACTAGGGTCACAGAGTACTTTAAGGCAGTAATACAGGAAACAGGAACAAAAGGACCTGAGCACCTAGCTCACAAGACAAAGCAAAGAAACACAAGCGATGATCAGGCCCTGCCCACATGGAAAGGCCAGTCCTATATACCCAGCACAGCCTCAGGTCATTTCCTGTTACAGCAGTGCTGGGCCTATAAGACCAGGTGAGTGGGTGCAGCCCGGTCGTATACAGAGGCATCAGTCAGAGTCAGACTCCTGAGACCTGGAACAGGACTCAGGGGAGCAAGAGCGGGAGCGGCAGGCGTGACCGGTGGACGCATGGACTGGACCAGTGAGCAAGGAGCAGTGGTGCGATGGGGAGACTGGATCAGTGAGCACGGAGCGGTGCCATGCAGGTGCAACCGGATCATTGGGTATGGAGCGGTGCCTGGATGGTGAAACCGGCTCAGTAGGTAAGGAGCGCTGCTGGGACACCGGGAGCGTGACAGTACCCCCCCCTTGAAGCCCCCCTCTCCGCGTCCAGGACATGAAGGCGCACCGAAGAGAGGCAGCAACGTACTTCCGGGACCAGGAAGGACTGCTTACCCCGGACCGTTTTCATTGCCACTATGTCCCGTATCTGGGAACCCATGTCAGCGGCAAGGGAGGCAACAGAAAGGGAAGGACAATCAGAAGCAGGACTGGAATCTTGGACGACCGGATCGAGCGTCTCCGACCGGGTACAGGACAGTGTCTCATCTTCAGTAGCCGGTGGACTCAAAGTCTCAACTCCAGAAGGCGGTGGAATCAAAGTCTCAGATGCCTGGGGCGGTGGAACGTCGCTGGATAGCGTCGTCTCTTCTTCAGGATCCTGCAGCTTGACTGAGTCAAGTGCCAGGGGCTGAGGAACAGGCTGCAAGCAGGTTTCGTGGCACAAGGGACTCCAGTGGGTAATCACGCCAAAGCGCCAACTAATAACAGGGTCATGGAGTTTCAGCCAGGGCAGGCCCAACAGGAGCTCAGGAGCCATCCTCGGGATCACATAGAAGGCGATGGTCTCTGTATGCGAAGTGCCAACCTGGAGGTTCACGGGCTCGGTGGTATACCGGACAGGCTCGTAGAGCGGTTTGCCATCTACGGAGGCGAACCAGAGGGGCTTCTTCAGCGGAGTGACAGGGACTTGGTATTTGTCTACCGTGGCCTGGTGGATACAGTTGCCTGCTGCCCCGGAATCAATGTGGGCCTCTGCCGAAAACCGGGTCCCCTCTGTCGTCACCTGAACCGTCTGTTTAACTGGGACTGAAGGGATTCCGGTGGCAAGGGTGGCGGTTCCCACCATCCCTTGGACCTGGGGTAGACCAGGTTTCTCAGGGCATGTTCGAAGCATATGTGACCCGTCTCCACAATAGAAGCACAGGCCCCGGGCGAGCCGTTCTGCATGGTGTTGCTTGGCTTGGGTCAGACGGTCCACTTGCATGGGTTCTGGTGACGATTCGCGGAAAGGCAGGGACGAGGGTGCGGTAGGTTTCTGCGGGGGCAAGACGTAGCGAGGTGGTTGCTTCTCCCGGACTACCTCCTGGGCACGCTCCAGAAAACAGAGGTCAATCCGGGTGGCCAGGGAAATCAAAGCATCCAAGGTGCGTGGAACGTCACGGCCGGCGAGTTCGTCTTTAATACGACCAGAGAGACCCTCCCAAGAGGCTGCCGTTAAGGCCTCATTGTTCCAGCCCAGCTCCGAAGCGAGCGTGCGGAACTGTATGGCATATTGGCCGACTGTTTGGGTCCCTTAGCGTAGCCAGAGGAGCGTAGAGGTCACGGCGGTAGTTCGTCCGGGTTCGTCGAAGGTGCCTCGGAAGGCTCGTAGGAACTCCTGGACATCGGTGGTCATCGGGTCCTAGTTCTCCCACAGGGGTTAATCCAGGCCAGGGCTTCACCTTCCAGGTGTGACATCAGTAACGCCACCTTGGCCTGGTCTGAGGCGAACAAGTGCGGGAGCAACTGGAAGTGCAAGGAGCACTGGTTCAGGAAGCCTTGGCAGGACTTGGGATCCCCTGCGTAGCGAGGCGGAGCAGCAAGACGAAGTTGCGCGGCCGTGGAGACAACTGGTTCAGACCTGGAGACTGGTTGCTGCGTGGACTGAGATGAGGCGGCGGTCTGCAGCGCATATAACCGGTGGTCCACGGACGTCATGAACTTCAGCATCCGGTTCAGGGTTTCGCGCTGTTGCGCCAGCTCCTGGCGCAGCTCAGCCAGCTCTGATTTCTGTGCTTCAGCAGAATCCATGGCCTGATCATACTGTGAGGGCCGGGGAGGACTGGTAGGCCCAGGAGGTGGATCCACTGGACCCACCTGGAGGGCAGGGTACACGGTAGCTGAAGCACTAGCGTGGCAGGAACGGGAAGAACCAGGTCACCAGGGTCATGGAGTCCCATAGGACAGTACAGGAACAGGTGCAGGTATCAGGAAGCAAAGACAAGACCAGGTCACTAGGGTCACAGCGTACTTTAAGGCAGTAATACAGGAAACAGGAACAAAAGGACCTGAGCACCTAGCTCACAAGACAAAGCAAAGAAACACAAGCGATGATCAGGCCCCGTCCACATGGAAAGGCCAGTCCTATATACCCAGCACAGCCTCAGGTCATTTCCTGTTGCAGCAGTGCTGGGCCTATAAGACCAGGTGAGTGGGCGCGGCCCGGTCCTATACGGAGGCATCAGTCAGAATCAGACTCCTGAGACCTGGAACAGGACTCAGGGGAGCAAGAGTGGGAGCGGCAGGCGTGACCGGTGGACGCATGGACTGGACCAGTGAGCAAGGAGCAGTGGTGCAATGGCGAGACTGGATCAGTGAGCTTGGAGCGGTGCCATGCAGGTGCGACCGGATCATTGGGTATGGAGCGGTGCCTGGATGGTGAAACCGGCTCAGTAGGTAAGGAGCGCTGCTGGGACACCGGGAGCATGACAATATACCTGACCCTGACTGATGCAATATCCTGTTAGGGAGTGCTGGGTCTATAAGAGGAGGTCAGTGACCGCGCGCACGCCCTAATGTGCATGCGCGACGCCCGGGTGCCGGAGGCCAGAGCAGAGAGCGGTGCTGAGGAGGACGTGTGGCTGGAGGCAGGGGACCCGGGGACCAGAGCGGTAAGTGAGGAACGACGTCGGGACCCGGGGAGCGTGACACAAAGGCACAGGAAACTAGGTCACAGTTGAAGGAAAGATAAAAGCAGCACGTTATTAGCAAATACAAGAGGCAAATTTGCCCTCATCAGCCTGGAAGCAGATGAGTACTTGGACGTTCAAACATGACAATGATCCAAAACACAAGGCCAAGTTAACCTATCATTGGCTACAGCAGAACAAAGTGAAGGTTCTGGAGTGGCCATTTCAGTCTCCTGACCTCAATATCATTAAGTCACTCTGGGGAGAACTGAAGCGCCCAGTTCAGGCAAGAAAGCCCAGGAATTTACAGGACCTGGATGTCTTTTTGCCAAAAAGAATGGGCAGCTTTACCATCTGAGAAAATAAAGAGCTTCATTCACAACTACCAAAAAAGACTTCAAGCTGTAATTGATGTTAGACGGGGCAATACATGGTATTAAGAACTGGGGTATTTGAACTTTTTATCAGGGTCATTTTGATGTTTTTGCTTGTCATTATGATTTAAAAAGAGAAACCACAGTAGTTTGACAATAAATGTCTTCACCCAACCACTAACCATAAGTGCAAAAGATTTTGTTTTATCATTCATATTCTCTGAAAAAATGCCTAAAAAGCAACAAATCTGCCGGGATATGTAAACTTTTGAACTCAACTGTATAAAGCAAAAATTATAAAGAAAAAAAAACCTCCTCCACCCCTTAATAGGCAGGTCATCTTTCAGCGTATTCTCCTGTCGCCAATGACTACAGTAGATGACATAGCAGAGGGAGAAATAAAACTACACCCACTGGTAGTCATTGGTAAATATAATTTTAATATTTTACTAGCTTATCTGGGCATGTAATGTGTGTGAAATGGTCAGACACAACCTGTTTAACTTATAAAGAAGGGCCTCTGAAACTCACAAAACCTATGGGAGGAATGCAAGAACTGGCAAAAATTAGAAGTAAGAGGGACTCCAATACACCCTGAATTAAACATAAAGGAGGGCCTCATACACATGCTGTTAGAATTATTAGGTAGTGGAACACCTAGAGTCATAAAGGTTATGCACTAAGTGCAAGAACTGCCAAAAATTAGGAGGGACTACCATACACCCTGGAAGACACATAGAGGAAGGTATCAGAAAACATTTTTTTCCCATTTTGAAGGTGTGGGATGCCTAGAGTGGGAAAGCCTATGCAATAATTGAAGGAGCTTTCAAAAATTAAATGAAGGCACTGCAATACACCCTGCAAGACACTATAGAGGAAGGCCTTAGTAAAACATTTTTCTTCCAATTTTTGAAGGAGTTTGATGCCTAGACTGGGAAAGCCTATGAACTAAGTGCAAGTGCTACCAAAACGTAGTAGGAGAGACTGCAATACAACCTAGTAGACACGTAAAGGAGGGCATCAGAATTTTTTTTTTTTCCATTTTGAAAGAAAGGGACACCTAGACTGGGAAAGTCTATGCAATAAGCACAAGGGCTGCCAAAAATTAGAAGGAGGGAAAACAATACATTCTAGAAGACATGAAAACAAGGGCCTTAAAAAATGATTTTTATTCCATTTTCAAGGAATGGGATGCCTTGCACTAAGTGCAAGGGTTGGTAAAAATTAGAATTAGGTACAGAAATACACCATGGAAGACACAAAGAGGAGGGCTTCAGGAAACTTTTATTTCTATTTTGAAGGAGTGGGAATCCTAGACTGGCTAAGCCTATTCACTAAGTGCAATGGCTCAAAAACATTTGCCCCTGAGTGGTATACATCTATATATGTAAGAGAATTTTAGACATAGCCTCATACACATTCTGAAAACATTGTGAAGGAGGGCATCATACACACCCTGTAAAAATTAAGAGTAAGGGACGCACAATCACCCTGTTAAAATGATGGAGGAGGAAAAGAAAAAGAAGAAATCATGAATCTTATACACTTTTTTGGGTGGAAAGGGGTACATGGGAATACACCAGAAAAAAGGAACATTTCAATTAGCTTTAGGTTCCGCTGCTGTAATCCAGTGAGGTTGAGAAGTCTGGGTCATTGCAGGCCTTGTTCATTTTGATAAGAGTCAGTCTGTAAACCCTTTTTCTAAGTTGGTCAAGCAGATGTCAGTTATTATGTCCTCGGCGGCGCTAAAAACCTTCTCTGATAAAACACTAGTGGCAGGGCAGGCCAGCACCTCCAAGGCGTAAAGAGATAGCTCATGCCACCTGTCAGGCTTCGACACCCAATAGTTGTACGGCACAGAGGCATGGTCGGCTAAGTACTCTTTCACCATCTCGCAAAACTTTTCCCTCCTTATCAGACTACCCTGCCCATCAAGGCTTGGGCGCTGGGAGGGTCTAATGAAACTGTCTCAGACCTTTGGTAGTGTTCCCCTGCCTCTGTTGGACCTGATCTGTGTCTCCCTTGTCTCTCCTCCTTGGTTGCCCAGGAACTATGACCACTGCCACCACAGTTTTCAGATGGGAATTTATGTACTAATTGTACGCTAGGGCCTTCTGGTATTGCCCTCCGCCGCAGGAAAGAGAGATGGAAAGTTCTCCGTGTAGAATGGGTCAAGAAAGATGAACAACCAGTAAGCAGTGTTAAGCAAAATGCATATAACGTGAGGGTCAAGGGAAAGGCAGTGGGACATAAATTTAGCCGACATGTGTGCCAGATGTTCTAAATGAAAGACTTTTCTCTCCCCACCAGGAGGATGACTCTCCATCTCCTCCTCATCTTTAGCCCATCCACGCTGAACAGATGGGATGAAGCTGGTGAGGGCAGTACCTTCTTAGCGTAGCTAGCCATCCCCTTTTCCTCATCCACTTCTCGTCCTCAGCCTCCTCCTCTTTTTTATCACCTAATCCGCACTAAGAATATGAGATGAGGCTGGATTGGGTAGTATCAACCTGTGTGCTTTCTTCCTCCATCACCACATGCAATACCTCCTCTTTAATTGTGAGCAGCAGACATTTAAGTAGACACCAAAGTGGGATGGTTACACTGAATATGGTGTTATCGCCACTCCCCATCTTGGTTGATTCCGCAAAGTTTTATAGCACTTAACAGATGCTAGACATACATTGCCACTTGTTGGTTCTTATGTGCAGAGGTTCACCAGAAAGGCGATAGCATGTTGTAGCGGGTATTTAACTACTACCCTCTGCTGCTCACAAAGCCTGCAATCATTTGTAATTTGGATTTCCAACACTTGGGCACATTGCATACCAGTCAGTGAGAGGGCACTTGCAAGCACTACTGTAGTACTGTCAGACCGGTGCTAGCTGTAGCTGACTTGCAGAAATGGGTGCACGTTCAGCGTACCTTGACAAGTAGCTCAGGCAAATCTGGGTAGGTTTTCCGAAACCATTGAACCACTAAGAAAGGCCAGGCTTGGTACATGTGTGAACTTTCCAAGCTTCAGAGCCGCCACCAGTTTACATCCATTATTACACACCACTATTCCTAGTAGAAGGTTCACCAGTGAGAGCCACAGATCTGTCTGGTCTGTTATAGCTTTCCACAACTCTGCGGTGATGTGCTGTTTGTCAGCCTAAACAAATTAGTTTCAGCAGAGGCAGTTGCCACTTCACCGAGGCAGGATTGCAGTGCTTCCAGCTTCCGACTAATATATATTTGGCACAGGCGATTTTAATCAGCAGTAGACTGCCAAAGGGGTCAGCCTTTTTTGCTAAAACACTGTGTGCTGGTACTGTGAAGTGGCCGCTGTTGTGGTGGTTTCGTGTCAGCAGGGTGGTTGGTCTTGGAGCCATGGGGGCTTCGCCTTGCAGCATGGGCGCTGTGAGGCACCAGGTCACCTGCCCTGCTGGCACTTTGTCGCTGCAGCGGTGGTTAGTGCACAGTGCCACACTATAAGGCTTAGAATAGGGACCCACTGAAGAGGTTCGCCGTGACGTGGCAGTGGGCTTAATACAGTCTGATCAGAATGGTAACAAAAGAACCTCATGTTCTATGTAATATTTTGCCTAATGACTTTAGATCATTGTGTTTTTTGGGATGTGCGATCCATGTCTATTTCTTCATAGTGTGTAATATAGATGAATTGCTCTGTGATAATAATTTGGAGATGGAGATTGAATAGGAGGAGGGAGTGCAGGAACTGGTGTAGGAGGTGGAGGAACCCTGATGGAACTAGGACACACATTACTCGGCATCGGTAGCACATGTGCCATCCCAGGGTCCAACTCAGTCACGACCTCCACAAGGTTCACCCAGTGTGCCATCAAGGATATGTAACATCCATAGCCACAAGCATTTGTTCACGTGTCAACTGTTAAGTGGACCTTCCCAGTAACTGCATTTTTTAGGGTATGGGTAATCTTATGGGACACATGCTGGTGTAAGGTGGGGACGCAACACCTGGAAAGATAGTGGTGGTTGGGGATCGAGTTCCAAGGGATGGCCACCGCCATGAAGTTGCGCAAAGACTCAATGTTCGCAAACCTAAATGCAAACATTTCCAGGGCAAACAGTCTGAAAATGTGTCACTTTCATGTTTGGATCTGTTGGTGGGTGGTTTGGTATTTCCTTTTGCATTCCAAAGCCTCGGGAAGGGACAATTCCTCCATGCTCAGTGGAGTATACAGCAGTGTCGAGCACGCTCACTCACTAGTAAATAGGTGACTTAGGTGAAAAATATTTCAGTAATATAATTGTGTACATACCTCAGATTTGAAAGCTGCTGAGACCAGTATAATATGCCCTTCTTTACTATGGTTCTTACAAATTTACAGGCTCTAAAATTTATAAATGCCCCCCAATTCAGACCCAAGACACCAACATTCTTTTAAGCCTCGGATCAGCCCCTAATTTACTCTGGACCTTTGAACAGTTAGCAAAAAAAAAAATTGTTTGAGATTGAGACATCATTTCCCATCTGAAAAGTAATGTATACCCAAATGATAGCCATGATAGGTCAAACATTTCCCCAAACTGCAGACCTGACCATATATTTGATCCAAACACCAGTCCAGATGACAAACTTAATTCCGACCACAGTCAAGACTATAGAATAAATTCAGACATGAGACAACACCCCAAAATGTATTGTGACTCCAAACCATATCCCTAAATTAATGAAGACACCAAACTATACACAAAAATAAAAAGTTGTTGAATAGCCATTTTTTTTTAATAAGTAGATCAAAATGGGTAAAATACTGTATATAGTCAGACGGCTCTACCGCTGCAACCATTTTAACACTACTTAGTCCCCTTCCATTCTCTGTATTTCCTGCTGCAACAATGATCTGAAGTGACCCATTACAACCAGTGCAGGCTGCAGCACTCACATGTACATGACAGGACATCATCGTTGCAACAAAACTTCCAAAAACTGGGAAGCATCGGAACTGGAGTAGCTAAAGGAGAAAAAGATGAGTTTAAAAAAAAAATAATGGCTGGAAAACACGTTTATTCCAGATCTCAGATCAGACCCTAATATTAATTCAGACCAAGGACAATATCTGTAAATTAATTTAAACACTAAACCAGGTCTCAAATTTAATCTAGGCCTTCATAACAGACTCCAAAATTATTCTGGATCCAAGACGAAACCAAAAAAAAATTCCCGTACTCAAGAGCAGTCAGTAAAATTAATACAAAAACAAAACCTGACGCTGAAATTAGTTTATCCACCAGATCAGACGCTAAACTTAATCCAGACTCTAAATTAATCTAAATGTATCCTGACTAGTGATGGCTGAATAGTAACATGAAAAAATAGAATGAAAGGCACTCACCGGTTTAGTAGTGTCCAAAAATGTTTATTCAATCTTTAGGTAAAAGAGTGTAGACAGTGGGGGAGGGGGAGTGCACGAGGCATGTCGGACGATGGCTGTTTCGCGTCTCTGTACGACGCTTCTGCGCAGAAGCGTTAGATCATATTGCTTAGTTTTGTCTCCACTTAATGTCAGATAAGCTGTCAAAGTTATACTACATTTTCTCCAGTCAATGCAATGTATGACACATAACAATTCACTAGTTACATGTACCAGATTGCCTTCTTTTTTGCCTTACATTACTACATTTTTTTAAAAATACCCTTTCTAGCATCTGCGCAGTTACTGCTGTTAATGTGGTTGTCAGTGCAGTATAACAATAATTCTGTTAAACCTTCTTACCATTCTGGCATTCAGCACTATAATTTTAGAAATCACTTCTGTCAATCAATTGCTTTAATGTAACAGAGGTTACCATGGTATTCGGTGAAGCAAGCAGCAATACACATATTGAAATAAAAAAAACTGGAAAAAAGATTTGTGAAAATCTAAAATATTGAGCAATAACTATTGTCAAAGCCCTAGCCAAAAAGAGATCAAATAAACCATGCGTAAGGAAAATGCGGAATTGTTCTCTTTTGTATAATTTGTTTTATTTGACAGTACAGAAAGCTTCATCTGTACATGTAACTAGAAACATTAGTAAAAAATAATAGTTGTCTGGTCTAATTATAAAAACTAAATGTTGTTGTGTAATCTAACATAGGTTGGGAAAAAAAGCCTAAGGGGTACTTTGCAAGCTGCGACATCGCAGGCCGATACTGCGATGCCGAGCGCGATAGTCCCCGCCCCCGTCGCAGCAGCGATATCCTTGTGATAGCTGCCGTAGCGAACATTATCGCTACGGCAGCTTCACATGGACTCACCTGTCCTGCGACCGTCGCTCTGGCCGGCGACCCGCCTCCTTGTTAAGGGGGCGGGTCGTGCGGCGTCATTGCGACGTCACACGGCAGGCGGCCAATAGGAGCGGAGGGGCAGAGATGAGCAGGATGTAAACATCCCACCCACCTCCTTCCTTCCGCATATCCTACGGAAGCCGCAGTGACGCCGGTAGGAGATGTTCCTCGCTCCTGCGGCTTCACACACAGTGATGTGTGCTGCCACAGGAGCGAGGAACAACATCGGACTGTCGCGTCAGCGTAATTATGGATTACGCCGACGCTGCACCGATGATACGATTACAACGCTTTTACGCTCGTTAATCGTATCATCGAGCCTTTACCCACTACGATGTCGCATGCGATGCCGGAAGTGCGTCATTTTCAATTTGACCCCACCGACATCGCACCTGCGATGTCGTAGTGTGCAAAGCCCGCCTAACAATATGTAAAACACTATATACGAGTGAGTACACCATTAACAGTTTTGTAAATATTTTATTATATCTTTCCATGGGACAACACTGAAGATATGATTCTTTAATACAATTTGATACATTGAAAGTAGTCAGTGTCCAGCTTGTATAAGGATATGTTCCTATGTCCTGTAATATAATCCGTTTTGGAATCCGATTGGAAAATGCAAAAACATTAATGGATCTGTATACCCCCAATGACTTTAATGGTGACGAATCTATAAATGGATGGTCCAAAATGTGTCATCCGTTAGGGCCGATCTGTAAAGGCCCTGTCACACACAACGAGATCGCTAACGAGATCGTTGCCGAGTCACAGTTTCTGTGACGCAGTAACAATCTCGCCAGCAATCTCGTTATGTGTGACACCTACCAGCGATCAGGCCCCTGCTGTGAGATAACTAGTCACTGCTGAATGGTCCGGACCATTTTCTTCAAAGGCGATGTCCTGCTGGGCAGGACGCATCGCTGTGTTTGACGCCTACCAACGACCTCCTAACATGGTCCCAACGCCCACCGAGATCGTTATACAGGTCGCTGATCGTTACTGCATCGTTGGTAAGATCTTGACTGTGTGACATCTCACCAGCGACCTCCCAGAGACTAAAAGTACCGTCACACATAACGAGATCGCTAGCGAGATCGCAGCTGAGTCACGGTTTCCGTGACGCAGTAGCGATCCCGTTAGCGATCTTGTTATGTGTGACACCTACCAGCGATCATGCCCCTGCTGTGAGATCTCTAGTCGTTGCAGAATGGTCCAGGCCATTTTCTTCAAAGGCGATGTCCTGCTGGGCAGGACACATCGCTGTGTTTGACACTGTGTGACAGGGTCACAGTGACCGCTGAGATCGTTATACAGGTCGCTACTGCAACCTGTATTGTTCCTGCATCGCTGGTAAGATCTGACTGTGTGACATCTCACCTGCGACCTCCCAGCGACTTACCTGCGATCCCTATCAGGTCGCATCGTTTTCGTGATCGCTGGTAAGTCGTTGTGTGTGACTGGGCGTTTAGTGTTCTGTTGTTAAAAACTGACCAAAAGTTCTGCAAGCAGGACTTTTTTTTGAAAAGGATCCAAATCAGGATTAGAGATGAGCGAACTGGCCGTGGTTCGGCTCGAGTTCGGTTCGTCGAACGGACGTCTCGTTCGAGTTCAGTTCGGCGAACGTTCGACGAACCGAACTCGAACCGAACTCGAACCAATAGGATATAATGGGAGGCAATCACAAACACATAAAAACGCATTATAAATGTACACATACAGTTAATAAACATTGCCATAACACTTACCGGTCCCCGCGATCCCTCCTGCACTCTGTCTCCTGCCGCTATTCCATCCGATGATCGCTGAATCCTCCCGGTGACCAGCACTGCCAGCAGTGATGCAGGACCTATCGTGACGTCAAAATAGCCATGTGACCAGTCACGTGGCTATTATCTCATTGGCCACAGACTGGTCACATGACTATGACGCATCATGTAGGACCTGTCATTGCACTCTCCGGTACACGGTGCACATTTGTGTATCGCCGTGTACCGGCGACATGCTCTAGCACACGGTCGACTCCCCGTTCCGTTAGGGACCGGCTGACACAGCCGGTCATTAACGGAGATCACCGTTGCCATAGCAACGCAGTTGGCTCCGGGAATCACATGATCGGAGCCCTGTTGCTATGGTAATGCGTCTGTCACCGCCAGCAGCCAGCAGCACTGATCTCTCACGGAGTGAAGGCTGCACGGGAAGCAGCGTCTTCCCCCATGCAGCAGTGATGGAGCAGAGCTGCATTTGTTGAACGAGAAAGACAGACGACCATGGATCGTGGAGGGCTGACAGGGGGTAATAAAGATGGAGTCTCTAATGTGTCTGTGTATTTATTTCTATTAAAGTATTTTTTCTCTGTGTGGTGTTTTTTTTTAACCCTTTATTGGAGATTCTTAATGGCCGGGTCAAACGTGCCTGACATTAAGAATCTCTGGCTTAATACTGGCTAGTAAAACAAAGCCAGTATTAACTCATGATTACACAACAAGCCACCCGGCTCCAGGGCTGTTCGAAGAGTTGCATACATCGCCAGATGATGGCGCTTCTATGAGAGCGCCATTTTCTGGGGCGGCTGCGGACTGCAATTCGCAGCAGAGGCGCCCAGAAACCTCGGGCTAAGCCGTGCTGTGGATTCCAATCCCCAGCTGCCTAGTTGTACCTGGCTGAACACAAAAATGGGGCGAAACCCACGTCATTTGTTTTTTAATTATTTCATGAAATAAGTGAAATAATTAAAAAAAACGGGCTTCCCTATATTTTTGGTTCCCATCCGGGTACAAATAGGCAACTGGGGGTTGGAGGCAGCCCGTGGCTGCCTGCTCTACCTGGCTAGCATACAAAAATATGGCGAAGCCCACGTCTTTTGTTTGGTGGGCAAAAAACTTCTGCATACAGTCCTGGATGGAGTATGCTGAGCCTTGTAGTTCTGCAGCTGCTGTCTGCTCTTCTCCATACAGACGAGACAGCAGCTGCAGAACTACAAGGTTCAGCATACTCCATCCAGGACTGTATGCAGAAGTTTTTTGCCCCCTGAAAAAATTATGTGGGCTTCGCAATATTTTTGTATGCTAGCCAGGTACAGCAGGCAGGTACAGCTGCCCCCAACCCCCAGTTGCCTATTTGTACCCGGCTGGGAACCAAAAATAAAGGGAAGCCCTTTTTTTATTATTTCATGAATTTCATGAAATAATTAGAAAACAAATGACGTAGGCTTCGCCCCATTTTTGTGTCCAGCCAGGTACAACTAGGCAGCTGGGGATTGGAATCCGCAGCACAGGTTGGCCTGAGCTTTCTGGGCCCCACTGCTGCGAATTGCAGTCTGCAGCCGCCTCAGAAAATGGCACTTTCATAGAAGCGCCATCTTCTGGCGCTGTATCCAACTCTTCCAGCACCTGCCTGCTATACCTGGCTAGCATACAAAAATATGGCGAAGCTCACGTCCTTTTTTTGTAGTTTTTTGGCAAAAAAAATAAAAAATGCTTCCCTGGATTTTCCATTGCCAGTGAAGGTAACACCAAGCAGGGGGGGTTAGCAGCCAGTAGCTGCTTGGATTACCCTTAGCTAGCAATACAAAAAATGCAGCGGGAGCCCATATATATTTTTTTTAATTATTTATTTAAATAACTAAAAACAAAATGGGCTTTCCTGTATTTTGATTGCTGGACATCACAGTGCTGTAAAAATAAATCTTTAAAAAAAATGACGTAGCGCTCCGCGGTATTTTTGATTCTCAGCGCAGATAAAGCAGACAGCTATGGGTTGCCACCCCCATCTGCCTGCCGTTACATTGGTTGGCAATCAAAATACAGGGAAGCCCATTAATTTTTTCTATTTAAAAAATAGTTAAAAAAAAAATGACGTTGGGTCCCCCCATTTTTGATAGCCAGCTAGGGTAAAGCAGATGGCTGTAGCCTGAAAACCACAGCTGGCAGCTTTACCGTGGTTGGGGATCCAATGTGGAGGTCCCCCCAGGCTCTTTTTTTATAATTATTTTATAAATATTAATAACACAGCACAACAAATAAACACTTTTTGTCTGCTACTTGGCAAAAACCATGTGCGCTATACTAAATCGAATGCGCTGAATCCAAATCTGAAGTTAGTTTTTTTGTAGCACGTCAGGATATTAAGTTATTCCAATTTTTGTGAAAATTAAAATAAGCAATTAATAAAGATACAGAATCGTTATGTCCCACAGTTTCACAACATGTATTATCATTTTTATTGAAAAAGAAGTATAGGTAAATAAACCAAAAAACTTAAAAATCACTTATAGTAGCTTAAGAAATCGCCTTGAACTCAGCAGAGTACTTTTAAAAGTGCTTCAGGCACTTGCTTTTGCGCTTGTGAGTGGTCCTAGTGGCCCGTTGCAAAAAACAGCAGTAATCGCCCATCATGTTGGGGTTAAAGCGACCTGGGTATCTTTTTTCCATAGTAGAAATGTCCTGGTGGAATCTCTCACCATGTTCGTCACTGACATTACCCATATTTGGAGGAAAGAAGTCAAGATGAGAATGTAGGAAATGCATTTTCAATGACATTCGGGCACCATGCATTTCGTATGCTTGAAGCATATTGTCTATTAGTTCAGCATAGTTTTCTGCTCTTTCGTTTCCAAGGACGTTTTGAACTACTACTATAAATGCATCCCATGCAGTTAGTTCAAGTGGGGTGAGTTCTTTCTTGAAGATTTCATCATGGATTAGTTGGTGGATTTCAGGACCAATAAAGAAGATTCCTGCTTTGAGTTTGGCCTCAGTTTTCAATGCACTAAACTTTTCCTTCAGATACTTAAATCCATTCCCTTGACGATCCATTGCTACTACAAAATTTTTCATTAGTCCTAGTTTAATGTGAAGAAACTTTAAGTGGATCGACAAGTGATTCGTGTTGAACATTGTGCTTACCAATCTTATGTTCATCTCTATTGGGCCACCGTTTAATTTTATAATGGTTGTTGTCATCTCGACTGTTCCATAGGCACAGAAAGCACATATGCTTAGTGTAACTTAACTGCAAACCAAGGACTAGTGCAACAACTTTGAGGTCAGCACAAATGTTCCATTGATGTTCTGAATATTTAATCAATTTCAGAATGATCTGCATAGAAGCATAGGTCTCTTTCATTCCAACCGCATGTGCAATGCCTTCAACAATGCCTGAATAGGCGTATGGCCTTTTCTAAGTATAACTCAAAATCTGGACGTGCTGTGCAAATTCTGAGTTCATATTTGGAATCAGCATGTTCAAATTAGTAAAGAACACATGTTTTACCCTCAGTAGCAAAATCATTGTTGTGCTGTGTAATTACACAAAAAAAGTAGGGTCCCCCCCAAATTGGATCACCAGCCAAGGTAAAGCGGACAGCTGTGGTCTGGTATTCTCAGGGTGGGAAGGTTAATAGTTATTGGGCCTTCACAGCCTAAAAATAGCAGGCCGCAGGCACCCCAGACGTGGCGCATCCACTAAATGCGCCAATCCTGGCGCTTCACCCCAGCTCATCCCGTGCCCTGGTGCAGTGGCAAACGGGGTAATAAATCAGGTTGATACTAGCTGTAAAGTCACCTGAGATCAAACCCAGCAGTTTGTGATGTCATGGCGTCTATTAGATACCCAACATCATAAACTGTCAGTACTAACAAAAAAAAAAATCGACAAAAGAAATTTATTTGAAAAAACAGTCCCCAAAACATTTCCTCTTTCACCAATTTATTGTAAGAAAAAAAATAAAGGGGTCCCACGACGACTCTGGACCGTCTAGAATATGGGGGGGAGACACTCAGGGAACGTATCCCCCATTTTCTAGGAGTGCAGACCCTTCATGTGAGGAGTGTGGGTGCAATGAATCTGCACTCACTCTCCCCGGGTCCACAGCAGCAGAGTCCATGTCGTAATGGTTGCTACCAAAGCTGCAATGCCCTGCTCATGAGGTAAGGGCATGCCTAATCAGGAGAACTATTCTACATTTCCAAATATTGGTATTTGCTGATATTATTGCTATTCCACCTACTATATATTGGGGATAGGATCTTGGAGATGGAATACCCCTTTAAGTCCAGTTATCCAGCTGAATGAATACTTAACAACAGAGCTCGCTATTTAGATGTGTTTTCTTGTGGCGTATAACGGACTCTCATGTTTGGTAGTCGTTCAGCAGGGAAACTATAAAAGCAAATCCCTCCATTTGGAAATGTAGTATATAGCTCTCCTGATCAATTATGTTCCTTACCTCATGAGCAGGGCATTGCAGTAATAATAATAATTTATTCATTTTTATAGCGATATGAATTCCATAGCGCTGTATGTCTTTGGAGTGTGGGAGGAAACAGGAGTACCCGGAGAAAACACACGCAAACACGGGGAGAACATACAAACTCCTTGCAGATGGTGTCCTTGGTGAGAATTGAACCCAGGACTGCAGCGCTGCAAGACTGCAGTGCTAACCACTGAGCCACCGTGCCGCCCATTTAGCTTACAGATGCATAACCACCACTCACTGTGTCTGAACACAGGAAGCTGAGCTGACAGCTGCTCTGTGCATGCGGCAGCGTCTATTGTGAAGGACAGGGCCGTGGGGGGATCAACGCTGCACAGGTACCGTGGGGCACCGGGGAACACCGGTGGGGTTATAGGGGGTGACCTGGCAGGGCCTGGGGAGGAGTTTTCTGTCGCATGTGTCATGGCACATGCGACAGAAATCAGAGGAGTAGGGTGAATGCGGCCGGCGCGCTGCTGTGCGCGCGGCCATCTTGGATTTCTGGGAGGGCATCAGGGGGGGCAGTTTGGCGACACCAGGGGACCGGAGGGGACCGGGGAGGAGATTTATCATGTTTGTTCATGCCAGATGGGAGATAAATAATTTTTTACCGGTGCTGTCATTTACTGTAACGTGATCATCGGTATACGATGTATACCTGTGATCACGTGAGCGGGGACCGGAAAAAACGTCCTGAATCATGATCTCCAGGGTCTCAGCTAGCCCTGAAACCCCGGAGATTTTCTGACGCTGGGGGGCGTTATTCACTTATTTCTGCCTGCTGTTTATAAACGGCAGATCAGAATAAGGCTACATTCACACGACCGATCCATTTTTGTGGTCTGCAAAAAACAGTCCGTTCTTTTTCACGGGTGCATCCGTGTGGCATCCGTTTCCGTTCCGTAGACGGTCCGTATGTCATCTGTTTGTCATCCGTGTGCCTTCCATTTTTTTGTGTACTGCAAAAAAACTGAAGGAGGGAAAATACATAAATTTACCCAGGATCCTTAGCTTCAACCTACATGAGGCGGTCACATGTTCACTCCAGTGCCATTTTCTACTGCTTTTCACAGCGTAGAGCACTCTGGTGATTTTCCTATGCTTGTACACTTCATATCAGTCTTTTCTGTCATTATAATGGCAGAAAGACACATAATGTCCCACTCTCCTGCATTTTGTAATTTTGCACCCTTTGGCACTAAGGGGTGCTTAGCTTTGTATTTAGCCAAAAAAATGAAAAAAAAAAATGACGTAGGGTTCCCCCTAGTTTTGTAGCCAGCTAGGGTAAAGCAGACGGCTGCAGCCTGCAGACCACAGCTGGCAGCCTCACCTTGGCTGGTAATCCAAAACTGAGGGCACCCCACGCTGTTATTTTAAATTAAATAAATAATTAAAAAAAAAAAACACGTAGGGGTCTCCCCAAAATTGGATCACCAGCCAAGGTAAAGCAGACAGCTGGGGTCTGATATTCTCAGACTAGGGAGGTCCATGGTTATTGGACTCTCCCCAGCCTAAAAATAGCAGGCCGCAGCCGCCCCAGACGTGGCGCATCCATTAGATGCGCCAATCCTGGTGCTTCGTCCCAGCTCATCCTGTGCCCTGGTGCGGTGGCAAACGGGGTAATATATGGGGTTAATACCAGATGTGTAATGTCACCTGGCACCAAGCCCTGGGGTTGGTGAGGTCAGGCGTCTATCAGATACCAAACATCACCAACCCAGTCAGTAATAAAAAAAAATAGACGACAACACATTTTTATTTGAAAAAACACTCCCCAATACATTCCCTTTTTAACCAATTTATTAGAAAGAAAAACAAATCCAGGTCTGGTGTAATCCAAGGGGTTGCCATGACAATCCACACTGTCCCAGTCAATGAAGAGCAGGATGTTCCCCATTGGCTGGGAGAGCAGTGCAGTGACCTGAGCTAACATCAATGGGTCAGCCCAGGTCACTGCAGGGGATGACAAGTGCTGCTGTCAGCGAGGTACATTACCTGCGCTGATCTCCTGCACTGCTGACAGCACCTGTCACTGAGTTCAATGACCGCCGCCTTCACAGCCAAGTATCGCGAGAGGCCCGTGAAGTCACCGCTAGTCAGTCTCGGGTCGGAAGCAAGAGAAGGTGATGTGACAAGCGGCGGCCATGGAGGACAGTGACAGCGCTGAGGTTGGGACTTCATCACCGCAGGTAAGCCGAGCGGGACCATGTGTGCAGAGTGCCAAGAGGACGTCAGTGTCGTGGACTGCATGGCTGTGGACGTGCGTGTGTGTGTGTGTGAGTGTGTGTGTACATGCCGCGTGCAGGAGGGGGCGGAGTGAGCTGAGCGGGGAAGTGTGGGCTTCCTGCTGGTAACTAGGATAAACATCGGGTTACTAACCAAAGCGCTTTGCTTGGATACCCGATGTTTATCTTGGTTACCAGCTTCTGGCAGGCTGCCAGCGATGGCTCCTGCACACTGTAGCTGTAAAAAGCCCTGCTTTTTGCTGCTAGAACCGTTCTCGAACGTATCTAGAACTATCGAGCTTTAGCAAAAAGCTCGAGTTCTAGTTCGATCTAGAACAGCCCCCAAAATCACTCGAGCCGCGAACTGGAGAACCTCGAACCGCGAACCGCGCTCAACTCTAATCAGGATGTCTAACGGATCCATTAGCATATAATGGGAGTAAATGGGCAACGGATCCATTAGGAATGCATCTGTTAGCCCATCCATTAATGGATACATTGCCCATAAAAGTTTTTTAGATACAATAGAAGAAAATCTGTTAGGATAAGATAATAGATAAAATAGATAAATCCGATATAATAGATTAGCCTAACCCTAACCAGCTGTCCAAACTATCTTTCTCTCTATCTAGCCCTGTTAAACACTTTTTTAAGTGATTAACAATACATACATTTTTGGCTCCATTGACTTACATTATAACGGATCCGTTAACTGATCGCTTAAAAATGTCATCTGTTGGGACGATCCATTAACAAATCCGTTATTAATTTTTTCAAAGCCAAAAAACAGATTGAATGAAGGACATGGGAACTCAGCCTAAGACTTCTGCCACACTCACGTGAAAATCACGCACGTGCCGAGAGACACGTATTTTCCCTGCGTGTTGCGTGCAGGTAAGTACGTGTCTCTGGTACGTGCGTGACACGTGTGTTCTACGGGTGCTATCCGCGATAGCACACGTAGAACCGGTAATTATCATACTCACCTGGTCCTTCCTGATGTCCGCGCTGCTGTCCGTGGTGCTGATCCTCGGTCTCCAGCCCTCCCGTCTCCCCGCTGCTGCTGCTGCCAGGCAGTGAAGTGAATATTCAATGAGAATAATGAGCGGCGGTCGGCAGCAAGAGGCAGCAGCGGCAGAGACAGGAGGGCTGGAGAAGGTGAGTTAATGTTTTTTGTTTTTTTCACTGACATGTGTGTTTTCTCCGGCGCGTGTCACACGGGACCGCATCCACACTACACCCGTGTGGTACAGGTGCGGGCCATGTGACACCCGTGCTGCCGGAGAAAACACTGACATGTCAGTGCTTTGAAAAACGCACACACGTACAAACGCACACGGACACACGTTCCGTGTGGTTTTACGTGTGTGTGCCTGCTACAATAGGGTAGCATTGGTTAACGTGTCTCCGTGCCGCCGGTACGTGTAAAAAATGACAAACACGTGCCGGCAGCATGGATGTGTGGCGCTAGCCTAACAGTGTATTTAGTGTCTCCTCTAAATAACTCAACACACAGCCATTAATGTGTAAACCATTGGCAACAAAAGTTAGTGTACCCCTAAGTGAAAATAGCCAAATTTAGACAACTAGCTAAAAAAATCAAATATTTACTCATTTGTCCAGTCTTTGCTACCATTTTTCTGTAATTTTCAGTATTTTTCATTTTTTTGCAAACTAATCTCTAACAGATCTGTGATAATGTATGTCTACAGGACATGTGAACCCAGGCTTACAATGCACATATATTGCAATAAATTACACCTGTCAGTGTGACACTGACAGAACGTCTCTTTGACTATGCTCCAGGCATGGGCTATCAGACCACCATACCTGGAAACCCTGAAGTCGTCATTTTACCTCGGGTTGCTATGGCAACAATCGGGCCCCTATCATCACATCGCCAAGGTCCAAATCAGGAGGGAGAAAAAGCGCACTCCCTCCCCCAGCCTCCTAAATCACTATTGATCTCAGCATTTAGGGGGCTAAATAGGCAGTGGTAGGGCAGGCGCCTTCTCTGGCTGTGACAGCCGAAGCTCAGCTATCGATTATACTGGGTTTCCCCCTTCGTAACCATGACAAACTTAAGTCAAAGGTCATGAAGGGGTTAAAGTAATATTTTGGCTGAATTTTTTCATCCTTTTTCCAATACAGCAGGGCAGATAGAATGTTCTGGCTGTACACAGGCTTTTTTTCTTGGAAAAATAGAATAGACTACTTCTGTCCTGTGAAGACGCTCTGTATTTTCTGATTTTCATGATTTTTTTTCTGGGTTTAATGAGTGTACCCCCATTTTCTTCCCTGAACTTAAAAATTTCTGATACAGGTGTATAAGAGTCAGAAAATTCAGAGAAGCTATCAAAATCATCTGTTTCCAGAAGAGATCTAACAGTAGACACATTTCTGCATCCCTGTTTACAATGTTGTTTATTAGTTTCAGATGTGACAGTTAACATCTGCGTCTTTAGCCAAGAAAAAAATGTCTTTGCCTTTTCTCTTATTGCAGAATGTGGATAGATGCAATCAAGGGCCCATACTAGAATCACAGTATCTTTGCAATGACTGCATGCATTTGGTACGCACTATAGGACTGGACGTTCTTCTTCTAGATCTACATTCAAAAGGAGTAAGCTCATATTGAGAAACACAGATGTTATAAGTATATTCCGCAGTCTCATCTGGCAAAGGACGATCATAGGCATTGCACATTCTATGTCTAGACTTCTGTCTGCACTTAGAAAAATTCCACTTAGGTAGCTCAATGTATGATATACAGTAAATAAGTGCAAAAAACTACTATAACCAGTATTTTAACTAGTTAAAAAGACTTGGAAGAACCCCAGTAATATTTTATAAGCTCAATGGTCCAGCTACCAGGCACCAAAATGTGGCTGATTGCATATTAGGCTAGTGTTTGTAATCCCCGGTTCCCAAAAACAAGGCAATGCTCACTATCTGTCAATCCTACATACCCAATACACTACATCCTCTTCCTCCCTGCACTTCTCTGTTTACTTTTCGTCTTTGAAATTGTCACAGAACAAGGTTATCTAGCTCTTTGGTTCTATGGTTTGGTTTGGTTCATCCATCTCTACAACAAAGTTCCTCCTGGCAAAGA
The DNA here is from genome assembly GCF_048569485.1 of Anomaloglossus baeobatrachus. Taxonomy (NCBI): domain Eukaryota; kingdom Metazoa; phylum Chordata; class Amphibia; order Anura; family Aromobatidae; genus Anomaloglossus; species Anomaloglossus baeobatrachus. Next base: position 606,996,939 of record NC_134353.1, on the reverse strand, counting down.
AGATCAAGGTGCTCAAGGACTGGCCAGCCCAGTCACCAGATATAAACATCATTGACCATATTTGGGATAGGATGAAAGATGAAGCTTGGAAGACAAAACCAAAGAATCTAGATGAACTTTGGGAGGCATGTAAGACTGCATTTTTCTATTCCTGATGACTTCATCAATAAATTGTATGAATTATTGTTGAACCACATGGATGCAGTCCTTCAAGCTCATGGAAGTCATGCAAAATGTTAAATATGGCTGTAATAGCACAAACTTCATTCACCAATGTTATGCAACATATCTTTGTATTAGAAGTTAATTATTTGTTTGAATTTCACATTACTTTCTGTGGGCGACAAAACTTCTGTCTTGCCAAAATCTGACCTTTCTGTGTTCATTAAATGATCAATATTTCAGCTTTGCAGCAAATTTTCATAACCTAAACCAAATTTGGGAGGGTTTCAGCTTTCAAAAGAGTAATTTATGAAACCAATGGATGAATTTAAAGTCAGGTTATAAGCTTATATTTACATAACATGGATAAGCGACCGAACTTTTGTCAGGGACAGTACACATACATACACACACACACACATACACTGCTTCCGGCAGAAAGGGTGACCTGGGATGCTGTGAACATGAGGACTTGCGGTGGGACCTGCGCTGGAACGCATTGATGCGTTCCACCACAGGTCCTTGATGTGTTCCACCGTGGGTCCTCGCTCCTCAGGTCACTGGAGCAGTACAGTATCACCAGCTGTGTGTGTGTGTGTGTGTGTGTGTATGTATGTATTCCACCTCAGGTCCTTGATACGTTTCACTGCAGTCTGTCTTCTTTCTTTTGGGGGTTTCTGCTTTCTTTAATGAAGTGTCCTGCAGTATTCTTTAACTTTTTTAGTTGCATGGAGACTTCATTATTGAACCTCAACTAGGGCTTTTTTAGGGGTAGGGCTTATATTTAAGCCTTACTTCGAAAAGGCCAAAAATTCCTGCTAGGGTTTATTTTCAGAGAAACACAATATGTGCACCAGTGACCCTATTCCCTGTCACCTCTTCCAGTCCCTTTGCTCGGTTGTCAGTACCTGCCTAATTGAAATATTAACCTCTTTGACAAAGTATATTTCTCTTATGTTTCAAACATGCCATTATAAATCCATTACTAAAAAAAACATCCCTGCTCTGCTAACTACAGACCTGTTTCTAATCTCCCCTTTATCTCTAAACTCCTGGGATGCTTGGTCCACTCTCATCTCATCAGTTATCAAGATAAGCCTCTTTTTGACCATTACAAACTGGCTTCAGCTCTTTACACTCTACTGAAGCTGTTCTTATTAACTCCTTAACGACCTATGACTTACATATACTTTACGGTTGGGAAGGGTTCCTGAACTATAATGTATGGGTACATCATGCCTATTGCGTGGGGCTCGGGGGCTGTGCCCATGCGATCACCGCCAGCAGCTCAACTTACATAGCAGGCGAGCTCTGGCTGTCACAGCCAGGAATGGTGCCAACACCGCCCTGGGCTGTTTAACTCCCTAAATGCTGTGATCAATAGTGATTGCAGCATGTAGGGACTTGAAAAGGAAACACGCTCCCTCTCCCATCCAATCGGGACCCCTGCGATGTGATCACCAGGTCCGATTGTTTCCATTGCAATCCAATTTTCGTCATGACAACCTCCAGATCAAGCCTCTGAGATCATGCCAGGAGCATGATTTTAGAGGCTTGTGTCAATGTCGCACTGACAGATTGAATATATTGCAATGCAGTCTGCAAGCTATTTTATGAAAATCTGTACTCCAACAGTCAAATAGCGCTTCTTCCCTGCCAAGCACTGCTGTGTGGGCAAACAGTACTCTACAGTCACATGTGGGGTATTACCATGTTCAGGGGAAATTGTGTAACACATTATGGGGCCCTTTTTTTACATATTCCCCTTGTGAAAATTGGATATTTAGGGCTAAAACAACATTTTAATGGTAAAATGTCATTATTTTTTCTTTACCGCCAAATAGTATAACAGTTTTGTGACACACTGTTGTATCAATATGCTCACTGCACCACTAGATGAGTTAATTGAGGGGTACAGTTTTTATAATGGGGTCACGTACAAGGGGTTCTGCTGTGTTGACACCTCAGTGGCTCTGCCAGTGTGATATGGCATTCCCATACCATTAAAACTGAATCTGCATTCAAATATGGCGCTCTTTCCTTTCTGAACTTTATACTGTGCCTCAAAAGTAGTTTTTGACCAATAGGCAAACTCATTAGAAATTGTGTAGCTAATTGCCCATTTTCTTCTGCCACCCTTTTTGGAAATCAAAACTTTGGGGCAAAAACAATATTTTAGTGGCCAAAATGCAATTTTTTTATATTTAATACTAGTGATGAGCAAACCCCCCGATGTTAGTGTTCGGGAGAGTCGCCCGAACGTTTTGTAAAGTTTGAGGTTGGATTCTGAGGTAACGCGAACTTGCTTCCAAACACCAAACTTGAACTTTACAGTTATGGGATGGGGCAGCGGGGGGCTGTAAAATAAAGAATACAGTTAGTAATAAACATTGTCATTATACTTACAGGTCTCATGATGCATCCTGCAGACTCTGTCTCCTAGTGCTTTTGATTCCGAGTCCGATCATTGCTGTGCCCTCCCGGTAACCACCGCTGACGAAAAGACCTTCCGTGACGTCATAGCCATGTGACCAGTCACATGTGAATATTGTATTACCTCATTGCCTACACACTGGTCACATGGCTATGACGTCATGAAAGGTCCTGTACTGTCAGTGCATAGGGATGGGCGTGCACGCTGGCTGATACTCGGTGCTCGCATGAGCATCTCAGTACTCGGTATACTCAGCGACTGCCGAGTACCGGCGAGATGCTCGGGCACATACTCTGTTCCCCCTCCCTGCATGTTAGCTCTCTTTACGGATTCAGCCACATGCAGGGATTGGCTGCCACACACTAATGCCACAGCTGGTGAATAATGTGACGCCCTGGACTAGCCAGGTAGTCACAAGCATAACATCACACACACACCCTCCCCTGGATAGTCAACAACAGTCAAACAAAATCCTTGTTGCCTCCTCCAGGGTCTGATGTCCACACCAGGTGGGGTGGAGCCAGGCGGTTGGCCCCACCCACCGAGGAGTTCACAGGCCTGGAAGCGGGAAAAGCAGTTGAGTTTAGGAGTTGAAAGTGACAGGAGCAAAACTGTTAGTGTCTGGGTCGGAACCCAGGCACTGTCAGCAAGGTCGGCAGACGGTGGTGGCCGTCTGCAGGAGTTGGTGCAGGTCAGCGGAACCGTAGGACCAGGGACGGGCGGTGGCCCGCCGGTACAGAGCCGGGGAGCAGATCTGCACCAAGCACAAAGGCAGGGCCATCAGACCCCGACCAGGCTAGGAGCCGCCGACAACGGTCAAATCAGACAGTGACCGGGACCTCAGGGGTTCCCTCACACCCAAGACCCGACAGAAGGCATCCGTCCACACAGTGAGGATAAAAAGCCACCACCATAGGCTAGAGATCTAAGGGCCAGCGCCTGTGGGCAAAACGGGCTCCTTCGGTACATACACGCCGGGGAGCGGACTACCGTTGGGAAACCATCGGAGTCAATACATTCTACAGCGGTGCAGGGAAAGACAGCCACCATCAACCTGTCCGGGGAGAGCAAAGACACTGCAGCCGGCTGCGGGACCCGTCCATCCAGCCGTTTGGTTTACCAGAGACTCTGTGAATCTGTGCCTGAGTGAGTACAACAGTGCCATCCGGCACCGCGCCGCGCTGCCTCCGCAACCCTGCACCCCAGCTACCTTGCCTCTCCGTACCACCACCGGGCCCCGGGATCACCAACCCCTACCCATGGAGGGGGAACCAACATCCTAGCTGCTCCCTGCCATCGCTCCCGGGATCCCCGTCACCAGCAGCGGTGGTGCCCATTATCACCACGACCCATGAGTGGCGTCACAAGCTATCTCCCCAAATAAACCACCCCCTTTTCACTCGTGGGCGAGGAGCGCTGCTCGAGTCCCCGGGTCCGGCCCACCGCTCGCGCCACAGAGCAGCAGCAGCCCCGGACCCGAGCGTAGTGAGTGCGGCCCCTCCGCCCACGATAACTTGGCGTCACGAACAGGATAGAACCAATTTACCTACCGGTAGAAGTGCACCTTGCAGTCCCCGTCGGCGGCGTCTGTCTGAAAAATTTGAAGTTCCGCCATCTTGGGCGCGAAGATTTCCCGCTCAAGCGTCTTCCACGAGCAGGGAGGGCGCGAAAGTGAAGCCCCGCCCCCAGAAGAGGAAGTGCTAGAAAGAACCAAGGGGGGACGGGAAAAATATGTCTGCGCCTGATGGAGCAGTCGGAGGAGTGGCGGTCACAGGCACGGCGCCCGAAAACGGAAATGGGGCGGCCTTTGCTCCGGCCGCAAGAGCAGGGGAGGCCGCGGGCCCAGCGGTCGCCCAGGTAATGCCGATCTCCCTGCCCTATGTACCTGGTGCTGCCTGGCTACCACAATACGATGGGAAGCCTGATGCTTTGCAGGTGTTCCGTATAAAGATTAGCCCGGTCCTCGATTTGTATGCCCTGACTGGCAGGCAACGGGCAGCGGTAGTATTAGGGCAGCTAACCAGCACGGCTGAGCAGGAGACGGAGACCTGGACCAACGCGGACCGGGCCTCAGTGACTACCATTTTTGAGAAACTCGAAACCGCTTTTGAGACCCGCACGGAAGCGGAATTGCGGATGCAGTTTTATCAGTGCCGGCAGCGGCCTGCGGATAATATAAGAGACTATGCCTTGCGCCTGCAAACATCCCTCCGTGCGCTGAAGCGGGTGGACACCATTAACGATGTGGACAGAAATAAGATGCTAGTAGAACAATTCCTGCAAGGGCTGGGGTCCACGGAAGACCGCAAGCAGCTACAGCTGTGGGCCCTGGAACACCCCGATCTGGACTTTGCAGTATTGAAAGAACGGGCCATCAAGGCCCTGCAAGCCCCAACACCAGAAGTTCCTGAGGTGGCACCATGGCTGGCTGAAAACGCTCCCATCTCGGTGGCACCTCCTCTCCCGGCTCTACCGGCCCCTGCAGCGCCCGTCGGGATGATGGAGGAACTGGCTGCCCAGGTCCGCCGCATGAATGGAGACCTAGCCAAGATCCTCGCCGCACTCCAGCTTCTGACGAGAGTCAAGCCCCCAGGGAAGATCCAGCTCGCCGACAGCCCGGAGGACGTCCCCTGGATGCAGCGAAGGACCAATGACTCGCGGTATGGGCCTCCTATTTGTTACAGGTGCAACAAGCCTGGCCACTACTCTAGGCGATGCCCGTTAAACGAGCAACCCCTGGGGCCAAGGGCCAATCCTCAGGAGTAGACCCCAATGGCCCCCCCGATTGGAGAGACCGGTACGTGGGAGCCCGCCCCATCATTTCCCTGGCGGTGGATGGCGTCCCGACCATGGCCCTATTGGACACAGGATCACAGGTAACCACTATGCCATATTCCTTGTACCAGCAGTATTGGGGTAATGGTGAACTTGCCCCCCCTGATGACAGCCTGACCATTGTTGCAGCCAATGGGCTCCCTATGACCCAGGTGGGATACAAAGAAGTGGCCCTGACCATGGGACGCACGGAGCTAAAACACCAAGGGATGATTGAAGGTGCTGAATGAACCCAGTGACCATAACCCAAAAGTAATTTTAGGGACTAATGTGATGGAGCATTGTATGGGTGAGGTGCTGATTTTGTTGCAGCAGTTGGCCCCCACTGCAGGAGGAGGCCGACAGAGGGCAGTACAGCGTGAGATCCGGGCCCTCCTGCATCGGCAGCAAGTGAATTTGATGGGTGGAGAGATTGGTGGAGTAAGGGTGATGGATGTGGCCCCCTTGGTGGTGCCACCAAGAAGCGAGATGATGATTTGGTGCAGGGCAGCAGTAGGCCCCCAGGGACGCGATTACCCGGCGATGGTGGAGCCCACGCCTTCAGAGCACTGGCCCACAGTGATGGCAGCCAGAGGGGTGATTGACGTCAAAAAGGGGAGAGTGCCTGTGAGAGTGCTGAATTGTGGGGAGGAAGAGGTTAGGCTTCCCCGCTACGCCACCATTGCCAAGCTGCTCACCATAGATCCCCACGCCATACATGAAGCCACCCCTCCTACCTTTGCATCCCCCACAAATAGTGGCTCACCCCTCGAACAGTCCGAGGAGTGGTGCCAGGAACTGCATGTAGGCACTGAAGCGACACCTACGCATCACAAAGAGGGTGTATACAGGGTAGTACGGGAGTATGAGCAGGTGTTCAGCAAGCACCCGCTAGACTTTGGGAGGATTAAAGGTGTACAACACCATATCCCCACAGGCATACATCCACCCATCAAGGAGAGGTATAGGCCAATCCCACCAGCACACTATCAATGCGCTAAGGACATGTTGAGGAACATGAAGGAGGCAGGGGTCATCCGGGATAGTTGTAGTCCCTGGGCAGCTCCACTGGTGCTGGTGAAGAAGAAGGATGTCACCATGAGAATGTGTGTGGATTACCGGAAGATCAATCAAATAACGCATAAAGATGCCTATCCTCTTCCCCGTATTGAAGAGTCGCTGGCTGCGCTGAAAACTGCTAACTATTTCTCTACCCTTGACCTTACCAGTGGGTACTGGCAGGTGACGGTTGCACCAGAAGATCGTGAGAAGACTGCATTTGCCACCCCCATGGGACTCTGAGAGTTCAACAGCATGCCGTTTGGGCTGTGCAATGCCCCTGGGACCTTCCAGCGACTCATGGAATACTGCCTCGGACACCTCAATTTTGAGTCCATCTTGCTGTATCTAGATGACGTGATCGTGTATTCCCAGACGTACGAGGCGCACCTAGGGCACCTGGCTGAAGTATTTGCGTCCCTTGCCAAATACGGGATGAAGCTGAAGCCCTCCAAGTGCCACCTGTTGAAGCCCAAAGTGCAGTACCTGGGACACGTGGTGAGTGCAGAAGGTGTCGCCCCAGACCCCGAGAAGATCACCGCTATACAGGACTGGCCGCGTCCAACCACAGTGAGAGAGGTGAGGCAGTTCCTGGGCCTGGTGGGCTATTACCGCCGCTTCATCAAGGGGTACACAAAGAAGGCTGCACCTATGCAAGACCTCCTCGTGGGACAGACCAAGGGTGGCAGAACCCCTGGACTCCCGTTGGTGTGGGAAGAGAAGCATGAGGAGTCCTTTCACCAGCTGAAGTTGGCCTTGACAGGGGAAGAAATTCTGGCGTTCCCCGATTACGGCCTTCCGTTCGTCCTCTACACCGACGCCAGCAATGTGGGCCTGGGGGCAGTCTTGTTCCAGGTCCAGGACGGGAAGGAGAAAGTGATCGCCTACGCCAGCAGAAAACTCAGGCCCACGGAAAGAAACCCTGAGAATTACAGCTCCTTCAAGCTTGAGTTCTTGGCCCTGGTGTGGGCAATCACTGAAAGGTTTATGCATTACCTGGCCACTGCAAAATTCACCGCCTACACGGACAATAATCCATTGACCCACCTGGATACGGCCAAGCTGGGTGCTCTAGAACAAAGGTGGGTGGCTCGGCTGTCTAACTACGACTTTACTATCAAATATAGAGCCGGCCGCAAGAACACCAACGCGGACGCGTTATCCTGAATGCCACACCTACTTGATGGAGGGGCAGAAGATGATGACCTTGAAGAAATCGAGTTACCAGCATTCCACCGGCCACTGGCTGAAAAGCCCAGTGTCAGTCAGCAACAGGTGAACTTGGACCCGTTACCCAGTCAGGGATGGCAAGAAGCTCAAGATCAGGCGCCTGCTGTACAGTTGGTCAAGACCATGATTGAATGGGGTTCCTCCATAATGGACCCCGCTGCTCTCCCAGAAGCCCAGCGGCTATGGAAGGAAAGGGCCCGGCTGTGCCTACATCAAGGGAAGCTGTATCGGGAATTGATCAACCCAAAGACTCATGAGAAGGTTCGCCAGCTGGTGGTTCCTCAGGTCAACGTGCCCAAAGTTCTACAAGCTTACCATGACGGTGCTGGGCACTTTGGCTAGAAGAACCTGGAGATGTTGTTGAGAGAGTGGTTCTATTGGAGCGGGATGCGGGAGTCCATGGAGGCCTGGTGCTGAGAGTGTGGTCCCTGTACACTGAGAAGAAGGGAAGAAGCCAGCCAGAAGGCCCCTCTACGACCAATCATTACCCATTAACCGCTGGAGTTGGTTGCTCTGGACCACGTCAAGCTCACACCTAGCCGAAGTGGGTACACCTATGCCTTGACCATCGTGGACCACTACTCAAGATTCATGGTGGTTGTTCCAGTCAAAGATCTGACCGGCCGTACTGCAGCTAGAGCATTCCAGGCCTACTTTTGTCGACCGCACAGATACCCAGAGAGGGTGCTTACGGAACAGGGTTCGGCCTTCGAAGCAGAGGTGTTTCAAGAGTTTTGCCAATTATACGGTTGTAAGAAGATCAGGATCACACCATACCATGCCCAAACTAATGGGGTGTGTGAGAAGATGAACCACCTAGTTCTGGATCTCTTAAAGATACTACCATTGGAAGAGCGAAACCTGTGGCCGGAGAAGCTGCCTGACCTGGTAGACATGTACAATAACATCCCCTGTGGTTCTACCAAATGCACACCGGCGTATCTGATGAGAGCCCGACCCGGCCGGCTGCCGGTAGACCTGGAAATGGACTTGGAAGTTCCAGAGGCCCTCCCTTCGACTGCAGACTGGGATACCCGGCGGCAAGCGCAGTACCGATGGGTCCAGGAATATGTGGAGAAGAATCTGCGTCAGAGCCGAGAAAAACAACAACAGTGCTTCAACAGGCAGGCTCCAGCTGTTCCCTTTGAGCCCGGGGATGTAGTGCTGAAACGAAAGAGAAGAACCCACAAGCTTGATGACCAGTGGGAGAAAACCCCGTACGTCATACAGCCCACTGAATGGGAGAACGAGAAGACTTATCTGATTAGTCGCGACCAGGGGAAGACCTCGGCTACAGTCTCCAGGGACCACCTGAAGAGGTGCCCACACCCTTTGAGATTGGTAAACGAAGCTCCGATTCCCATACCAAATGGGAAAAAGGAAAAAGAGGTGATCCACACAGTGATGGGTGACTTTCCAGCAGACAGGCCTATGCAGAATGGTGCGGTGATTGTTCCGGTGATAATGTTCCCACAACCCGTGGAAGAAATGGAAACGGAAATAACCGCCAGTGAACCGCTTGAACCAATGCCCAGGGATGCACCTATACCAAGCCCCCGTAGGTCTCCACCTGCCATACATGACAGACGGGAAGAGGAACCGATTGTCTCCTCTGTCCCAGTGCCCCCCAATGATGTCATTGGGCCCAGAAGGTCCACACGCCCCAACCTAGGTAGGCCCCCACTAAGGTGTAGGGAAACTACCAAGTAGGGGTGCAGCATGTTGATTGTGTAAATATCTGAATGAATGAAAACCAATTACCCGAATACCTCACCTGATTGCCGTCCGTAAAAGAAGAAAAGTTGTCCCCGTGGAGACTTTGTGTTCCCACTAGCCCACCTTCCAGAGACAAGGCCGAGAACTTGCAGGCCAACCACGAACTAGTAGCCTTGTAAATAATTTGTTATGCTGTATTCCGTTGTCGCCTCCGGAGAGGCAGATTGGAGGAAGGACCCGCAGCAGAGCAGGCTGGGGTCCGGTCACCACCAGGACCGATGACCATCCTCCGGGGGTCAGGGGTCCCCCTGGACGTGGGGTCCCCTGAAATGACAGCCGGGTGCGAGACACCGTACCCGTTCCCGCTTGGGTGACCTGGAACCGAGTTCCTGCTTCCGGACTGGGGAAGAGGGGTGCTGCCCGTTTCTTAGGGGCAGCATCAAGGTGTAGGTTGCTTGGGTGGGGAAGCGGAAGAACATGGACCCATCCGTTATTAATAAAAATGTTTTATATCCGTTAGTAACGTTTAAGAGAAAAGCCTCCCGTAAGGGAAGAATTAAAAAGTATGCTTAATTTTATATGTTTTCACATGTTAACTTATATTTTTCAGAAATAAAACCGGTGATGGACGGACAGCCCGCAGACGGTCTGCATTTCACCAAGGGGGAATGTGATGCCCTGGACTAGCCAGGTAGTCTCAAACATAACATCACACACACCCCCTCCCCTGGATAGTCAACAACAGTCAAACAAAATCCTTGTTGCCTCCTCCAGGGTCTGATGTCCACACCAGGTGGGGCGGAGCCATGCGGTTGGCCCCATCCACCGAGGAGTTCACAGGCCTGGAAGCGGGAAAAGCAGTTGAGTTTAGGAGTTGAAAGTGACAGGAGCAAAACTGTTAGTGTCTGGTTCGGAGCCCAGCACTGTCAGCAAGGTCGGCAGACAGTGGTGGCCGTCTGCAGGAGTTGGCGCAGATCAGCGGAACCGTAGGACCGAGGACGGGCGGTGGCCCACCGGTACAGAGCCGGGGAGCAGATCTGCACCAAGCACAAAGGCAGGGCCATCAGACCCCTACCAGGCTAGGAGCCGCCGACAATGGTCAAATCAGATAGTGACCGGGACCTCAGGGGTTCCCTCACACCCAAGACCCGACAGAAGGCATCCGTCCACACAGTGAGAATAAAAAGCCACCGCCATAGGCTAGAGATCCAAGGGCCAGCGCCTGCGGGCAAAACGGGCTCCTTCGGTATATACACGCCGGGGAGCGGACTACCGTTGGGAAACCATCGGAATCAATACATTCTACAGCGGTGCAGGGAAAGACAGCCACCATCAACCTGTCTGGGGAGAGCAAAAACACTGCAGCCGGCTGCGGGACCCGTCCATCCAGCCATTTGGTTTACCAGAGACTCTGTGAATCTGTGCCTGAGTGAGTACAACAGTGCCATCTGGCACCGCGCCGCGCTGCCTCCGCAACCCTGCACCCCAGCTACCCTGCCTCCCCGTACCACCACCGGGCCCCGGGATCACCAACCCCTACCCACGGCGGGGGAACCAACATCCTAGCTGCTCCCTGCCATCGCTCCCGGGATCCCCGTCACCAGCAGCGGTTGTGCCCATTATCACCACGACCCGTGGGTGGCGTCACGAACTATCTCCCCAAACAAACCACCCCCTTTTCACTTGTGGGCGAGGAGCGCTGCTCGAGGCCCCGGGTCCGGCCCACCGCTCGAGCCACCGAGCAGCAGCAGCCCCGGACCCGAGCGTAGCGAGCGCAGCCCCTCCGCCCGCGATAACAGCGACACCGGGAATGAGGTGATATAGTAACCCGCTCGTTCAGTTATAATGGCAACGGTGGCAGCAGTGACGTCACCGCTTACCAACCCGCAGCCTCTGCTCACTCATTGAGTTATTAGTCAGCATGGGAAGCAGAAGCATTCTTCCTCCCCGTGCTTTCTGATATAGCAGAGCTATCCCACATCAGCAGGGGTCACCTAGACTGTGACCTGTACCCAGGCGACGATGTAACCTACACCCATCAAAAAGGTGAAAGGGGGTGGTATGCCTTGGATGTGCGGGCAGACCAGTTGCGGGAGGACTTGGACTCAGACAGTGAACTGGACTCAGGTCATGCATCACTGGGACATTGTGACCAGGAGACCCAAATGGTGTCAATGGCTTACCTGAGCCCCCTCGGAGGGTCTCAAAGCAAGATGCCGCAAACGAGTGATGGGTTCACCTGGAGCCTGTAAATAGCTAAATTATGATGCATAAGTGTTTGATAAGTGTTGTATTGAAATGGACATCTGAGCCACTGGACTAGGTGTGGCCAGGACTACCCTGTAAATAATTAGCACCTGTTGTGCTCCCTACCAGAATTAACACGACCACGGGACCCCAAAACCTGTCACACATGCAGAAGTAATAAAGAGTGGTCTGGAACGCTTTGAAGCATGCCCAGAGCCTACGTCGGGGGTTTGAGGCAGGTCCCCCCTATATTGCTGCCTTTTTTTTTCTTCTAAAATATGCACTTGGTCAAAGTACTGCAAGGTGCAAAAGTTTTATGTTTATTGACAAAAGTGAATGTCTTATGCTATATGCAGATGTTTTGTGCATTTTATAGTGTCAACGGTTTTATATGTCGTAATGTGAAAGTTTGTAACGTTCAAGGAACCATGCCTCCCATAAAGGGAAGAAATGTTAATGTTTACAGCATCCCAAAATCTTGTAGTAATGTCCATTGTAATGTCTTGTTCTTTGTTTTTTTTTCAGCTCGCAGACGTGCTGGGATTTTCTGTGGTGGGGGGGAGTGTGGCACCCCTGAGGCTTCAGTTGACACAGGGTACTGCACCTCATCAGAGGTGCAGTATTCATCCTGGGTAAGGAGGAGGTCATTGCCGGAAAACCACCACAATTCACCAAAACATACAGTTAGTTACACTCTCACCGGGACTGAGCTAGGGTAGAAACTTGGGGGGTGGCCATCACTAATGTAGTCGACCCTCTGCTCATTGGTTCAGGAACCCGAGGGGGAGGAGCTTGACACAGGGAAGCAAGACGACACACACTCACACAATCAGTTAGTCAGCAACCTGGAAACAAGTGAGATGTAGGAGGACACGGTCGCTGAGGGGAGAGCTGCGCCATATCTCCCTCAGGACCGAGCGCCCAAGGAACAGGGTGAAGAGCCCTAGTCTGGTGAGCACTGCAAGTCCCACCAACAGAATCCACTGGGCAGAGGATTTCAAGTCTTCTGACCCACACACAGTGCCCGGGGCACAGCAGCATATAGAGCCAGGAGTCGTGACCATAGGGCGGCCCCATCTACAGACTTACGCTGCCTGCTATACCGGACGGGAAAGAAACAATTCCCAGAACTCCGGTCCCACCGTAGCTTCAATCCACAGGGACTCACACAACTCGGCGCAGGGAGGAAGGACTCACTGAAAGAAACACTGATTCTGACGTACGAACTATCCAGGATTGGCTGGAGCCCATGACAGTGGAGTCCGGCAGTCCAAAGACAGTGATACTTCAGTGAGTAAAGAACTTTAACTGCAATCCCTGTGTCGTCCCTTCTTTCCAATGCCTTAGCTGCGCAGCAGCCGGAGTGGATTGCTACTCCCAACCTCCCTGTGGGCCCGATTTCTGACTATGGAGAGCTGTACCAACTTAGCTGCACTACCATCAGTACCTCAGAGGAAACTCCTTGCAGCGGCGACGGCTCCCATACTATAGCCGCATACCACAGGTGGCGTCACGAATAACTACTCCCATCATCCCCATCTCCCCTTTTTTATTCACACCGACGGGGTCATGGAACCGAGCCACGCTGCTGTGACATCCCAAACCCTACACCAGCCCGATGATGAGTAACCCCGAAGACCCCGTGGGCACGTGATATGCCAGCAGGCAGCAGCACTGTAGGACACTGGAGGCCAGCAGTCGCTCCTCTTCTTCTGTTGGACAGGAGCACATTGCATGCTAGCTCCGCCCACAGATGAACTCTGGCCAGTGGGCGTGTGCTTGGCTGGTTTAAAGTACCAGCAGAAGTAAAACTGCAACCTGCTGCTACCGACCTCAAGTGGGCCCTCCCAGCTGTCCAGGGCCTCGGCACTTGCCTGGGTGCTCTGGTTGCTGGCACCGGCCCTGCCAGCAGCCACCTGGGAGTCAGAAAAGTGTCTAGGTATCTTCCCCATGCTGTTCCAATTCCATTAGAGTGCTGTTTCTATTTCAGCGGGTTTTTTTCTGCCCCCAGTCCTCCTGGTGGAGTCTTCCAGAAAAATGCTAGAGTTTCCCATTGACTTCCATTATATTCGTTACTTGAATTGAACCCGTCTGAGCGTCCGACCTCCTTGATTTGAGAACAGAGCACTCGAGCATTTTAGTGCCACCTCACCACTAGTGTTAACAGCAAATGTAGGAAGGATCCTTTCTTTAGGGTGGGGGATTTGATGTGGTTGTCCTCAAAACATTTAGGCCTCATGCACACACTGCAGTTTTGGATGCTTTTTTGGTGCATTTTCTGGACCTTTTAGGGCTCATGCGCACATAACTGCTGAATATTCTGCAGCGATTTGACAGCACATGTGCGCTGTAAAAAAAAAAATCGCATTGCTCTCGCTCCAATGTAATATTATGGGGCAGTGCCAATCAGCGTTTTTTTTCTCATGCAGTTTGCATTTTTTCATTGTATTTCAGACAGTGCACACCCAGTCCAGTCAAGTGGGTGCATGCAATACATCGGACTGCACTCAGATATGCACGCTGAGACAGGCAACGGAGAATATGGAGAAACTAAGCTCTCCATCTTTTAAGCACCCGTGAGACAATGTGAGAGAATCGGAGAACAGTGAATGACTCTAGGCTCACGTTCGCAGTAGAGTTTTGAGCCATTTTCCATTAGAATATAGCATACGGTTCTCTCACATCGGATATTATATGCCATTATGACCCCAGCCTTAGGGGCACTTTGCACGCTGCGACATCGCAGGCCGATGCTGCGATGCCGAGCGCGATAGTCCCCGCCCCCGTCACAGCTGCGATATCCTTGTGATAACTGCCGTAGTGAACATTATCGCTACGGCAGCTTCACATGGACTCACTTATCCTGCGACCGTCGCTCTGGCCGGCGACCCGCCTCCTTATTAAGGGGGCGGGTCGTATGGCGTCACTGCGACGTCACACGGCAGGCGGCCAATAGGAGCGGAGGGGCGGAGATGAGCGGGATGTAAACATCCCGCCCACCTCCTTCCTTCCGCATATCCTACGGAAGTCGCAGTGACGCCAGTAGGAGATGTTCCTCGCTCCTGCGGCTTCACACACAGCGATGTGTGCTGCCGCAGGAACGAGGAACAACATCGGACCGTCACGTCAGCATAATTATGGATTACGCCAATGCTGCACCGATGATACGATTATGACGCTTTTGCGCTCGTTAATCGTATCATCTAGGCTTTACACACTGCGATGTCGCATGCGATGCCGGATGTGCGTCACTTTCAATTTGACCCCACCGACATCGCACCTGCGATTTCGTAGTGTGCAAAGCCCGCCTTAGTCAGTATCACAAATAAACATTTACATTCAGGTACCTTATTCATGATGTTGTTACTGATTGTAGTAGTTCTCTTTTTTTTTAATCTTGTCCACATGCCATGATGACTTTTCCCAGCCACAGCTTGTCTCTGCAGACGTCCATCTTCTCTGGTTTTCTGCAGCACATCTTGACATGGTTCCCTTAAAAATAGCAGCATCATAATGCTCCTGGATAAAAATATCTGCCCTATGCTGTGCTCCTGAATAAATACTTGTTCATCATTGTGTCCCCTGCACAACATAACAAAATATGATGTGTGACACCCTGGCAAAACCAGGTAGTCACAGATAGGCTCCCACATAACACCATCCCTCACCTAGGTAACACACAGCCACAGCCTGAAACCCTAGTCACCCCCCCTTAGGGAAAGATAGTCACACCAGTGGGCGGGACCAGGCGGTTGGACACGCCCACCCAGGGGTATAGACAGCCCAGGGCGGGAAAACAAGCAGTTAAGCTTAGAGTTCAAGTTGAGAGGAGTGTGGGCTGAAGCTAGGTGTAGCTCCAGCAGAGGAAGTTCAAGTTGAACGGTGCCAGGGTTGGAGCCCTGGTGCCTTAGGCTAGGTGGACCGGGACCGGGTTTTAGCCCGCCGGTACCGACACGGAGAACTGACCCCGAAACCGTAGCACAGAGGGGGTACTCGGATCCTGAAGCCAGGACCGAAACCAGCGGCCTAGCTAATTAACTGATTGAGGGCAGGATTATAGGTCCTGTCCCACCCAAAGTCCCTAAGAGAAGACAACAGCCCACCGATAGGGATAAGGCAACCGCCAGGGCCCATAGATCCCACGGGCCAGCGTCTGCGGTCACGGCTCCTTAGGCCACATCCAGCCGGGAGCTGACTCCTGAGTTCCAAACCAGGCAGTCCACCATACACAAAGCAAGTGCAGAGGAAAAGGACAGTGACCAAAAGCCGGGTGGGGGACCTGAATGCAACTGGCCGCGGCAAGCGGCCACCAGCACCTTGGTTTACCAAAAGACTTGTGTGATTCATTTACTGTGAGTAGCCAACACCTCCCCCGCACATCCGGGCGCGCCGGCCTTTGCCATCGCTATACCCTGCCCAAAGACACTGGGTCCCAGGGCAACCATCCCTACCCACAGAGGGGTTAGCATCCAGCTGCCACTACATGTTCCCCGGGGGCCCCACAACAGCAGCGGTGGTGTCCCACCTCACCACACACTGTGGGTGGCGTCACAAACTTAATACGGCCTAGCCCGTACATCTACGTTCCCCCTTTTGTTCGGCGTGTCCGCGAGACTCCCGGGTCCGGAGACCCTCGATCCCCCCACAGAAGGGCCGGATCCAAGCAGTGCCAGCTGCTGGCACGGGGGCGGCACAGATGCATATACTGTTTCTCTTATGGTACATTCCATCCACAGTGTTTTCTCCTTTTCATATTTCCTAATTACACTCCTCCTTCTTGGCATACTGTACCATCCTTTCTGTGGTCCCACTCTATCACCCCATGCTGCACCCTCTCCTTACTGCCTCCCCACACTACCCAGTCTCTATTCTTTACACTCTTACATTTTTCTCATACCATACTGTTTCTTTACTACCGCTGCCCTCATCCCCCCTCCTTCCCCATACTGTGTCCGCATCCATCACTACTCATACTGAATTCACATACATTCCCCACTTACCCCTCACTTGCTATACTGTTTCCACCTACATTCACCTTCCTCGCTTCCCATACTGTGTCCACACCCATCCTCCCCTCACTCCTCATACTGTGCTGGGTCGTCAAATTTACTCCTCGCTCTCCATATCTCTTCAAGTTTCCCCCTCCTTTGCTCACATACTGTGCCCGCACCCATCCCCGTGTCCTCAAATTTCTTTCACCCCCATTTGCTCCTCATACAGTGTCCACATATACTACCCCCCCTTGCTCACTATAATGTGTCCATATACATTCCAACCACCCTCTCTCCCCATACTGTGTACTCAAGTTTCCTACCCCATTCTTGTAATTACAATAAATCTTTTCATCTCCACTGGAGGCTTACCAAATCAAACTTATTCTGCCTATGCAACTGAGGAGAGTGACGCCAGCAGTTGGATCAGCTAACCTGATCATGCTACTGACATCCTCCTGACCTGGATGTGCTGACGGTCAGGGATTCAATTACACTTGCACCTTAAAGAAACAAGTACAATTGATCAATATAAAAATACAACCGCTGGGGAGATACCTTGGACGACTGCATCAGGCAGTCTGGGTTTGCCCAGGGCCCCCCTGCCAGTTGCACCCTGGGCAAATGCCCGCCTTCCCTTCTACCCCCCCAGATACATCCCTGTATAAAAGTCCGGTTTCCAAAAATATAATAAGAACCTGTACATTAAATGCCAGAATCAGAAAAAAATTGAAATGCCAGAATTGTGGATTTTTAAAGGATCAAAGGATCCTCTTGAGAAGCAGAATTACAGAGACTGGAGCCCCAATACTTATTGAAATCCACTGATAATGGGCTTGCCTTACAACCTGTATTGACTAAATATTTGTGCATACTGTCTAGGACAGCACTTTCTTTAGAAAAGACAGTTGGTATACACTATTATAATTGAGCTTTTTGGCATTCATGCACAACATTTTTCATTATTGCTTACTGCTAATCTGATTGACCTTTTAGAGGATTTACTGAATTCTTACATTTATTAAAAGTCCTTGCATATCACCACAGTTACCTTTACATTTTCCATTATGTTACAAGTGTAGCTAGAAACTTTATTTACATTAATACATACAAAAATACTCCAATATTTTGTGAGTTATTTTTTTTTTATTTCACAAAGCAAACTACATATATTAACGATTTCTTAAACCTTATGAGTCGGTTGTGATTACTTTTGAACCCCCATTTCAGAATCTTCTAATCCTGATGTTAAATTTAACATTTTATGAGCTAAAAAGTGAGAGTGCTCATGAGTCCAAGTATATTCATTCTTCATCTAGTCTGACTGCTACAGCTAGTACTGTACAGTGATCAGCCATTTTGTACGAAGACACTGTAGGTGCATGTCTCTCAGATAGCCACCCGCTTCTTTGTAGCCTCACTTACAGACCACACCACCAACTGATTAGTCTCTGGAGCAAAGTACACTTTACAGGCTCCTATGGCCTTCTTGAATTTTTGATGCACCGTCTCACTGGCACAGGCTTCTCTCAAATCTTCAGGCACATCTACCATGCACTTAAAGACTTGACGGGTTCCTTTACCGTCAAGGCTGTCAGACCATTCTTTGGGTCTTTTGCAGCCATCTTTTTCCCTTACCAAAGTCTCCACCTCTTGAGTTACACACTCCTCAGGTTCAGCCCCAGCTTCAGAGCCTTTGGGCTTATTACTCTTAGCTGAATCAATCTTCACATCTATTATCTTGGTCTTACCAGCCAGGTCAGTCAAGCTCTCAGCTCCTGATGAGACCTCTGGTCCAGACTTCACCTCCTCAGAGGCCCTTGTCACTTGTGCAGCATCAGCTGTCTCTTGGGTCTTCACTGCATCACCTTCAACTTCCTCTTGGGTCTCTGCAGTGCCACCTTCAGCCTTTTTTTTCTTTTCCTGCCAGGGTGTCACACCCTTCAGTGTGGTACACTGTTCCTTTTAGAGCTTTGGCGCTGTTTTCACTGTCCATCATCCCAGCACTGGATGGACCACCATGGTCTTCATGGTTTTTCTCTCCATTACCACTCTCTAGAATGTCATCTCCTACAGTGCTTTCCAGAATTTCATATCCTATTGCGCTCACACTAGACAGACCATTAGGTTCAAACTTGGAAATCATAGGGGACACCGCCATTACTTCCTTGGCTGGCTCCTTTTCTGCAATTTCACCCCACTGACGTCTGTCGCTACAATGTGTCAGCTCAGATTCCTCTTTCTCTTTCAGAACCTCACTATCTGACTCTACACTAGCACTTGTCTCTAGCAATGAGCCTTCCTCAACCCGACACTCAATCTTCTCTGCACCCTCAGACGGTATACCTTGCGCTACCTCTCAGCGCTTATTACGTCTCCGGCGTCGGTCGGAGGTTTTACCATTCTCAACTGTCTGTACCTCGCTTGTCATTTTACTAGAGTCAGTGCCTTTACTGGAGTCATTGTCACTCCCCCTGGTGTCCTGGACTAACATGTCCCACTTAACCAGGTGTTGGCCTCCCTGTCTGGAGCTCTCCCATTTTTAACGGTCACACTATAATTTGTTACTTTAAACATCATGTCACTAAGTTGGGCATGTCCCCCATTTTCTTTGGTCACCCCAAACTTAGTGCCTCCTAAAGGCGACAGTCCTATCTCCTCCTTCTTACACAGAAACATACAACAAGGAACCCCTTGAGCCTCCAGCTGTGGTGGGGCTTCCTTAGTACCACTCCAATTTTTACATGATCTCCTGGGCACTTTCCCCAGCTCCCACATGTTCCAAAATACACCAGAGTCTTAGCCAATTATAACTGGATGTGACAAGTCCGAGACTATCGCCATATCACAAAGCTCAAAACCCTTGGCAGTTTCAATGACCACTCTGGCCACAGGATATTCTTTACCATCCCCATAACTGCAGCTGACTTTAATCAGTTTTCCAGGAACTTACTTGCCCCTGATGACGCTGCAAATCTGCAAATGGCGGCGACATGCGTTGGGCAGGCTGCCTGACTGTCCCCCAGATACCGGGTCCCCAATCTCTTTCTATTTTTTAGCAACTTACCAGGGTCTGGATATGGTATTGTAGTATGCTTGCATTACTATCTCCTTGAACATCACTCCCATACAATGTGAGGTTGATGGCTCCTCTTTTCCTTGCTTATGGGTAACCTCTTCTGACTATGTGGTTAGTTAGGGATTATGCAGTAGCTTACATTGGTCACTGACATGTTTCTGATATTCTTATCTACTGCTTTTGCTCAGGAAGTACTTTACAAACTGTGTCTTAGGATCAGTTTTACTATTCGCTTATATTTGACAATTGATGTGATGGGTTATACTGGTTATGTTTTTTATTGTATTGCTTACCATGCTACCTCACAGAGGTTATTTCCTAT
This sequence comes from Anomaloglossus baeobatrachus, assembly GCF_048569485.1. Lineage (NCBI taxonomy): Eukaryota > Metazoa > Chordata > Amphibia > Anura > Aromobatidae > Anomaloglossus > Anomaloglossus baeobatrachus. The sequence continues at coordinate 606,976,885 of NC_134353.1, read as the reverse complement.
ACTAGACATCTAGGATTTTTTTATCTCCATCACTATATCTCATTGTTTTATTGTGATCTTGGCCACAACAACTGATCCTTTGTACTATATTGCTATTCCACTGTAACTACCTTGCATAACATATGTCTAGAGATTATATATACCGTATTTTTCGCTTTATAAGACACACCTGATTATAAGACACACCCCCAAATTTGGTGAAGGAATAGAGAATTTTTTAATAAATGGGGTCCGTCTTATAATGCCAGTGTCCGTCTAACATATCTTATAGGGTATATGTCCCTCATAGCCCCCCCATCCTAAAATTAGCTCCCTTAATCTGGATATGGCTACCTTATATTGAATATAGCCCCCTTGTGCTGGCACACATGCCCCAGTGATGCCACATGTCCCCTATGGCTGGCACACGGCCCCTATGGCTGGCACACAGCCCCTATGGCTGGTACACGGCCCCCTGTGGCTGGCACACGGCCCATTATTGCTGCACATGGTCCCCTATTGCTGCACACGGCCCCCTGTGGCTGGCACATGGCACACTATTGCTGCACACGGGCCCCTGTGGCTGGCACATGGCCCACTATTGCTGCACACAGCCCCCTGTGGCTGGCACACGGCCCACTATTGCTGCACACGGCCCCCTGTGGCTGGCACACGGCCCACTATTGCTGCACACGGCCCCCTGTGACTGGCACACGGCCCACTATTGCTGCACACAGCCCCCTGTGGCTGGCACACGGCCCACTATTGCTGCACACGGCCCCCTGTGGCTGGCATGCGGCCCACTATTGCTGCACACGGCCCCCTGTGGCTGGCACACGGCCCACTATTGCTGCACACGGCCCCCTGTGGCTGGCACATGGCTCACTATTGCTTTACACGGCCCCCTGTGGCTGGCACACATCATCCTGTGTTATCTATCACCCCAAGGCTGCTGCTTTGAGTAAAATAAAACACTCTTTCCTTACCTTCTCAACGCTGTCCCTCCTCGTGTCTCCCTCCGTGCTTGTGAGCTCCGGCTTGCTCCATTTCCTGGTTCTCGGCGCCGGTCATGTGATCGGCACAGCAGAGTGATATCATCTCTGCGTGCCTGATCACAGACAGCAGCAGAGACACCGGGAGATCAGCGCTGGAGGAGGTGAGTAAAGAGTGTTTTTTATTTTACTATGTGCAACAGCATGGGGGCAATATCTAACACAGGGGAGGCATGTGACATCAAAGGTGAGCACAGCCACATATAATATGTGCCGCACCTCCCCCCAGCCCATTTCCGCGGTGCGGTTTCAGCACCATGGTGATGGACAGCGGCTGTGCATATTATATGAGCTGGAGCGGGAGATCAAAGGCTCCCTCCCGCAGCTTCACAAGCCCCCAGAACCGCTCCAGAGCAGACTCTGCAGTATATATATATATATATATATGTATATATACACACACACACACACCCCGTATATTCGGATTATAAAACGCACCCCCTACTTTCCCCCAAAATTTGGGGGAACAAAAGTGCGTCTTATAAAGCGAAAAATACGGTAATTGGATATTTATCTGCTGTAAGGGACTGGATATTTGTTACAATATGTATACACCATATGCTTATGTGTGTTATTTGGGACATGGGCTGCTCTGTTTTTAATGGTTTTTACTATCACTGTGTTTTGTATGTGTTTTTTGGACAAAATAAAATTTATACCTTTATACATGTTGGTGTGCACATGTTTCTATTGAGGTCTTTTTTCTTCTTGTACAATTTTCCAGGAATTGAGTCTACATCGAGCGTGGCCCTTACCAGGGTCACCAAGCTCGCAGGGTCTAACAGCACAGTCATAAGTTCTCCATTTACTTTAATGGAACATTCCCATTGTTCCTCCCTGGAGCCAAATTTCCCCGCTTTCTGGGACTCAACCCCCTTTTGGGCAACCCAGTCTAGAGGGGGTACATTCCACAGCCTCCCCAGAGGATTCTCATTTCCCAGTTCACACAGTATCTTAGTGCGCCAGGTATCCTCCTGGGTACCCCGTGTCTGCACTGTGCCCAACACTGCATCATCATACCGTTCACACAGCTCCTGCTGTTGCAGCTCCCGCTGCAATGCATCCTGCATCAGGTACCTCGACATCTCCCTCCTTACAGCCCCTACTGCTGCTTCACTCATGAACGCCGCTTTAGAGTCGTTGTGGACCCGCCAATCCATCACAAAACCTCCTTGCAGCTTGTAGACAGAAGTAGAGGAAAAAAAAACCTTTGTGGATCCGGCTGATCCACATGAACAGCACCTCTGCAGTATGCAGCAAACTTCGTGGACCCGGCTGATCCACCACAATCCACAGCTATGAGTCTCCCACGCTTGCTCCTGGACCGCTGCCCGCACTCTAGCACCAATTGTAAGCTTTTTCGTGCTCATGTGTGGGGGTCACGCCATTGGCTGCGTCTCAGAGGTAGCACAGGAACACAAATCTCTTTAAAAGTCCAGCGGTTTATTAAAAAAACAACACCATAAACCGCTCCTCAAAACATAGCATAAATACAGACAGATTACAGGTTCGATATAGTCACGGTAGACCCGCGCAGATCAGATACACTTTATATGAATGGAGCTCTCTCAGCCTCCACTCAGTCACTTCCAGTCCGTTAACACCATAGAGGTTTCTGTGCCTCTTTCGCTGAGTCCAACAGCCTTGTTACCTCTCGCTGGCCGTTTTCCCAGGAACACAGATTTCTGGTCCGTCTTTGTTGCGGCCCGCCCACTCAGGTTTGGATACTTCCCAGTATCCTGAGTGGAGTTCCCTCAGCCTTCACTCACTCACATATGAAGCCAACCCTCTGCTCCTTCAGGTATGTTCCTTCCAGATGTTTCAGACCTCTCTGAGATAAACAGCCTCTTTTCCCTCAGAGGCTGCTCCTCATGCAGTGCTTCTCATATATTGCTCCACACACTTTCCATGTGCCAAACAAGCTAATTAGGACCTGTGTTAGTGTACCGACCGTGTTGGTCGGGCTGCTCAGATCCGGGATCGTGGTGGCTCGAGGGGCCCGGACCCGGGTTGGCGGACACTTTGATCCATGAAAGGGGATATTTACAGGTGATAAGTTTGTGACGCCACCTGTGGGTTGTGGTAATGGTAGTACCGCTGCTGCTATAAGGAGTACCGGGGTAGATAGAGTTAAGCAGCCAGATGTTAATCCCTCCACAGGTAGGGAAAGCCCCGGTCTCAGGGTGTTTGGTGGTTATTTGGGAGAGCAGGGTGCAGGGGGATCAGAGTACTCACTGTGGGTAGTCGTGGTGCAGGATGAGGATTACAAAGGAGACACACACGCTGCAAGTAAACCAAATTCTCTGTGCATCACAGTCACTGCGGGGAGCCTGTCCAGGTATCCGCTCCCACCAGTGTCACTTGGTAATCCGGAGCCCCCCTCCGTGCACAATTTAGTTGTCTGTTTGTGGTCCCTTGGCTTGAAGCTGTTGGGACCTCGCTCATTCTGTGTAGAATAGCTGTGCTCTTGATGTCTGGCACTTGGGATTTCAGTGGGCTGCTTTACTGGAAAACCCTATCCCCGCGGTGTGCTAATGCCTTCAATCTCTGAGCTCTCAGGGAAGTTCGTGAAGATACTCTCCCTCCCAGGTTAATTATCAGGATGTTGAATCGGTTCCTGACCTTGGGTTCTCTAACCCATCGTACTCAGTACTGGTCAGGTTCTTTTGAGCTTGCTGATGCCGACAGTCCTCCTAGACTATGTCCGTCGCACCCTCTTCCAGTGTCACTGCCACCGGTCCCCGACTCCTCTGGTCCCGGAGCACCGTCTGCGACCCAACCTCGGTCTAGCTCCCCAGGAGTTCACTCTCCCCAGCTCCTCACTCTTTGAGGGCTTTTACTCGACTCTTGTATTTCCCTCCCACCAGTCTGCCCAACCCCTAGGTGGGTGGCAATTTTCCAGCTAGACCAACCCACTAGTGTGTCTGACAGGTCATGATGTGAGACGTTGATTGGGATTTGTGGTGCTGATGGTAGTGACATCGGTTTCTTAGCAACCTGGAACCATGGGAGGGTAGGCCTTGCACCCTGGGTGACAGCATGCAGTTCCCTGCGGCACCCTGATATATTCAGCGGCGCCACATTAGACACACCAATAGGCAGGGGTATGTGGATGGCCAGTCCCACCCATCTCTTAGTCATCTGTAATCCTGGACCTTTCAATACTATAGGAAGATGTGGTACTACTGTCGTACCCAGGGATATGGAGTATTCGGTCCCGGGCAGTGTCTCTCTTGGGAATGTCACTGGGGTGGCCGTTGCCCGGTTCCGTGCTCTGGGCCCTTTTTGTAATGGGGTGTATTTACAGGGGATTTAGGTTAGTGTTCATATGTGACACCACTTGCGGTGTTGCGGCTATATATATGTGGAGCCGCCGCTGCAGAATGTCACTACTGAGGCTGGTTGTAATTGCAGCTTGGATGGTAGGCCCCAGAGGATGGATGTTGTGACGGCCGTCGAAAGAAGGTAGTCCACACAGAGGTATAGTGCAACTGGTTTTTACTCACTGCAGGTAGGTGGTAACAGGTTACCCGAGGCCGGCTGGTTTCACCTTCAGGTCCCCTATGTCCCAGTGCCAGTTCAGTACTCTATTAGCTGCTTCCCCTGCACCTGTCTCTGGTAAATGGGTCCCCATGGCGTAGAGCAACTGAGGGTCCCAGTCCGGTAGTTTGTCCACTTCTGTCCACCTGACGGTAGCGTGAACTCTGTGGGGTTAGAGTCTCTGGTCCTGTCCCCGGTTCTCCCTTTGCTATTGAGTCTTCGGATTTTTAGGGTCAGCAAGGTCCTTGATGGTCCCCTCGCTGTGCAGGTGTTAACAGGTCGACTTGGAGCTCTTTCCTATCCTAGGGTCTTGTACCCTGTCAGTACATTGTTCCAGGAGTATGTGCCATCCCCGTGCCGGCAGCCTGCCGCTGCTCGGGTCCGGGCCTTCCGGTGGGTGGCTCGAGGGTCTCCGGACCCGGGGGAACCCGCGGACACTCCGGATGAAAAGGGTTGGGGGGATGGTGGATGTAGGACGTATATGGACGGGCTGGGCCTTACTAGGTTCGTGACGCCACCCATGGTATGTGGTGAGTTTGGACTCCATCGCTGCAGATACGGGGCACCCGGGGGAGATGTTGCGCAGCAAGTTGTTAACCCCTCTGTGGGCAGGGACGGTGGCCCCGGGACCCATTGGGTGCTTTGTTGGTGCAGGGATATGGGCGACCGCAGGGTGCTGGTGTACTCACTACTGAAGGAAACACACGAGTCTCTGGTAAACCAAGGTGATGGTGGTCGGTGGCCGCAGCCGGCTGCATTCTGGTCCCCCACCCGGCTGGTGGTCTCTGTCTTTCTCCTGCACCTTTGTGTAATGGTGGACTGCCTGTGCTTGCAACTTCAGGAGTCCGCTCCCGGCTGGATGTGGCCTAAGGAGCCCTTGCCCGAAGACGCTGGTCCGTGCGATCTCTGAGCCCTGGCGGTGGCCTTTTATCCCCCTCGGTGGGCTGTTGTCTTCTAATAGGGACTTTGGGTTGGACAGGACCTCTAGTCCTGGCCTCAATCGGTGAATTAACCAGTTCCAGTAGCTTCTGGACTTGGCTTCAGGGTCCGAGTACCCCCCTGTGTGCTCCGGTTTCCGAATCGGTTCCCCGGGTCGGTACCAGCGAGCCACTACCCTGTCCCGGTCCACCTCGGTTCCACCGAGCCATCTTCCCGGCTCCTGCAGTCTTCTGCCTCCTAGCCAAAGGCACCAGGGCTCCTACCCTGGCGCCTTTCAATTTGGGGTATTCGCCTCTGCTTGAGCTGCACACAGCTCCAGCCCACACTCCTCTCCAAATTGAACTCTAACACTCAACTGTTTACTTTCCTGCCCCGGTCTGTCTAGACTCCTTGGTGGGTGTCTTCCAACCACCTGGTTACGCCCCCTCGTGTGTCCATCTAGCCCTGAGGGGGGTGATTAAGGTTTTGAGGTTGGCTGATGTCACCAGTGAGGGAAAGGTGAAGTGCAGGGGCCTATCTGTGACTACCTGGCCCGGCCAGGGCGTCACATATACATCCGAGCTGACCACTAAAGGTATGGCACTGGCTTTAGGTTATATACAAAAATCCTGGTGATTGGTTCCCTTTAACGGAGGAATGCTCCGCCCAAGTGGCCAGGGGCCTGCAAATTGTATAGCCTATATGTTTCCTTACATTGGTATATCAGTCATGTCACTCTCCACAAGAAGACACATTACCCCTTAGACTCCATTCAAATGCCTCTCCCCCAGTCAAGATGGATCTCTTGCTTTGCACTGAGGAAGGGGAACATCTCTAAACACGTGTCTGCAAGTAGAGATTCTGGTTTGGCTTTTATCCTAAGTCACATGGCAAAGCTCATTAAAGGATAAAGATTGACTTTTAGGATTGCTACTAAGGCATGTCACTATGCATAAGGTGAGACAATATCCATTGGTCACTAGGGCACAGATGGTTCACATTAAACCTTTAAGCAGAAAATTACCAGTGTGTTTGATTAGAATGGAATACCCTTACTGTCTAACCAGAAAAAAAATGCATTTGTAAGCTTTTAAAACCTAGAAGCCCCTTAATCATGCAGCTTGACCATAATGGACATTCATGTTTACAAATGTAATGTTTCTGGTTAGTATAGTTTTGCCTTTGTGGAAACAAAAATAAATAATATCACACTGACTTTTTGGCATATTTTTGCTGTATAAGGTGTATTTGATTAACTCTGATTAATAATTAGAAAAGAGCAGATGTTTTAAAATCGAGTTCTCTGACTTCAACCTATAATATCCAGATATTTGATTTTTGAAGAATAAATTTGAACAAGTCTTAATACGTGAAAGCTTGCAATTGCTTGGAAAATACATGCGAGGATAGAAAGAGGCTCCCGCTGACTATAAGATTTTACACTCTATAGGAGAAAGAACCCACTGACCAAAAGAGCTTAGACTCTACTCTACAGACATTAGAGAGAAGACCCTGCTTATTTTAAGAAATGACACTACACGAGAGAGGGAGTGAGAGACATTGCTGATCATAAAAGCTTACACTCTACAGCCATGAGAAAAAGGACCCTGCTGACAATAAGAGCTTAAACGCTACAGAAGGAGACTTTCCCAATGACTTTGGAAACGAAAAATGACTCTGCTGTACAAACTGTGCTCTGCAGGGAACCGGTGATCTGTGATGGTCCAGGTTCTGACCACCACTGTACAAGGTGTCATAATCTGTAAGTTGTAGCTCTAGGATATTATGGGGGAGACTCGTGCAGCCGGGCAAAAAGACATTAGCCTTCCCCCTGATGCTTCAGCAGTGTGGGAGATGATGGCTGGCAAGATTTTTTTGCGAACCATTAATCAAATTACAAAATGTTAGTATTTGCGTGAAACCAAAGATTTCAGGAAATTGAAATCCAACTCGATCTTCTGCAGATCGATACGCTCAGTACTATTAAAATTGTTATTCACATTTTTAGTTGTAATAAATAAGTACATTTAAGGTCAATGAAATCACCCTTGGCTCACTTATTATTGGGGTGTAGGTGTTCATCTATCCGTACCATTAGTGGGGTGATTGTGCTAAGCAGCATTTATAGTGTGAGGCATTTAGTGTGTGCCTAGTTTCCCCCGGTATACTCCTTACTGACCCCTATGCCTCACTAACTGTTTCACCATCAACTGTTTTCTTTGAGGTGATGTAGTTGTTAAGGGTACTTTACACGATGCGATATCGGTACCGATATCGCTAGGCGAGCATACCCGCCCCCGTCAGTTGTGCGTCACGGGCAAATCACTGCTCATGGTGCACAACATCGCTAACACCCGTCACACGGACTTACCTTCCGTGCAACGTCGCTCTGGCCGGCGATCCGCCTCCTTTCTAAGGGGGTGGTTCGTTTGGCATTCTAGCGACGTCACATGGCAGCCGTCCAATAGCAGAGGAGGGGTGGAGATGAGCGGCCGGAACATGCCGCCCACCTTCTTACTTCCTCCTTTCTGGTGGATGCAGGTAAGGAGATGGTCGTCGCTCCTGCGGTGTCACACATAGCGATGTGTAATGCCGCAGGAATGACGAACAACATTGTACCTGTGGCAGCAGCGATATTAAAGGCCGCTTTACACACAACGACATCGCTAACGCGATGTCATTGGGGTCACGGAATTTGTGACGCACATCCGGCCTCGTTAGCGACGTCGTTGCGTGTGACACGTACGAGCGACCTACATACATACGTTGACATGCTGCCCAGTTCCCAAATATCGGTGCTACTATAGGTACGATGTTGTTCGTCGTTCCTGCGGCAGCACACATCGCTATGTGTGACACCGCAGAAACGAGGAACTTCACCTTACCTGCGGCCGCCAGCAATGAATAAGGAAGGAGGTGGGCGGGATGTTCCGGCCGCTCATCTCCGCCCCTCCTCTGCTATTGGACGGCTGTCGTGTGACGTCGCTAGAACGCCGAACGAACCGCCCCCTTATAGATGAGTCTACCTAAGTGAAGCCATAATGTATCCACATGGAGTATTTTGGGACTATCCTTATGGGACTCATTCTGGCCACTTATATGGAGTGATGGCTTATTGTGGCAGAAAATCGCTATCAGTATAAGGACTTCCCTTGTTCTGCATCCTTGTGTTCACACGGCATGACAAAGAATACCTGATTACAGTGGACTATTTATCTAACTTTTGGGAGATTGATTTGTTACAAGACACATGGGCGAGAACAGTGATTAAAAAACTCAAGGCCCATTTTGCCAGGTATGGCATTCCAGATATCGTGTTCTCTGACAATGCTGCTCAGTTTACTTCAGAAGAGTTTAAAACTTTCAGCAAGAGATGGGAATTTGAACACCAGACGACTTCTCCAAGATATCCACAGAGTAATGGCAAAGCAGAGTTGGCAGTAAAAAAGGCCAAAAGACTCCTAAAAAATGCAAAACATGAAGGTACTGATGTATTTCTGTCTATACTGGATCATAGAAACACACCCACCCAAGAAATAGACAGCAGTCCAGCACAGAGGCTCATGAGTAGACGTACAAAGACACTCATACCAACCGCTAGTCATCTGTTAAAGCCAAAGTTGGTGGGAAACATCAATGCTCAACTAAAGAAAAATCAAGATAGGCAAGCTTTCTATTACAATAAATCTGCAAAGGATCTGCCAGATCTCCAGAGGAATGACAACATACGGCTGCAGTCAAGCAGCAAATACGACAAACACTGGCAAAAGGCAAAGGTTGTCCAGAAACGAAGACCTCGGTCCTATGAAATTGTAACAGAAGACGGAAGAAGCCTAAGGAGAAATAGGAAATATTTGAGAAGAACACAAGAACAAGATGATTCATGGCCTTTTGAACAATATCCTGATACCCAAGATAACGAGGCAGCAAGTCCAAGCCAAGTACCAACAGTGACTGCTGACCATCAGGGTGAGACTGTTAACCAGAGACAGGCAATATCAGAAGGCACATTACCAGAATCAGAACAACTACCAGAAGTGGACAGTGACTCTTCTTATGTTACTAGGGCAGGCAGAATGATCAGAAAGCCTGCGCACCTCAGGGATTATATCTAACTGTATATATTGTAATTATCTTTTACTTGGTCAGATTAACTGTTGTGTTTATTAAGTTTGATTGTTCTTCTTGTTTAAAGAGAAAGGATGTGGCAATATGTATATGCTGTATGGCCTCTAGGGGCCTCTAGGGGTCTCTCTTCTTGTATGTGTTCACAAGCAAGTGGGAACTCGCTGGTACTGCAGACAGAGTGCAGGCAGCAGAGGGAGATGTAATGGCTGACAATACCATATAATAAAGAGCCTGAAGATCTCCACTGAGTGTGATTACTGAGAGAAACAACAACAGAACAGGGCTCCTTCTGTGAAGAGGATGTGTGGGGGCTCCTGCTGTGCATAGGAGACTGTGTGAGGGCTCCTGCTCTGTGTAGAAGACTGTGTGAAGGCTCCTGCTGTGTATAGGAGACTCTGAGGTGGCTCCTGTTGTGTAAAGGAGGCTATGTGAGGGCTCCTGTTCTGTTTAGAAGGCTGTGTGGGGGCTTCTGCTGTGTATAGGAGGCTGTGTGAGGGCTCCTTCTCTGTGTAAGAGGCTTTATGGGGGATCCTGCTGTGTATAGAATGCTGTGTGGGAGCTCCTGCTGTGTGTAGAAGGTTTTGTGGGGGCTATTGCTGTGCATAGAAGACTGTGTGGGGGCTCCTGCTGTGCATAGGAGGCTGTGTGGGGGCTCCTGCAGGTATTTGCATATAGTTGTAGTGTGGCCTCTAGAGTTAACTGCTCCTGTGGACCCCAGACACCCCAGTCTGACCCTGCAGCCATCTATCTCTGTGTCTCTTTCTGTGTGTCTCTGTCTCTATATCAGATTCTGTGTCCCTGTATTTGTCTCTGTGTGTCTCTGTATCACTCTGTGTGTCTGTCTCTATATCAGTCTCTCTGTGTCTCTGTCTCTGTGTGTCTCTGTGTGTGACACTGTGTGTCTCTGTCTGTGTGTCTCTGTGTGTCTGTGTCTCTGTGTTTGTCTCTATCGACATCATATTATCTGACACATTACCTGTTTTATACTAAGAATGTTCTTTGTTGCCTATAGCAACCCATTACAGCTCCTATTAATGACTTGTACCTCCCAGCTCCATTGATTTTAATGTAAGCAGGTTTTTCAGCGAATAACTGTAAAGCGCGGGGTTAAAATTTCCCCTCAAAACATAATCTATGATATTCCCTGAGTCACATGGGGCGTCTGTGCAAAATTTTGTGATTGTAAATGCGACGATGCGGATTCCTTTAACGGACATACACACATACATACATACATACACTCAGCTTTATATATGAAACTAGCTGTACAACCCGACTTCGCCCGGGTTAATAACTGCTGTTAACAAAATAGAATGTATTAATAAAAATGTATTCTGCACACAAAAACTACAAAACAAATAGATAGAAATGTAATTATTAAAAGGCAAAAACTAAGCTAATAGAAGCATTTCACAACATATATTTCAACACCACAGATATTCCACACAGATTTACCTAAATTGGCCAAGTAATGTGCTCCGTCTGTCTCTTTCCAGATCTGTCTCTTTCCCCGTCTGTCTCTTTCCCCGTCTGTCTCTGTCTCTTTCCCCGTCTGTCTCTTTCCAGGTCTGCCTCTTTCCAGGTCTGCCTCTTTCCTCGTCTGCCTCTTTCCTCGTCTGCCTCTTTCCTCGTCTGCCTCTTTCCTTGTCTGCCTCTTTCCCCGTCTGTCTCTTTCCCCGTCTGTCTCTTTCCCCGTCTGTCTCTTTCCCTGTCTGTCTCTTTCCCCGTCTGTCTCTTTCCCTGTCTGTCTCTGTCTCTTTCCCCGTCTGTCTCTTTCTTCATCTGTCTCTTTCTCCGTCTGTCTCTTTCCCCGTCTGCCTGTCTCTGTCTGTCTCTTTCTTTGTCTCTATCTCTCTGTTTCTTTCCCCATCTGTCTCTTTCCAGATCTGTCTCTTTCAGGTCTGTCTCTTTCCCCGTCTGTCTCCACTTCTCTTTCTCTGTGTTTTTTCCTGTCTGTCTCTTTCCCTGTCTGCCTGTCTTTGTCTGTCTCTATTTCTCTGTGTCTTTCCCCATCTATCTTTGTCTGTCTCTCTGGCTGTCTCCTCCTTCCCTGTCTGCCTGTCTCTGTCCCTGTCTGCATGTCTGTCTGTATCTTTCCCCATCTGTCTCTTTCCAGGTCTGTCTCTTTCCAGGTCTGTCTCTTTCCAGGTCTGTCTCTGTCTGTCTCTTTCCCCGTCTGTCCCTGTCTGTCTTTTTCACCGTCTGTCTCTGTCTTTCTCTTTCACCGTTTGTCTCTGTCTGTCTCTTTCCCTGTCTGTTTCTATCTCTCTGTCTCTTTCCCTGTCTGTCTCTCTGTCTGTCTCTGTCTGTCTGTCTCTCTCTCTCTGTTTGTCTCTCTCTATCCGTCTCCCCACCGACATCTTATTACCTCACATATAAGCTTCTTATACTATGAATGTCTTTTGTTCCTATAGCAACCACTCACAGCTCCTACTAATAACCTGTAGTTCCAGGCTCCATTTACTTTAATGAAGGCATGTTTTTTGGAGAGTAACTGTAAAGCGTGGGGTTAAATTTTCCTGTCAAAACATAGTCAACGACGTTCCCTGGGTCACATGAGGTGTCTGTGCAAACTTTCATGAGTGTAAATGCGACGGTTCGGATACACTTTTTGTTTCACTTTTTCCCCATTATGTAGATGGGGCAAAATTGATTGGTAAATTGGAACGCGCGGGGTTAAAAGTTTGCCTCACAACACAGACTATGACGCTCTCGGGGTCCAGACGTGTGAGTGTGCAAAATTTTGTGGCTGTAGCTGCGACGGTGCAGATGCCAATCCCGGACATACACTCATACACACACATTTAGCTTTATATATTAGATTATACACCCTACATATGCCCTGTACATGTCACGTATAGTGTGTATTGTAATGTAATTCTGAATATTGACCTGCCATTTCTTAAAGGTGTGTAATATGCGCTCTGTTAGGATTTCACTTACCGATTCGAGTAGTTGTCATCTGATCACTCATATGTGACTTGTAATGTGTTATCATCTGTAAAATGACGTCTCCTCCTGTTTCTCTCAAATTGAAAAATTACAACAATGAGAGATGCAGGAGGAGACGTCATTCTGTAGATGACCCCCAGTCTGCAAATCACTTGTGAGATCACACGACCACTCAAATTGGCAAATGAAATCCTAACAGTGTGTATTACACATCTTGGGGATTCGACCAGTTAATGTGCAGAATGTCAGACACAGGGGAGACACCGGTCAGTCCAGGGCAGCAGAGCAGGGAGAAGCCATTGGGCCCCAGCCTCCCGGGCTCCTCATCCTAGTTGCAGACTGAGGTGCAGTGACACATACACAGCGCCCCCCGGTCCTTATGGTGTGTATGTGGTACTGCACCTCAGTCTGCTCAGGGTAGTGGAGCTGAGAGGTAGCGACACATACATAGCTCCCCCCGTCCTTATGGTGTGTATGTGGTGTTGCACCTCAGTCTGTTCAGGTCAATGGAGCTGAGAGGCAGTAACACAAATAACTTGAGGACTCTTTATTATGTATAAAGCAGAGATTTTTTTTCTAATTTCGTACATTCCCCTTCAACATCTGTATTTTGAACTTTTTGTTCCATAGTACACGCAGCATCGGACGCTGGCTCCATGGTGCCTTGTCTGGTATCATCTGGTACATTTATCCACAGGATTTGTATAGTAGATATTGATCCCACCAATGGGACCATGACCTGCGCCACTCTAAGGGGTACTTTGCACACTACGACATTGCAAGCCAATGGTAGCGATGCCGAGCGCGATAGTCCCCGACCCCGTCGCAGCTGCGATATCTTGTGATAGCTGCCCTAGCGAACATTATCGCTATGGCAGCTTCACACGCACTTACCTGCCCTGCAACGTCGCTCTGGCCGGCGAACTGCCTCCTTCCTAAGGGGGTGGGTCGTGCGGCGTCACAGCGACGTCACACGGCAGGCGGCCAATAGAAGCAGGGGGGCGGAGATGAGCGGGACGTAAACATCCCGTCCACCTTCTTCCTTCCTCATTGCAGCCGGGACGCAGGTAAGGCGATGTTCCTCGCTCCTGCAGCTTCACACACAGCAATGTGAGCTGCCGCAGGAACGAGGAACAACATCGCAACATCGGTCCTTCCGAAATTATAGAAATGACCGATGCTACACCGATGATACGATTTCGACGCTTTTGCGCTCGTTAATTGTAGAAAAAAAGGATTCACATACTCCGATGTCGACAGCGACGCCGGATGTGCGTCACTTTCGAGTTGACCCCACCGACATTGCACCTGCGATGTCGTACTGTGCAAAGTACCCCTAAGTGTATAGGAATTTATACCATCTCTCCACAAAGAGCAGCAGCGCCTCATTCTGCAGATGCATGTGCGCCCCATTGGGGGGATCCATATGTACCATCCATAATGTAATATCCAGGCATACAGCATGTATTTGATGAGAAGACCCCAAGAAGAATAATTTCAGACGTGGTGACATTAATGTGGATTTGAGAAGCAGATTCTCCAGCACAAATCTGGAGGACTTTATTGTATATTTGAAGAGATCAATTTTCTTAGGATATAAAAAAATGGCCTCCTGTCCTCATTTGTTTCCTGGAAACTGGGTAAAAAATCAGTAGGGGGGGCACCAAAGGGCAGTTTTGCACAGGCTAAGGCCAGCCCTGATCCCAGCAGCCAAGTTTCCTATTCCGTTACAGCTCCCCACCTGCCCCGCTTCCCCCACTCTGCCATTGCAGGTTTTGCTGCACTCTTTTACTTGCGCATCCCACATGTCCACAGTACTCTGCTCAGTAATACTAATCAGTCTGAGTCACCCACCCCCAGTTGCATGCTGTAGGAGCATTCATGCCGGGTTTTTGACGTGCTTTTCTTTTTTTGTGACACTTAAGGCTACTTTCACACATCAGTTTTCTGTATTCAGGCACAGTCCTTTTTTTTCCTGATCCAACGGATCCTGAAAAAAAAGTGAAAACCGTATCCACCGGATCCGTTTTTTTAACGGATCCGTTATGCCGGATCCGTTAAAAAACGGATCCGGTGGATACGGTTTGCATCCGTTTTTGCATCCTTTCCGTCCGTTTTTTGGCTGGATCCGTTTTGTTAATTACATTGGAGCATGCTCAGTTTAGAAAAACGGATCCGGCGGCCGCATCCGTTTTTTACCGCATTACGCCGGATCCGGCGTCCATAGGCTTCTATTGTAAAACACGCCGTATCGCGCCGGATCCGGCGCGATGCGGTTTTTTTGCCGGACAAAAAAACGTTGCAAGCTACGTTGCCTCCGGCCGCCGCTTTCACTAATTTTGCCGTATCCGGAAAAAAACGGATGCAACGCAAAGCCATCCGGTACAATCCGGTAACAATGCAAGTCTATGGGGAAAAAACGGATGCGGTACCGGATCCGTTTTACCCGTTTTTTTCCGGATTGAACCTGATGGCAAAAAACTGATGTGTGAAAGTAGCCTAAGTGTGCATGTCCTGCTGTGTTCTCATCAGTTTTGCAGATCAGAGTCTATGACATGGGACTTTTTTATCTATAAGTAGAGTAACAGACATTGCAATGTTAATGAAATTTGATATATTAAAAAATAATAATAGCACCTACAGTAAGAATATTTAGTAATAGCAAACCTGCTAACACTTGAATAACAGAAAGAGGAAAAAGTCATGCGGCACGCGCAACAGCAAATTTTGGCCACACCTATTTAGCAGTGAGGGACATTCATCAGATGCCCAAGCTTGCAGGGCGTAGACCCAAATCCGGGACAGTCTTGCTGTATCCATTGACTTCCACTATACTCGAGTCGCGTTGGTGCAATCCAATGCTTGATCGAGTAACGAACAGTGATAAGCACATTCTCCCCTCACTAGTTAGTACCTAAAAGCTTCTCACGTTTTTCTCTCTTGATCCCTTACACACACATCCCCAGTATTTAGAAGGATAAAAATGACCCAGTCGTCAAGAAGACGCTTTTCAGCAGAGGAGGCATATGCTTTCCTTGCCGCTGACATGGATTCAGGCATTCCTCTTTTTTTCTCTTTCTTGTGTACTCATCTAGTGAAGACGTGTAAAGTGCTGAAGAGGGGCAATCGTGGGAGAGGGTCTTTGCAGAGGTCCTCAACCCACCCCGGTACAATACAGACACAGGGGGCAGAGTGGAGGGGGTATTATATGGTGTGGAGGTGGTACCTACTGACTGCTGCGCTTTCACTTCTTCAGCCGTCTTTTCCGGCTCCCGTACACTTCCATGGGCCTCCTGCCCCATGCGCTCAGTAAGCAGATGACTAATGGATAACACTTGAACAAGTTTACTGAATAGTTGTTTAACAGACGTTTTCCATTTTTTGAGAACAGAGACATCATCATTATCATTGCCATCGTTACACATCCCCTTCTTTACCAGGCCCGGCTCTACAGGGAAGGCCGTAATGGGGCGACTTATCCTCCCGCTTCGGACCCACTCCCCCAGCATGGTGGTGGATCACACAGCTCGGATCACAGACGGTTAGACTCACTTGATGCCCACTGCCGTAACTGCTTTCCCACAGGTACTGACAGATAACGCCTGAGGTAGGAACGTCCCACTTTCTCCTTACATCTCCATGACACTCTGGACTTATGTCCTGTAGATGAGCCCCTCCGAATATCTTTGTTGCTAGCTGCTTCTTCCATCCTGCTTTCTGTCCTGTCTCTGTCTTGCTTAACCACCTCCACCCAGTTCGCTCCACTCTGCAACGTTCTGACCCTCCTGATCCTTCCTTGTTCTCTCTCGTTCTTTACACTAACACAGCATCTCCCTATCTGCCTGACCCAGGAAGTTCCTTCCCCTATATCTCCTCCTGTGTTGATGAGCCATCCTCTTAATTAACTCCTGCTGCCCCATCCTCTCCCAGTCCATCCCTTTTCTCTGAGGGACCCGGGACCCATGACCTCTGCTGGCAGCCGGCCGTATTATAGTAGGAAAAATACACATAATACAAGTATACTTCAATTCCATCCAACATCACAGGGAAGTGGGGGCTGTAGGGTGACTCGCCCACCCCAGGGCTATGGGACACCTGGTGCCGGGCCGGACTAGTCCGGGGGTAGTCAGTGGTGGCGGGGCCCGACTCCGTGGCCCTGGTGGGTGTCAGTTAAATATGGCTGGTGACTTGGGGTTTGTGTTCGTGACGCCACCTGTGGTATGCGGCTATTAAGCCGCCGCTGCTGTGTGAGGCCTCCGGGGTGATGATATGGCAGCAATGGTGTTACTGCTCCCCACAGGTGGAGCGGTGCCCCGGGGACACTGTTGGTGCTCGTGAGAGTCGATGGTGTTGTGTGGATAACACGGTGCAGGGCCGACAGGCAATGAAAGAAACAGGCACAAACAACAGTCTCTTTACCTTCTCCTCTTTTACTTCACAAACGGTTAGTCCTGGGAGACCGTTACAGGTGGTAGAGGGCTCCGGCCGGCCTGGAAGTAACTGAGATGTCGTTTTGGCCAGATGAGTATGAGGCCTACTCCTGTTCTTTTCCTTACTGTGATAGGACCCTGCTCTCTGAATTTAGCAATGGCCCTCTTGCTGCTGGGACCGGTGGTACGTCCCTTTCCCTCTGTGGTAGGCTGCACAGGCCCTCTCTGGTGCGTCTCTGCTGGAGTCCACACCGGGCCCTGATGATGCAGCTGTATCTTCGGGCTGTTTATGGGCCAGGTGCTTGCAGCTCTCCTGCCCTTCGGATTCGGCTACCAGGGAGTATTTAGGCCCTGGTGGCCACAGACTCCGATGTCCGAGTCTCTTCTGTGCCTCTCTGCTCCTCCTGCTTCACTGGGCCAAGCTGCTCCAGCTCTAGGCCCCAGTTCCACAGGACAGCACACTCTGCGTCTGCACTCTCTGCTTTCTCCTACAGACTGAACACTAACCCCTCCCTCAGGTCAGGCTTAAGGAATGCTCCCTGGAATTCCAGGTTCAGAGCTCCCCCTGTTGGCTCGAGGGAGGAACTGCGTTGGATGTTAAACTTACTGGCCAATAGACCTCCCAATTACCTCCAGGCTCAGCATTAACCCTTTGGAGGGGCAATGCTGTTGTGGCGACCAGGTCCTGGGGCGCCACATAGGGCACTGGTCACCCTATTACAGATGGACCCCCAGCAATGCGCCGTACGACAGAGGCACCCCCTTCAGCAATTGATCCCATATGGATTCCCCCCCTCTAAGCCCTGGATTTCTTGGGCACCTCATGAATCCAATTTGACAATACTTGTCTCACTGAAATGTACTTTTTCAAAGTCTTCTTTACTGAGGATATAATAAATTTTATGGTGGCCCAGAGAAATTTATATGCACCTTAATTTTTTACCCAAAATCCCACATCATCATTTGCTAGATTGACCCCTGTAAATGCAGCAGAAATTGACATTTTGAGCATTGTGCTGCATGTGGGCTTAGCCAAGAAAAAAGAGCTCCAGCAATACCGGAGTGCTGATATTTTATACAATACATCCGTTTTCTGTTTGGGCATGGTAAGTATATGATTTGAAGAAATTCTAAATTTTTTGCATAATAATGATAATAAGCAGTGTCCTCCCTGACTGTCTTTACAAAATTTGGCCAGTAATTTCCCACTTAAGCAGAAAATTTGTTGAGGTGTTGTAGCACCCACAAGGTAAGGGTTAAATTACTTGTCGCTGGGTCTGGGGATTTGACGGAGTGGCCCTTTCACCCAGTTTCGTGGCCCCGAGGTGTACAATAAAGAAGGGGGTGGTGATATGATAGTGGAGGTTTGATTTCGTGATGCCACCTGCGGTATGCGGCCAGTGAATTAGCCGCTGCTGCTGTCACTGTCCTCTGGGGTGGATGGTAGTAGCAGCTACGGTGTTTCTGCTCCCCACAGGTGGAGTGGGCCCTGGGGACGATAATGAAGGGAGTAGTAATGGCGGACGCTGAAGTGCAGGGCAGCGGCGCCGGCAAGGACAGGTGGACACAGTCTCTGTGGGTTCAAGGTTTTCTTTACTTACAGTCCTGGTTTACCCGGAAGATGCCGGTCACCGCCGTGATGGGACCCAGCCAATCCCGAGCAATTTGAGGTCACCGCCCTTGTTCCCACGGTGAGTCGAATCCCGGTGTATGTGGAGTATGGAACGGGTCGCAGGTGTTTCCTGCACTCATCGCAGACCCTGGAATCCCATGTAGCTGTAGAGAACCTGGGCTGAGCTGTATGCTCCAAGCCACAGGTCCTATGGTGCTCCCAGAAGTGAGAGGTAAAAGAAGATTGGACTGAGGTCCCAGGTGTGTGTCTTACCCAAGCTGTGCCCAGGGCTAACTGACTATGTGTGAAGATGCTCCTTCACTTTTCCCCAAGTGGTGCCCGCCCCCCAGGTGGTTGTCCCAGTGACCGCAGAAATCTTATTCTTCGTGATGGCCACCCCCCCTATCTACCCCAGGCCATCCCCCCTGTGGGAAGGCACCTGACTGTGTGTGGTTTGTGAATGTGGGAATCACCAGCGATTAACCTCTCCTTACCCGGGATGAGTACTACATCTTAAGGGAGATGCAGTACCCTGTGGCGACTGAAGCCTCAGGGTCACCACAGTGTACATTTCCCAAAGGGGCATCTGTATAGATGAATCTCTAATACATTTCAAAGGGAGGCTTAAATTCTGACAATACCTTCCAAGTAATAAGGCTAAGTAAAGAATTAAAATGTACAATCTGTGCGAGAGTATTTCAGGGTAAAGAAACAGAATTAGGGTTTACAAAGGGACACCCAGATTGACCCACCCATGAATGCCTCCCTATTTTGGGAAGGAGTGAGTTAATTGTGTGGAAATTGGTGCACCCACTGCTGGACTAGGCTTATCAGCTCTACATGGATAACTTCAATACCAGCACCCCACTCTTTAAGACCCTCTCTGCCAGAGGAACTGTTACATGTGACTGGCTTAAAATATTAGAATAATGGAGAAATCTAATAACTGAATGTTAACAAAAATAAAACAAAATCCTAAAATATCAATATTTATTAGATATAGATTGAAAAACATCTGTCAATAAATGTGCAAACAACTTCCCTAAAATTGCATCACAGAATGGAGATAGGTAGGGCAGTGGAGGCAGGTAAGCAGTACTGCAAAATACAATCAAATTTCACCTATAAGGCTCTGATGTTGACCCTAATAAGGTGCCCTACCTTATATACAAAAACAAATTTGGTCATCTCATATTGATAACTAATGTTTGTAACATGGCACCCAATTTGCAAAAAACAGTGACTACAGCCATGATACCAATACATTTTTCACTGGGGTATACTCAGGAAAAAATGCACAACAAATTTTGGGGTCCACTTTTCCTGTGTTTTAAAATTCTCCTCATTTTTAATTTTCACAACTCAATTTTATAAAATTCTGTGAAGTACTGAGGGATCAAGGTGCTCACCGAATTTCTAGATAAACTCCTTCTTGAGGGGTGTAGTTTCTGAAATGGAGTCATTGTGGGGGGTTTCCACTTTTTAAGGCACATCAGGGCTCTGTAAACACGACATGGTGTCCACTATCTATCTCAGCCAAATTTGCACTCCAAAAGTCAAATGGCACTTTTTTTTTCCATTCCGGGCCCAAACAGCGATTTCCACCATGTATCGATGTACTCAGGAGAAATTGCACAACAACTTATAGTGATCATTTTCTCCTGTTAACCTTATGAAAATGAAAAATTGGTGCTAAAGCAACATGTTTGTGGGAAAAATAAAGGTTAATAAACTTCTTGGATGTGGTTTTGAGCAGTGTTAGGCTGTGTCCGCACTTTGCGTTTTCACCTGCATTTCAGCAGTGTTTTGAACTGCAGCATTTTCATGCCAAAAGGCATGCGTTTTGATTCTCCAGCAAAATCTATGGGAAATGGGGATTTCTTGTGCGCACTTTGCAGTTCAAAACGCTGCGTTTAATTTACATAAATTTTGGCAAAAACTCTGCGATCAACGAAGCAGCATGTCAATTGTTTTTGCCATTTGAGTTGTGTTTTGATAGAATTTAAGTCAATGAGAAGTTGTAAAAAGCAAGAAACATCAAAATTCCAGCGTTTTACCTGCTTTTTGGCTGCAGAAAGAATGCGTTATGGACAACATAAACGCATGCTTTTCTGACATCAAAATAATGGAATGATATGTCCCTTTACACACACACACATAGTCCGACAATTATATTAATGAAAAATATTAATTTATTGCTATTTTAGCCATAAATAGTATAAAACCGCTATAATTATATGAAATATAACTATTTTCATTATGATTTCATTAATTATATATGTATTCCTTTTTTTCCCTTTTTTCATTGTGTTTGACTGTTTAAACTTTATTTAGCAGTGTCTTTATGTTCAAAACGCATCTGTCTAAATGCAATGGAAAAGCATGTAAAAAGCGCTAAAAACGCGGCAAAAACGCGGCAAAAACGCGGTAAAATGGCATGCCTATTTACTGCGATTCTGAGCTCAAAAGCAACTTTGGCAAAAGCAATTTCTGCCAGAGGATGCGTTTAGAACTGCAACTAGGATGACGCAAGATGCGGACATAGCCTAAAGGGGGCTTTACAAGCTACGATATTGCTATCAATTGCTAGCGATATCGTACGCAAAAGCACCCGCCCCCGTCGTGCATGCGATTTCGTGTGATCGCTGCCGCAGCGAACATTATCGCTACGGCAGCGTCACACGTACTTACCTGGTCGGCATGGTCGCTGTGACTGCCGAACAATCCCTCCCTCAATGGGGAGGGATGTTTGGCATCACAGCGACGTCACCGCGACGTCACTAAGCGGCCAGCCAATCAAAGCAGAGGGGCGGAGATGAGCAGGACGTAACATCCCACTCACCTCCTTCCTTCCGCATTGCGGCCGGCGACAGGTAAGGAGACATTCCTCACTCCTGCGGTGTCACACACAGCGATGTGTGCTGCCGCAGGAGCGACGAACAACATCGATAATCAACCATTACCGATTTTTGGTTTTGGGATGACCTCTCCATGGTGAACGATTTTCACCATTTTTGAGGTCGCTTAAGGTCGCTGGTAAGTATCACATGCTGCGATATCGTTAATGACGCCGGATGTGCGTCACTAACAACGTGACCCCGACGATAAAATATTAACAATATCGTAGCGTGTAAAGCCCCCTTTAGGGGCATAGTTTTAAAGGCTGCTTTACACGGTACGACCAATTGTGCAATTTCACAGTCGATCGTACCCGCCCCCGTCCTTTTTGCGTCACGGGCAAATCGCTGCCCGTGGCGCACAAAGTCGGTAACCCCCCGTCACACGTACCTACCTCCCGTCCGACCTCGCTGTCGGCGGCGAAGTCCACTTCCTGGAGTGGGAGGGACGTTCGGCGTCACAGCGACATCACACGGCCGCCGGCCAATAGAAGCGGAGGGGCGGAGATGAGCAGGATGTAAACATCCCGCCCACCTCCTTCCTTACACATAGCCGGCGAGAGCCGCGGGTCACAGGTAAGCGATGTTCATCGTTACCGGGGTGTCACACGGAGCGGCGTGTGCTACCCCGGGAACGATGAACAATTAAATTAAACGATATTATGAAACCTAGCGACCAGTACACGACTCACGATTTGTGAGCGATACTGCGTCGCTAGGAGGTGTCACACAGGCCGGCATCGCAAGCGATGCCGGATGTGCATCACAAAAACCATGACCCCGACGATCTATCGCACGATAGATCTTCTGGTGTAAAGCAGCCTTTAGAATGGGGTCACATTTGGGTATTTTCTGTCACCTTGGCCTCTCAAAGTCACTGCAAATGTGATATGGTAGCTAAAAAAAAGTTGGTTGTGTAAATTTTGTTGGAAAAATGAGAAATTGGTGATAAACTTTTAACCCTTGCAACTTCCTTCGAAAAAAAAAATGTTTAAAAATGTTGCTGATATAAAGTAAACATGTGGTTAATGTTATTTCCTAACAATTTTGTGTGGTATAACTATTTAGTTTAATACATAAAAACTAAGCAACTTTGCATGTTAATGACCAAGCCTAATTTTTTTTTTTTATTCTTTTTTTTTTAAATCTGCCCAGCGTCAACTTATGAGGTAATAACTCTGGAACGCTTCAACATATGACAGTGGTTCTGAGATTGCTTTTTTTCATTATATGTTGTACTTTGTGTTAGTGATAAATTGCAGTTGATATTGTTTACGTTTTTTTATGAAAATAGAACAAATTTGTCAAACTTTGAACATTTCACAGTTTTCAGTCTCTCAACTTTTATGCCCTTAAATAAGATACCGTATTTTTCGGATTATAAGACGCACTTTCCTCCAAAAAATTTGGGAGTAAAATGAGAGGTGCGTCTTAAAATCCGAATGTAGCTTACTGGGTACCGCCGGCGGTGGTCAGTACTGCGCTGTTGTGTCCATCAGCGGCGCCACTGTGCTCGGCTCGGCATGCGGCTGCTCTGTTCTGCTCGGCTTGGCATGCGGCTGCTCTGTTCTGCTCGGCTCGACGCGCGGCTGCTCTGTTCTGTTCGCCGCGCAGCTGCTCTGTTCTGCTCGGCGAGCGGCTGCTCTGTTCTGCTCGGCGCGCGGCTGCTCTGTTCTGCTGGGCGCGCGGCTGCTCTGTTCTGTTTGGCGCACGGTTGCTCTGTTCTGCTCGGCGCGTGGCTTCTCTGTTCTGCCAGGCGCGCGGCTGCTCTGTGCATTGGGGGGGTCATTCTGAAGATGTTGGTGGTCAGAGATTCAAATAATCGCGCTTAGAGTCAGCGCCTGCGCAGATGGAGCTCTCAGCTCAAGCTCTCATCTGCGCACGCGCCGACTCCGACAGACATTATTTGAAGCACTCACCCTACACCGCCGACATCTTCAGAATGGCGGGAGACTCACCGCCTCCTCTCACAGAGCAAAGTGGCGTCACCGGCCTCGCACAGAGCAGCGTCACCAGGCCCGCACACAGCAGCGTCACCGGCCCCGCACAGAGTAGTGTAGGGGGTGGGCAGACCCCTTACAAAGGAGCCCGGAATGTTGATACTGTTGAATAAAAATGTTTTTATTGTATGTATATTGGGTTAGGGTCCCCCTAGTGGCCGGGTGGGACGGCTGTCAACACAGTGGAGAGGAGGAGCCGGCAGAAGCAAGGGGAGGGACAAGAAGTGTTGTTGAGAAAAGTGTGAGAGAAGAAGGCAGTTGGTTGTGGGACGGGAGAGAAGAAGCAGAGCAGGGGCAGAGTGTGGGAGCTGGATAAAGGAGAAGCCGGAGAGTGAAGGAGCGGGCGGAATCTCAAGCGCGAAGCAGACCGGTGTGGGTCCGGTTTGTGGGTAGCCATAGTGGGAGCCGGGTGAAGCAGAGTAGCCGGGCACATCCCCACTGGAGAGGACGTCAAGGGCAAGTTTCCCCCAGCTAAAGCAGTGTACAACCATCTATATCTGCATGTCTGCCGGTTGTGTGAAGAAGCTGTGAACAATAAAGCTGCGTTCTGATTCACTGGAACACGTCTGAAGAGTGTTTTGTTACGTTGGACAACCGTTGCACCACCACACTCTGCCCCCACCATGACATCTCCTGTCCCCAAAGTGACGGCGGAGCCAGGGGTAAGCCTGATAGCAAGGGCCACGACTACAAGCCCGGAGGCACCCCTGGCACCCCGTTACATGTGGCGTAGTCGGCAGGATGCGAATTCCATGCGAAGGGCCCCGACCCGGGAAGACGGAGACCAAGTGGTGCCTAGGGCACAGGATCCGGATTATTGGAAAAGAGTCCCGATCCCATGGTGGGAAGAAGAAGCAGTGCCTGCAGCGTTGGACCGGGCACAAGATGGTGGCAAGATGGCCGTCGTCTTCAAGGACGCAGAAAGCGCGCGAAAAATTGGCGCCAAAAGAAGAGCCTGGGGCTGGCCGGTGCCGAAAAAGAAGTTCGGAGTACTCCGCCCAAAGAGGGGAGGTGCCGGTCCCAGGGCACGGATGAAGACATGTGAAGTGGGCGGTGTTCCAGAGAAAAAGAAGAACCGCCGCGGAGGGGTCGACCTAATGTGTGAGACTGGGGGTGGAGTACACCCAAGAGCGGGAACAACAGGCCCGCCTCCACTTCCTCCAGCATCTCCACCGACCCTGACGCCCTTACTTGTGACTTGTGCTACAGGCAAGATGGAGAATCCTGAGGGACAACACGATGCATCGGTTGCGCCTGGTCTGGAGAGAAGCTACCAGAAGCAGATTGCGTCTGCGTCTGCGGACGGATTTCCCGCTCACTTGCCGGCTGTACCCGGAGGACCGGGACGGGCCACAAAAGTGACCTGGGTGACAACGTGGGATGCTGTGACCGGAGAGACCACGACTGAGGTCAGAGCGACATACACCGCTCAGCTGCCGTCAGGAAACCGGCTCTTGGGAACCCCATACCTGGAGACACCCCCGCCCGTCGCGGTGAGACCCTCGACACCCGTTCCAGTCCCGGCTCCGGAAGAAGAACACGCCCGGAAGCTAGAAAGGGACAACTGGGGCTTCTTTTGGGACCCAATACAGCCGTCACCCCTACCTCAACGGAAGTCCCCGTCACCAGAACCGGACCCGGTACAGGAGCGACTGCTTGCCGAGACCGTGGCCCGGGAAATGATGGCTGGTTCCCGGAGCGAGGAGTTCGAGCAGCAGTGCACCACAGGAATTGTGGTGAAGTTTAATCAGAAGGAGGGTTACGGCTTCATCAAGGATGAAGAAACCGGCGATGACTACTTTTATAACAGAGTGAATCTGGACATTGAAGGCCTACCCCAGCGCCTGCATACGTTATATCCGGGGGAAAAGGTCCGGTTTATGCTAGAGGTGGGATGCCGAGGCCTCTTTGCCGTCGGCGTAACCCGGATGCCTACCTCGCAAGAGGCTGCTCAATGGCAGCAAGAATTGGAGTGGGAGGAAAGCCAGTACCGGCGGCGGTCGCAGCCAAGACCGGTGCTAGCTGAAACTTCCCACCCGAGACGCACCTTGGCCGTAACTCCTGAAGTGAAGCCCGGACTGACCGCTGACCCGGAGAAGGGAACCCCGGCGGTGCTGGCTATTAACCAAAGCATCAACACGCATCCGGTAATTGTCATGGACATACCTCAGCCGCCTCGTGCAGCGACCCCGGCACCCCCATCGGGGGTTGAGGAGACCAAGGCACCGGAGCCCACCGTCGGTTATGAGCCCTTCCAGAGACTGCGCCGGCTGCCCGGCCAGTCCTTGTCGGACTATGTGAGGGCCCAACGAGCGGAATGGAAACGGGCTCTGCACCCGGAGTGAAGTGTTCTGATCAGCTTGTTTGAAGACCGGCGTTGTTTTGAACCGGAAGAAGTTTTATTGTTTATCACCGTTTAAGCTGCTGAGCCCGGAGAGAGCCTGCTGCTGGACTGAGCCAGGGGCTCCCTCCGCGTCATTAAGAAGAAGTTCTGGCTGAGTTGTATTCCTGCCGTTTACCATCTAAGACCGGGAGTGCCTGCCGACGGCCTCCGGGCACGACTAAGACCGGGAGCTTCCAGGAGGAACTCCGGGCGCCGGACTGGTGCGCCCCTTGCGGTTGCCCAAAGGTGAACTTGGTTGTAATTTTATGGAAATGATGTTTTTTCCTTTTTATGTGTGGTTTTGGATGCATGCCTTGCCGGGAGGCTCAGGCTTTAAGAGGGGAGGTATGTAGGGGGTGGGCAGACCCCTTACAAAGGAGCCCGGAATGTTGATACTGTTGAATAAAAATGTTTTTATTGTATGTATATTGGGTTAGGGTCCCCCTAGTGGCCGGGTGGGACGGCTGTCACCACAGTGGAGAGGAGGAGCCGGCAGAAGCAAGGGGAGGGACAAGAAGTGTTGTTGAGAAAAGTGTGAGAGAAGAAGGCAGTTGGTTGTGGGACGGGAGAGAAGACGCAGAGCAGGGGCAGAGTGTGGGGAGCTGGATAAAGGAGAAGCCGGGAGAGTGAAGGAGCGGGCGGAATCTCAAGCGCGAAGCAGACCGGTGTGGGTGTCCGGTTTGTGGGTAGCCATAGTGGGAGCCGGGTGAAGCAGAGTAGCCGGGCACATCCCCACTGGAGAGGACGTCAAGGGCAGGTTTCCCCCAGCTAAAGCAGTGTACAACCATCTATATCTGCATGTCTGCCGGTTGTGTGAAGAAGCTGTGAACAATAAAGCTGCGTTCTGATTTCACTGGAACACGTCTGAAGAGTGTTTTGTTACGTCGGACAACCATTGCACCACCACACTCTGCCCCCACCATGACATCTCCTGTCCCCAAAGTGACGGCGGAGCCAGGGGTAAGCCTGATAGCAAGGGCCACGACTACAAGCCCAGAGGCACCCCTGGCACCCCGTTACAGTAGCGTCACCGGCCCCGCACAGAGCAGCGTCACCGACCCGCACAGAGCAGTACCATTACCAGTATCACCGTACTCCAGTACCTACCGCCTCGGCCTTCTGTGACTCCCACTCAGCTGCTGCCCCCTCTCTCTGGTAAGACACCACCAGATTATAAAACGGACCCCATTTTTTTTTCACCTTTTTTTTTCTCCAAATTTGGGGTGCGTCTTATAATCTGGTGCATCTTATAAAACGAAAAATACAGTAATTATATCACACAAAATAGTTAAGAAATTACACTTACATGTTTACATCAGCACAATTGTTGAACATTATTTTTTGTTAGTAGTTTGAAGGGTTAAAAGTTAATCATCAATTTCTCATTTTTCAAATAAAATTATTTTTTTTCAGGTTCCATCTGAATCATGTATTTCAGAGATTTACATGAAAACCCGATGTGAGGGCTGAACATAGAACACAGGAAAAATGTGAGCCAAACTTTAATGCAATCTTTGGGAGGCACATTAAACATTTAATTTTTATGCCGTTCACCATGTCATATACGTAGTAAGACATCATTATTCTTCAGGTTAATGCGATTACAGTGATACCAGATTTATATATTTTTTATGTTTGGCAACTGGCACAAAATACTTTTTTACAAAAAAAAGTTTTTGTATCACCTTATTTTGAGAGCGATAATATTTCTTTATCTCTGCCATCATAGTCATGTTAGGGCTTGTTTTTTGCAGAGTTCAAGTTTCTATTGGTACTATTTTTGGGCACATAGTATTTCTTGATCGCTTTCTATTCCAATTTTTGGAATGCAGACTGAAGAAAACCCAGTAATTCTCAAACTGTTTTTTATATGCCTTTTACCATGTAGTAAAGTGAAAAGACAGCTTTATTCTTGGAGTCAATACGATAGCTATACCACATCTATAAGTGCATCTCAATAAATTAGAATATCATCAAGAAGTTAATTTATTTCAGTAATTCAATACAAAAAAATAACACATATTATATAGAGTCATTACAAACAGAGTGATCTATTTCAAATGTTTATTTCTGGTAATGTTGATGATTATGGCTTACAGCCAATGAAAACCCAAAAGTCATTAGCTCAGAAAAGTAGAATTTTATATAAGACCAACTGAAAAAAATATTTTTAAACTCAAAAATGTTGGCGCCTACAGAAAAGTCTGTACAGTAAATGCACTCAATACTTGGTTGGGGCTCCTTTTGCATGAATTATTGCATCAATGTGGCGTGGCATGGAGGCAATCAGCCTGTGGCACTGCTGAGGTGTTATGGAAGCCCAGGTTGCTTTGATAGCAGCCTTGAGCTCATCTGCATTGTTGGGTCTGGTATCTCTCATCTTCCTCTTGACAATATTCTCTATAGGGTATAGGTCAGGCGAGTTTTCTGGTAAATCAAGCACAATGATACTGTCGTTCTTAAACCAGATATTGGTACTTTTGGCAGTGTGGAAAGGTGCAAAGTCCTGCCGGAAAATGAAACCTTGTCGCAGAGGGAAGCATGAAGCGCTCTAAAATTTCCTGGTGGACGGCTGTGGTGACTTTGGTCAGGGTAAAACACAGTGGACCTACACCAGCAGATGACATGGCTCCCCAACCATCACTGATTGTGGAAACCTCACACTCGACCTCAAGCAGCTTGGATTGTGTGTTTCTTCACTCTTCCTCCACACTCTGGGACCTTGATTTCCAAATGAAATGCAGTGCTTAAGTGTAAACGCAATTACCTGTCCAGAGAGCCACATGTAAGGGCCAGGTTCTATTTTTGACACACTTGTGTCTGATACGTATTATATGCATAAGAAGATAGCAATGAATTTTCAAATTACCCTTTCCTCAGTTTGAATTATATTTAAGAAATGGTTAACAGGAACAGTAGTCTGTAAGATGCAAAATGTCTGTGGGAGCTGCTCATAGGATTGCTAGAGAGGCAAATCGGAACCACCGTATGACTGCAAAAGACCTTCAGGAAGATTAAGCAGACTTTGGAGTTCTGGTACATTGTTCTACTGTTCAGCAATACCTGCACAAATATAGCCTTCATGGAAGAGTCATCAGAAGAACACATCTCCTGGGTCCTGGCCATAAACTTCAGCCTCGGAAGTATGTAAAAGAACCTCTAAACAAGCCTGATGCACTTTGGAAACAAGTCGTGTGGACCAATGAGGTAAAACTAGAAATCTTTGGCCACAATTAATAAAGGTATGGGTGGAGAAAAAAAGAGCACATAATTTCAGGAAAATAATATCTCACCAACCATTAAGCTTGGGGGTGCATCAGTCATGTTTTGGGGTTGTGTTGCAATTAATGGCACAGGGAACATTTCAAGGGAAGAGGAGAAAATAAATTCGATGAAATTTCAACAAATTCTTATTGCAAACATAACACCATTAAAATAAACCTGAAGTTGAAAAGAGGATGGATTCTTCAAATGGATGATGACCATAAACACACATCAAAATCCACAATAGACTACCTCACAAGACGCAAGCTTAAGGTCTTACAATGGCTTTCATAGTCTCCTGAAAGTGGCTAGACCTCAAATGAGCAGTTCATGCAAGAAGACTCAGGAATCTCACAGAGCTGGAAGACTTTTCCAAGAAAAAATGGATGAAAATCCCTCAAACAAGAAATGAAATGGCTACCTACAAAACTTTTTTTACAAACTGTAACGCTTGCCAAAGGGGTAGTAATCATGCAGGGTGCCGAAACATTTGCATAAGCTCATTTTCTGTTTTTTTTGCTAATTTTAAAATGTAAAAGAAACCCTAACAGGCTAATTAAGTTTGAAACCTTGGTCGAACTTATCTGAGAACACAAATCTTCAAGGGTGTCCAAACTTTTGCATCAGGCCTATTTTCATTTCTGTAATTTTTCAAATGTAAAAGATGAAAATAATTTTTATTTTTTGTCTAAAATACAAGGGAAATAATTCATCTTTAATTTTGTGGCTTTTAGAGATCAGTTCCTGTTCATCTTGCTTAACTGTTCACAATAACTGTAATTTTGACCATGCCACTGTACTGTGAATTTACTTCTAAATGGCCCTAAATCATATTAGTCTAGCATCGACCGAACCAAACAATATTCACAGGTTCAGCCTACAACAATGTAATGTATATGGGGACCTCAAGACTGTCCCCCGATAGATAATATCAGGGTTACATAATGATATGGAATGTCCAATTTCGGGTTGCCAATGCTTTTGGTCTCTAAGAAATAAGCTGCTGGGATGTCTGATACTTGTAGCAGCTCACATAGGAAACAGAGGAGCACTTAGCTAGCAGCTGAGCGAGTCAGAGGATATAGCTGTCGGCATGTTTTACTAACAAGGTATGAATTATAAAATGCTCTATAATGTCCATCATTTGGTGACCCAATGGGTTGAAAATCACCGAAGGGTTAATGTGCAACCCTTTATTTGATTTGTAAGACATAGGAACCACAATGGGGAGCCACGAAAACCCGCTCTAAGAAAACTTTATTTGTATTAAACACCAAGTAAGCAAACAATGGCTGATTGTTTTACCCAGACTTGTTGTCTGCGTAAGCATGGATAGGCCAAGAAAGCCTCAGGTGGCTGCACTGACAACGATAATAAGCTCTGTTGATTCTGCAAAATGGGGAATATAAAGCTGATGATTTATTCATGAAGGATCATACACAAAACAGCGGGAGCAGTTTGTCTAAAGTGCTGCTAACCATTCCGAGACAAATGTTGCGCATCAAGCAACTATATTTAACAATTGAGCAAATTATGGCTGTTAGAGGGAATAAGATATAAATAATTCTATGTGTCTAATGCAAGACATCGGAGAGCTGCTGGCTCTGCCACCACATGTATGTGTCGTCGCACAGCTGGTAAATAACTGGTAAACAAATAATGCTAACGTAATTCTAATGTGCCCACACTGATCAGGATGTGTTTGATAAGCCATAATATAATTTACCGTCGTGTATTATAGCATAAGTAGTTCTACCATGTTTAACCAATTCACGTCCAGAGGCTTGTGTAAAATACGACCAGCCCAACGTTCCTGGATTTTGCAAGACCGGTCAGAGTGTGCTAACAACACGAGAAGTCATCTTTAGCTCATATCATTTAGGCTGCATTCACATACTTTTCTTTTATCTGCTTGCTTTTTTGGACAGTACTCTGACTTGATGGAAGCAATTCATTACTGCACGTGCCTATTTTTGGGGTGTTTTTCAATTCGTGTTTTACTTGTGCCTAATTCTTCTATAAATGTGAGCATTTTTTAATATCTATGTTATATGTATTAGCCTTTTTTTTCATTTCTGTCATTGTGGAAGGGGTTTGTTTGCTTTTTTTGGCTAATTCATCAATTTATCATATGGACTCTCATCTCCTCATCCTACAGTGATTTTTTGCACACCAAACATTTTGGCAAAATTTTGCAATTTTCTAGTGAAACATCCAACCATTTCCAATAAAAAGTTTCAAAAATGGTTAAAGACAAAAGTAAAGAGTAATTATTGTTTTGCTCAAAATTCATGAACCACATGCGTGGCACTTTGAAGAATTTGGTGCAAAAAACATTGAATAATACAAGACAAAAAAATTAACGTGACAACTAAATATGCAAATGATGAATTGGGCTTAAAGAGTTTATTTACAGCACTCATAAATTCATTTTTTTAACAAATCCATGTGTACATTTTTACATCCAATTTTTAAATGTTTTAATTGATCCATTGCAATTAATCAAAGGAAGAAAAAAAACACTGTTTCGCTGTCTTCAGTTTTTAATGATAAATGAGTAAAAAATGGAGGCAAAATTAATGATACATTTGAGAAGCAAAGTCTATTACTGACAGATGTAATAATGGAAACAGATTTGTGAATGTAGCTCAGAGATCAGTTGCAAAATGTGCCCAATATCGGCTTTAGGGTGCACTCACCCAAGCCGTATGACTCGCACGAGTATCGGATTGCATCACCCGGCATGGCCACACTCTCTGGACAGGAGCGGGTTGGCTGTATGTTTTTCTATGCAGCTGAGACGCTCCTGTTCAGAGAGTAAGTGACTGTGCCGGGTGATGCGATCCGATACTCGTGCGACTCATACAGCTTCGGTGAGTGCACCCTTATACACAAAAACTGTAGTCAA
The DNA here is from genome assembly GCF_048569485.1 of Anomaloglossus baeobatrachus. Lineage (NCBI taxonomy): Eukaryota > Metazoa > Chordata > Amphibia > Anura > Aromobatidae > Anomaloglossus > Anomaloglossus baeobatrachus. The sequence goes on along the minus strand of NC_134353.1, from coordinate 606,944,822 downwards.
AATCCAACAATCCAGGCAAATATCTTAGCTTTAAAACTGAAAAAAGATCATTTCACAAAAAGAACTTTTAGTGTCTAAATGTACAATATTTTTTTCTTTGAGTTGCAGGATTTATTGCTGACAGTCAAAAGTCTACAGGGTCTACTAAACTACCTACCATAGACTTTATGGGAGAAGCCTGATGGAATTAATTTATTCAGTGGTATTGATACTTTACCCAAAAATATGTAGCAGAAATATCAGACATTATTACAGAGGATCAGAAATAACCATTCATGTTGATGACCTATTTCCCTACACTATGTCAGCTTTTTGGTCATTTTAAAGTGGTTTTCCATTTTTAAAAAAGTGTTGAAATTGGAGATGAAGGGTTAAAAGTCTTGTTGATGTCCACAAGGAAAATGCTGGTGCTTGAAAGAGTAATTTTATTCAACGCGTTTTGGAGGTGAAATCTCCTTCATCAGGATATCACCGCTTTTAAAAAAGGGAATGTTATGAAATTACAAAATCCGATAATAAGTGCCCTCTCTGGCACTGCTCTTGAGACTGCAGTTTGTGATGTCACATTGCATCAGTGCTTCAGTCAATCACTAACTTTTAGCCTGTACGCTGGCCACACTGCCCTACTCAGTGATGAGATGAACTTGTGATGTAAGCTATTGAAGTTATGTCACTGTTATCAAAATACAGAGACCAAGCAGCAGAGGAGAGCCGATACTGGACCTACTGAAGGGGAGTTCTATCTGATTTTACTATTTTACATGACAGGAAACATTTGGGGTCCACACTTAGTGAAAAACCCCTATAACGCAATAGAAAATTTTAAAATAGGCTAACTATAAGTAAAGATATGTATGAAAAAATAGGGCAAAAAATGTATGTTCTACACAAAAGAAGGAGTAATTGTAGTAATATATATTACAAAGGTAAAACATGCTCAGAACCAAATGAAGAAAATAAGCTGAAGTGATGTAAGATGCTCAATTACATGACACAATAGCCATAAATATGCATATTTATATTAAGAATCTATATTAAGATTTTATATTAAGTAGCAAACTGAACAATATATTTACTTTATTTAGTCCAGTGTGTCTCATATGGAGGCTGTTCTTCATTGTCTATAAATAGAATGTGAGTTATCCATGATCTTTTTGAAGTTTGAGGACCTCAAGCAGGTTATGATTACTGTGATTATCATCATTTTACAGTTCAGAGTAACTGTTCCAACTGATGAGTTTATTTCAGTATCTATTAGTTATGGACATATAATTATCCAATATCTAAATATGTATGTACAAAATACTGGTTGTCCATGATTTTTGGACAAAGAAAGAAAAGCCAAGTTGACTGTACTGTTCTAAACCTCAGAAAACCAATTTAAAGCACTTTGAAAAATATATCAGAAAGTAGCATTTCGTAAAGAATAACTTCACATCAAAGCATTGCAAAACTCAGTTATCTGATCCATTTCAAAGTACCGTAGTTAAAATTCAAATTTAAAAAAAACAACCATAATTTAGTTTTTGGTTGCGAGACCTGAAAATGTCAAAAATTAAATTTTTTTATGTCACTAAATGATATAACTAAAATGTTTTGAGGGTTTAAATTCACTTAATGAATTTTATGGAAACACACTGAAAGGCCATGAATTAAAGGGAACCTGTCACATGTAAAACACAATTAAACTGAAAATATGGGGTTAATCTGCAGGTTAATAGCATTTGAAACCTGCCCAGTGCTTGTACATTGAACCCTTGTGCTGAGAGGAAAATTTCAGTCACGGGGGCGGCATCGGTGTGGGATCAGTCACCAAGACTGCCATACTGACTGACAGATACTGAGCATTAAAGGAGACTGTCGTTCATTGCGCGGAGGGTGTAGCTATATGCGCACCCACTGACATCGACGTCAGCTGCTGGTATATTCGCTGCTCCTCATGCCCAGGATTATAAGCTTGGAGAGCAGTGAATATTCATTCTATTAAATAGTAGACAGAGATCGCTCAACAGCTGCAGGAAACCGGCTCCTGGGTGATCAGATGTGCTGCTATTAAAGAAAATGCACATTCACTGCTCCCCATGCCTATAATCCCACCCACCTCTCAGTGTCAACTTCAGGTCAGAGAGGTGGGCAAGATTTTGTGTGTGAGAAGCAGTGAATATTCATATCCTTAATCAGCGGACTCATTGCAGTGCAGAGACCTCAAAGGTCTCTGTGCTGCAATGCATTTCAGCTGATACACGCCCTCAGACGCATATCCAGCTGAAGCAGGTGCTGGGGTCAGGGGCCCCCATAACCCAGGGATCCCATAGCAGTTGTGTAGCCTGCCGCCATTGGCGGTATGCCACTGTCATCGAAAATATCTATTTTATGCCAAAGGAAGTAAAAGAAAGAAAGAAAAAAAAAGTAAAGTAATGAAGTAAACTTCAAACAGGATATGGTGAGTATTTATCTGCTCATTTTAGGAGCTATGCATATGAGCATCGTAAATCAAATTGTGGATGTGCTAGTTTATTCCTTTACCAATCATCCATGAGGGATCTTTGATACATTCATGTATAAAGGAACAAAAATAGGAGTCTTGAATAAGTACTTTCTATTGTTTATTATACAAAAAAAAAGTCAAATTTATGTTATACATTACACGCTGTTTCAATCCCAAATGGGGACCTGTGTGAGGTGTAGGCAATCAGCTCTGATAGGCAGTGGCAGAGACGTATTAAAGAGGCACACACAGGTTTTCAGGTGGTCTTGACAGTGACGATTATAATGGAAGTCATTCAGAAACTCGAGAATTGTTCCGGAAGACCCTAGACAGGAGGGCTGGAGAGCAGTGAAATCACTGAAATGGATGGGAACAACATGGGGAAGACGCCTGGATGCTTCTCTGACTCCTATGTCGCTGCTGGGAACAATGATGTCAGAGTATTAGGGTATATGCAATTGTTTCTTAATGTTAGCAGTTTTGTTGCAATTTTTATGAGGGGGTGTCTATTTTATTGGTTTATAAAATAATTCTAAACCTCCATTCAACAATGAAGAAACCGCTAGCATTTTTTCAAGCACAAACACTTGCAAAACACTGGAAAAGATGCCCAGGCGTCTTTTCAGCCTTCCTATTGATTTCTATTAAAAAGTATAAAGTATGAGTGTTTTCTAAAGGGAAAAAGCCTGAAAAATAGTCTACACACCTCTCTTAATCGTATGCGATTTTTTGAAATCTGAAGCAGTTAAAAGGCGCTGAAAAAAAACAACACAAGAACAGGAAGTCTTTTTATGTGAAAATGCCAATGCTCATTCTTTTGAGAATTTGTTTGGTGTTTTTTAGGATGCTTTCCAAGCAGACTCTGCCTGAAAAATAAGTTTTGTGCACATACCCTAAGTGGCTAAACTTCAACCTTGTCTATTACAGCAGGATGTCAGCTGTTTATTACAGACAGCACCTGCTGCTGATAGTTTGGGTATAACTCCTATGTTGCTGTTATTTACTGATCCAGCTGCATCTTGTTGAAGTGTTTTTGCTGGAAGGGGTTAATAGAGTATTGATTAGGCTACTTTCACACATCCGGCTTGAGCTCTGCGGCTCAATCCGGCTGTGCAAGCTATGCAACGGATGCGGTGAAAACACCGCATCCTTTGCATAAGTTTTTCCTTTGCGGCCAGTCCGGTTTTTGCCGCTTGCGGCGGCCGGATGCGATTATTGCCGCATCGCGCCGCATCCGGCCGCCATAGGCATGCATTGAAAAATGCGCCGCATCGGCCGAATGCGGCGCAATGCGGTTTTTTTACCGCACGAAAAAACGTGCCAGGCAACGTTCCATCCGGCCGCCGCATCGGCTAAATCTGCCGCATGCGGCAAAAAACGGGCGGAACGCAAGGCCATGCGGCACAATGCGGCACTAATTAAAGTCTATGCAGGAAATTTGCAACCGGCAGCAAAAAAAACCGGTTGCGATTTCTCTGCAAAGTGCCGGATTGTGCCGCATAGCAAAAACCGGAGGTGTGAAAGCAGCCTAAAGGCTACTTTACACACTGCGATATCGGTCCCGATATCGCTAGTGTGGGTACCCGCCCCCATCTGTTGCGCGACACGGGCATATCGCTGCCCGTGGCGCACAACATCGCCCAGAGCCGTCACACATACTTACCTGTCCGGCGACGTCGCTGTGACCGGCGAACCGCCTCCTTTCTAAGGGGGCGGTCCGTGCGGCGTCACAGCGACGTCACTGAACCGCCGCCCAATCGCAGCGGAGGGGCGGAGATGAGCGGGACGTAACATCCCGCCCACCTCCTTCCTTCCGCATAGCGGCCGGGAGGCAGGTAGGGAGACGTTCCTCGCTCCTGCGGCGTCACACGCAGCGATGTGTGATGCCGCAGGAACGAGGAACAACCTCGTTACTGCTGAAGTAACGATAATTGGGAATGGACCCCCGTGTCGCCGATTAGCGATTTTTCACTGTTTTGCAACGATGCAAAATCGCTAATCGATGTCACACGCAACGGCATCGCTAATGCGGCCGGATGTGCGTCACGAATTCCGTGACCCCAACGACTCCGCATTAGCGATGTCGTAGCGTGTAAAGCCCGCTTTAGTGTCCTTCATCTCTTAAAAGCACGTTAGCATTCTCATTATTAATGTAGTTCTAGGGCCTCTTGTAGTTAAATGTTTGACTGGCAGCCAGTCACCATTTCTCGTTGTGGCACATCAATAGCAGCTTTCACTGTAATCTAATTTATATGAAAATGGCAATAATGAGCTTTTTCATTAAAACAAAAGCAATTTCTTAAAAATGAGTAAACAAAATGCTGATTTTCTGAAATTCTTTACATGGACAAAATATAAGGTTTTCTATAATAAGAAAAGGAAACAGTTAGTAAATCAAGTATTCCACTGGGAATATAGATGTGTGTTTTGTACCAAAATGTATATATTAAGAGCATCCCTCTAAGCAGTACAAAGCACATAGCAGGATGGAAAGCATTATGCAAATGTGATTTGTAACATTAATTTGGTCCTGTAAATTTCATCCATTTGGATACAAAAAAAAGAATCCGTGCCGTGAATATTTTTGTACGTTTAACACATTTAAAATAAATATTTAGCAGCTGACAGAAGAAAACATGCCCTCCACATTACAAAGGGTGCTTTAAAACAATCAGTTAGGTTTTAATGAATTTTTACCGTAGGGGGCTGGGATTTAACTCAACAGAAAATTGTCCTTATGAAAGATTAATTATATGTGATGTTTGCGAGTACCTTTGGTAGTGATGTTAATAAAGAAAAATTAGGGGTGTAAGTACCACTGTGCTCTTACAAAATTAATTTTAATAAAAGGATAAAAGTGATTGGCAATTCTTTTTAAAGCACTATAAAATAAAACACACCAAAGGCAAGGTTTAGTAGGTCATGTTTTGAAGGCGTTTCAGTAGGGTACAATGACTAGAAAGATTTTTATTTTCCTCTTTAATTCTCTTTGTCGCTAATATGCTACACCCACAATATTAGTGCTTACAATAAGAGTTTGATTTTAACTCATGCTGTATTTCTCACAGTAAAGGCTGCTTTACACACAGCGACATCGTTAGTGATGTCGCTCGTGAAAGCACCCGCCCCCATCATTTGTGCGTCACGGGCAAATCGCTACCCGTGGGCACAATATCGCTAGGACGCGTAACACATACTTACCTTCCTAGCGACGTCGCTGTGGGTGGCGAACAACCTCTTTTATAAGAGGGAGGTTCGTGCGCCGTCACAGTGACGTCACACAGCGGCCCGCCAACAGAAGCGGAGGGGCGGAGACCAGCCGCATTAACGACACGCCCACATCGTTACCAGCAGGACGCAGGAACATTGTCGTTTGTCGTTCCCGGGGTGTCACACGTAGCGATGTGTGCTGCCTCAGAATCGTCGAAAAACCTGTGTCCAGAGCGAGCAGCAATCTTTTGAAAATAAACGACGTGTCAATGATCAACGAATAGGTGAGTATTTCTGATCGTTAACACTTGCTCGTAGATGTTACACGCAACGACGTCGCTAACGAGGCCAGATGTGCGTCACGAATTCAGTGACCCTGACGACATCACGTATCATTAGATACGTCGTTCTGTGTAAAACGGCCTTAAGGCTATGTTGACAAAGGGTATTTTTTCGATGTTTTTTGTATAATTTTTCCATAGGTGTTACGAAAATTCATGCTAATAAAGCGCTGCTTTTACAGTTCCAGCAAAGCCTATGAGATTCCAGAAATCTCATGCTCACACACAAAACATGCGGTTTTTCCCCTGACTGAAATGGCAACCTCCTTGGTTTTTGTTGCATTTTTGAAAGCAGTAGAATGTTAATTCTTCCAGCTGTTTTGTCACCTATAGAAAGCAATAAGAAAATGCAAAAACACTGTAAAAATCGCCAGAAAAAAGCAACAAAACCACAGGTTATTTCCTGCCAAGAGATGAGGTTTTGCAACAGTTTTACTGCAGAAACAAATGCAGGAAAAACACCGTGTGAACATAACCTAAGAATGAACAATCATGATGTGACTGCAGGTTTCATGCCAGGTGCGAGAGGACTCCCGACAAGAAGCACAACACAGAGAGAACACCAGGGTAGCAATATGAAAGAAGACCCTGACACTAGGGAGAGAGAAGCGTGGTCACCTCATAAAACGCACCTGAGGCTGAGCCCTGCACTCTCTAGTGCAGACGGATCCTTTCTCCCATGCACCATAATGTGCCTAGGCCCTTGCTGGCCCTGAACTCAGCCTGATTTGTGAAGGCCAGCAAGATGCTAGTCTTGCCACTGCAATAAGACAACAAGAGGAAGGTAAGACAAACAGGTTGGCAAAGACACAACAAATAATACACCACAGCTTCTCCAGCAGGAACGTCTGAGCTGGAAGAGAAGTATCACCTCAGCTTCTCCATAGGCTGGCTCCTTTAAGGTGGACAGCATAGATATGAGCTATAGCTGCCTTACGGAGGAGTGGGAAGATGATATTTCTAGCAGAAGGGAGTGGCTGCAGCTGAGGTTACAAATACCTGGTAGATCACTGCAGGATAGAAATGAACCTTAACCCCTTCAGTACTGGATGGAATTAAATTCAACTCAGGGTAAACAGCAACCGGGCACTAAAGTGGATCTGCCATCAGCAATATGCTGTGACCTTCTAATGCTGGATCCTCCTGAGATCGCATCAGGCCGTGACACATTCATGACATTGATGAACATTGTTAAGGTACATTCACATATGACAGATTTGTTGCAGAATGTTCTCCGTCTGTCCCATACAGCTTAATGGGTTTGCACAAATGAATGCAAGTGCTAAAGTGGCATGCCTATTGACTTGCATTAAACGGGTAGCACAATGAACAAGCCGACAAGAGTGTTATGGGAGTACAGTTCCGTTTTTAATTTTTAAATGACTCTGCAAGTGTCAATTATACCATTAGGAAGTTATTCAAGTATTCCAAGTTTGGAAGTTATCAATAGAGCACTCTGTAACACTCTCCGCTGGAGATGGTGAAGTCGGGAGCTAAAGTGGACCCACTGGACCACAGGGGGACTCTGGGCCTACACGTTTTGTGGGAAGGGCTTGACTAAGCGCCCACCGTGGGGCGGACGCCAGGTACTACTCCCAGGGCAGGGATCAAGATGGTGGCAGCTGACCTCTAGGGCAAGGGCGGACACAGGAGAAAACAGGCTGGGGCAGGTGGCACGGCCGGGATGGACAGGCAGTCATTGGTATGTCAAGGACCAAGGGGTAGCTGGGACTGGAGGCACGGCCTGGTAGCACAGGCATAGTATCTGGTGCAATAAAGACTACCATGACAGCTGAGGCTCATGGCACTGGCAGGTGGGATAGGCACAGTCTCTGGTGTAGCAAGGACTACGGAGGAAGCTGAGGCTTGAGGCATGGCCAGGTGGAACCGGCAAAGTCTCTGGCATCGCCCTACAACCGGGTGGGTGGATGACGTCATGGCTGTCAACGTGGCAGTTTGTATCCTCTTATAAAGCATTAGGCTGTGGATATATGTATGATTTCTTTTTTCCCTGAGGAAGGAGACAGTCCTTGTCTCTGAAACGCGTTGGAATGCTGAAATAAAAAGAAACTTCTTCATTAATCCTGCATCAGTGGTTTTTAGCACGGCTAAAACCCGTTTTCCTTTATTTTATTATATACCAAAGTCTCTGGCATGGCATGAGCCACCAGGGTAGCTGAGGCTGCAAGCACACTCGGGGTGGACAGGCACAGTACCTGGTGTGGCGTGAGCCACCAAGGTAGCTGAGCCTTGAGGCACGGCCAGGGCGGATAGGCACAGTCTCTAGTATGGCGTGAGCCATCAGGGTAGCTGAGGCTGGAGGCTTTGTGGTGGTGGACAGGCACAGTCTCTGGTATGGCATTAGCCACCATGGTGGGCTGGGGGAAATAGTACACTGTAAAAACCACACCAGACAAGGGGACCTGACAACTAGCTGGCTAGGACACAGGAACACTAGCTAACTAACCACATTGATCAAGCACCTCCCCTAGTGGGAGATGGCCTTATGCACCTAATGCCTCTCAACGATAGGCTGAGAGGCAACTCCTGGGAGTGGTGTGCTGGCCCTTTAAGATTAGAGCGGTGCGAGTGTGACCCAGGAACACTTTTGGAGGACCTGCACTACGTGCACAGACCCCGAGAGGGTGAAACAGCGAGCGCACACGTGGAGGAGGGAGAAGACGCCAGGACACCTGTGAGGGTTGGCCGCAGCAGTAAGTGGCATGTGTCCCTGCGGTAGGAGGTGAGAAGGGAGCGCAGATATGCCAGCGCTACACACTGCTTTAATGTAATAAGTAAGTTTAGTAATATTAGTAATGTGTTTTAATCAGGTGAAGAAAACTGTTTTTTTTTCTCCTGTGAGAAAATCAGATCAATTATGCTAGTCACACTCTTATCAGACTTTAATCAGTGTGTGATCAGATTTTCTCAGATGTAGAAAAGATAGGGAAAAAAAATGTCTCTTTCTTCTCCATTCTGTCAGCTCATGAAAATTGGATCCAATTTTCCATGGACTCATTGACATGCATGTCCAAGTGTGATCAGATTTAAAGAGGCAACTCAGGCATGCAGCAATTTCTTTTCAGGCAGATTCGGTTTATAGAATAAAATTGTTTAAAGTGCGATCCGCTGATTTGTCAGATCAAACTTGGGCCACAATTATGGTCGTCTGTACACTTCAGAGCAGTGTTTTTGACCAATCAGTGGGAATCTCAGGACTCGGACCACCACCAATCAGTAACATGTGCCGGCCTGGGACGCCATTTTTTCGCCATATGATCAATTTAAGAAAGTGATGGAGATTGTGTCACTTTTCTCTGCTCCTGATGAACCCCAAAACATAACTGGGGGGAAACGCGTCGAGCGAGCCTGGGATATTTCCCGTCAAGATGATAAAAGTACTTGGATATCTGGGTGTCATCAAGTACCTATTGAGATAAGAAAAATGTATGTGTGTATGTGTGTGTGTGTGTGTGTGTATATATATGTATACATACATATATATATATATATATATATATATATATATATATATATATATATATATATATACAGTACAGACCAAATGTTTGGACACACCTACTCATTCAAAGAGTTTTATTTGTTTTCATGACTCTGAAAATTGTAGATTCGCATTGAAGGCATCAAACCTATGAATTAACACATGTGGAACGAAATACTTAACAAATAAGTGTGAAACAACTGAATATATGTCTTATACAGTATTCTAGGTTCTTCAAAGTAGACACCTTTTGCTTTGATTACTGCTTTGCACACTCTTGGCATTCTCTTGATGAGCTTCAAGAGCTAGTCACCGGAAATGCTTTTCACTTCACAGCTGTGCCCTGTCAGGTTTAATAAGTGGGATTTGTTGCCTTATAAATGGGGTTGGGACCATCAGTTGTGTTGTGCAGAAATCTGGTGGATACACAGCTGATAGTCCTACTGAATAGACTGTTTGAATTTGTATTATGGCAAGAAAAAAAGCAGCTAAGTAAAGAAAAATGAGTGGCCATCATTACGTTAAGAAATGCAGGTCAATCAGTCCGAAAAATTGGGAAAACTTTGAAAGTGTCCCCAAATGCAGTGGCAAAAACCATCAAACTCTACAAAGAAACTGTCTCACATGAGGACCGCCCCAGGAAAGGAAGATCAAGAGTCACCTCTGTTGCGGAGGATAAGTTTACCCGAGTCACAAGCCTCAGAAATCGCAGTTTAACAGCAGCTCAGATTAGAGACCAAGTCAATGCCACACAGGGTTCTAGCAGCAGACACATCTCTAGAACAACTGTTAAGAGGAGACTTTGTGCAGCAGGCCTTCATGGTAAAATAGCTGCTAGGAAACCACTGCTAAGGACAGGCAACAAGCAGAAAAGACTTGTTTGGGCTAATGAACTCAAGGAATGGACATTATACCAGTGGAAATCTGTGCTTTGGTCTGATGATCCAAATTTGAGATCTTTGGATCCAACCACCGTGTCTTTGTAGAAAAGGTGAACGGATGGACTCTAAATAGCTGGTTCCCACTGTGAAGCATGGAGGAGGAGGTGTGATGGTGTGGGGGTGCTTTGCTGGTGACACTGTTGTGGATTTATTCAAAATTGAAGGCATACAGAACCAGCATACCTACCACAGCATCTTGCTGTGGCATGCCATTCCATCCGGTTTGCATTTAGTTGGACCATCATTTATTTTTCAACAGGACAATGACCCCAAGCACACCTCCAGGCTGTGTAAGGGCTATTTGACTAAGAAGGAGAGTGATGGGGTGCTACGCCAGATGACCTGGTCTCCACAGTCACCAGACCTGAACCCAATCGAGATGGTTTGGGGTGAGCTGGACCGCAGAGTGCAGGCAAAAAGGCCAACAAGTGCTAAGCATCTCTGGGAACTCCTTCAAGACTGTTGGAAAACCATTTCCGGTGACTACCTCTTGAAGCTCATCAGGAGAATGCCAAGAGTGTGCAAAGTAGTAATCAAAGCAAAAGGTGGCTACTTTGAAGAACCTAGAATATAAGACATATTTTCAGTTGTTTCACACTTTTTTAAGTATTTTATTCCACATGTTTTAATTCATAGTTTTGATGTCTTCAATGTGAATCTACAATTTTCAGAGTCATGAAAATAAAGAAAACTCATTGAATGAGATGGTGTGTCCAAACATTTAGTCTGTACGGTATGTATAGTGTATTTGTCTGTCTTGTGTATTTGCTGTTTATATTGTGTATTTGTTCTGTGTATTTGATGTATGTATTGTGCATTTGTTTTGTGTATTTTTTGTTGTCAGTGTATTTGATTTCTAAATTGTGTATTTGATGTCTGTATTGTGTATTTCTCTGTATTGTGTATTTTTTGTATCTATTGTGTATTTAATGTATGTATTTTTATGTCTGTATTGCGTGTTTGTTGTGTGGATCAGTGATGTTGAAAGCCATGTCGTCAGCAATGTATTTTGCCATCAGGCACACTCCAGGCAGACAGGTTTCTATTGAGGTACCAAACATAACATACTGTCCAGTGTGATCATTGGCACCTGGATATTGTGAGATTAGGCGGTTTGTATTGACAACAAATAATTTTAATTTAGTGTAGCTCCATCACAAAAGCCACATTACTGTGCAGAAGAAAGGCCTGGTAATATATTGTGAAAAGAAAACTTGATGGAGAGTACAACTAAAGGAATTCGATATAGTGCTGCAAGAAGCACCCAAAGGTTGTAAGTCCCTCAACAAGCTATTGGAGAAGACCCGATAGTCGACATGAATATGTTCAAGTCTCATGACACACCAGGATCAAAGTCTCAAGCATGTCTTGGTGCTGGAATTGCTTGGTCAAAAGGAAAGGTAAAAAACTACATACCGTATTTTTCGCTTTATAAGACGCACCTGATTATAAGACGCACCCCCAAATTTGGTGAAGGAAAAGAGATTTTTTTTTTTAATGTTAAATTTGGTCCATCTTATAAAGCCAGTGTCCGTCTAACAAATCATATAGGGAATATGTCCCTCATAGCCCCCCCATCCTAAAATTAGCCCCCCTTAACCTGGATATGGCCCCTTTATATTGAATATAGCCCCCTTGTGCTGGGACACGTCATCTGTGCTGCCCACGGCCCCTATAGATGACACACCTCCCCTGTGTTTGATATGGCCCCCATACTGCTGCCCATGACCACTATAGATGGCACACCTCCCCTGTGTTAAATATGGCCCCCATACTGCTGCCCATGGCCACTATAGATGGCACATCTCCCCTATGTTAGATATGCCCCCCATACTGCTGCCCATAATAAAAAAACACACTCTTTCCTTACCTTCTCAGCGCTGTCCCTCCTCGTGTCTCCCTCCTTGCAGTTGAGCTCCGGCTTTCTCCACTTCCTGGTAATTTCTGCCGGTCATGTGATCAGCACGGCAGAGTGATATCATCTCTGCGTGCCTGATCACAGACAGCAGCAGCAGGAGACCTTGAGATCAGCGCTGGAGGTAAGTAAAGCTTTTTTATTTTACTATGGGCAGCAGTATGGGGGCCATATCTAACACAGGGGAAATGATCTGCGATCAAAGGAGGGTGCAGGCAGATATAATATGCCCCGCTGCCCCAGTCCATCACCGCGATGCGGTTTCAGCACCACGCTGATGGACAGCGGCAGTGCATATTATATGAGCGGGAGCAGGAGATCAAAGGCTCCCTCCCGCAGCTTCACCAGCTCCCAGCACCGCTCCAGAGCGGACCCTGCAGTATATATATATATATATACACACACACACACACCCGTATATTCGGTTTATAAGACGCACCCCTACTTTTCCCCAAAATTTGGAGGGACAAAAGTGCGTCTAATAAAGTGAACAATACGGTACATATCCTAAAGTTCGGAACCTGGAGTGTACGAACCATGAACCAAGGCAAACTCGGCATCCCCATAGATGAAATGGACAGAACAGGACTCGACTTACTAGGAATTAACAAGCTAAAATGAACTCAATCTGGACATTTGTAGTCAAATGAACATTGGATCTACTATTCTGGCAATGATAACAGAAGAAGAAACGATGAAGCTTTTATTTTCAACCAAACATTGGCCGGCACAGGCCTGAAGTAAAATGCAGTAATTGATTAAGTCATCTCTATATGACTACAAGGAGCACAAATACATGTCACAGTTATACAAGTCCATGGACAACAACAAGTGCCGAGGAGGAGGACATTGAACTATTCTACGATCAAGTTCAAGAAGAAATTGACAAGATGCCAAAACAAGATTTACTCATTATCATGGGAGACTTGAATGCCATTGTTATGGTTCATATTTTATATTTAGTTTTGATTATCATTTAAGCAATTTATATATCTTTAATAATTTAGTATTTTTGTATTAGCTTTATAAGTGTTATTCATAAAAGCAATAACACTGGGTGTAGTCTCTTTAAACAGGCCTTTGTCTAAAGTTTCTTTGTTACTGCAGGTCCAGAAAACTGGACAGATCTAGTTTTAAGGAATGCAGCAGGATCCACAATTTACGATTTTGTTATTTCCAATTTTCATTCCATTTTTGGTCATGTACTAAGCCGTCCCCTTTTCTTTTGTGGTTTTAATAAACTACTGTTTGGGCATCTGAGATTCAGACAAAGCCTGGTACAGGGACATTGGCTATGTGTTCTTGTGTTTGTCTCCGTTGCATCGCTATTAATTGGACCAACACTGGCAGATCTGGAGATCCCTTTGCATCTCACCCTAAATTAGCTCTCCCAGGAAAGGGGTTTCCACGACACCATAGTGGGCCATGGCAAGCATGGAACCATTGTTGGAAACTTTGGATTTGGTGAACAAAACAACACATTGATTGACTTTTGCACAACAAATCAACTATCCATTATGAGCACTTTCTTCCAATATCACAAATGGAGACTTTACTCATGAACATCACTCAATGGTGCCTATAAGAATAATTTTGACTTCCTATGTATTCGACAAAGATGGAGGTCATCAATTGTTACAAGCATTGGAGATGGCTATGAAATGGATCATAAACTTTTGACAGCAAAGATTAGACTCAAGCTGTGCAAAAGGACTAGACAACAGGTCATTTCCAACTTCGATTTGACCAACATAACTGGAGTTTTTTTGAGTGATCTGCACAACTGATTTATATCTCTGGACATGAATGAAAGAAATACTGAGAAATTATGGACACATATAAAAACTATTATTACTGAAGAAGCCAGAAAGAAAATAAATAGGATACAGAAGAGACCCTAAAAATCATTGAAGAAAGACAAATGGCAAAAGCAAAAGGTAATAGGCATAATGCAGACAACTTCAGAAAAAGTCTAAAGAGAGCATATAAACAATTTTATGAACAAAAGATATGTACAGAGATAGAAAACGAACATCCGAAGAGCAACACCAGTAAAGCATACTAAAAGATCAAAGAGATACAACGAAAGTTTCAACTAAGATTGGGAATGTTATTAAAGAAGCCTTAATAGTTTTCATTCTAAAACCTGGGAAGGACCCTGAAGCACCAGAATCATACCACCCGATCTCCCTTCTATTAACAGACGTTAAATTATTGGCTAAGGTGCTCTCCAACAGGATGTCCCAAGTTGTCTCATCTGTGGTGAATGAAGATCAAACAGGTTTTATTCCATGCAGGGCTACGTCATTGAACCTTAGGAGATTGTATCTGGGTTTGCAGCTCAGTTCTGAGAGTCCTGGGGAGAGGGAAATTTTGCCGCTAAGGCATTCGACAGCTTGGAATGGAGGTTCTTGTGGGCCGTCCTTGGGAAACTGGGATTTGGGGCTAGGTTTATAAATTTGGTAAAATTGCTATATGACTCCCCAGTGGCAAGAGTTAAGGGGGCTTTACACGGTAGCGATATCGCTAGCAATTTGTAGCGATAGCGAGCGTGTAAGTACCCGCCCCCGTCGCGCATGCGATTGTCTGTGATCGCTGCCGTAGCGAACATTATCGCTATGGCAGCGTCACACATACTTACCTGGTCGGCGGCGGCGCTGTGACTGCCGAACAATCCCTCCTTCAAGGGGGAGGGACGTTCGGCATCACAGCGACGTCACCGCAACGTCACTAAGCGGCCGGCCAATCAAAGTGGAGGGGCGGAGATGAGCAGGACGTAACATCCCGCCCACCTCCTTCCTTCCGCATTGTGGCCGGCGGCAGGTAAGGAGACGTTTCTCGCTCCTGCTGTGTCACACATAGCGATGTGTGCTGCCGCATGAGCGATGAACCACCTGGATAAACAACCCTTACCGATTTTTGAGTTTGGGACGACCTCTCCATGGTGAACGATTTTCACCATTTTTGAGGTCGCTTAAGGTCGCTGGTCAGTGTCAGACCCTGCGATATCGTTAATGACGTCGGATGTGCGTCACTAACAACTTGACCCCGACGACAAACCATTAACGATATCGTAGCGTGTAAAGCCCCCTTTAGGGTAAATGGCCGGATCTCTGGTTCTTTTCCTCTGAAAAGAGGTACTAGGCAGGGGTGCCTGCTTTCCCCCCTCCTATTTGCTACTGCAGTTGAGCCATTGGCAGTTATAATAAGGATGTCTAGGGAGGTAAGGGGATTCAAATGGGGGGCTATAGAACAGAAAGTGTCTCTATATGCAGATGATCTGCTTTTATATCTGGACGGAGTGCACTCCTCAATCTTGCTGGCGATCGACATAATTTGGGAATTTTGGTGGAGATGGGGTCTAAGGATAAACTGGTCTAAGTCGGCCCTGATGCCAGTGGATCCTCTCCCAGTGAATTGAGGGAATTGAGCTCCGCAATCAACAGAACACTGTATCTCATCTTTTTAGACTCGCTTGTAACAGGGTTGGTGCCTCAGGATTGGAGGATTGCTGATTTGGTACTGATATTTAAGAAAGCTAAGAGAGTAGATCCGGGCATCTACCGTCCAGTAAGCCTGACAGCAGTAGTATGCAAAGTTTTGAGGGCATTTTAAGGGATGACATTTAAAAATATATTGCAGAAAATAATATAATAACTGACAAACAGCATGGATTCATGAAAGATAAGTCGTGTCTAACCAACCTGTTGGGGTTCTATGAGGGGATAAGTGCAAACCTGGATATTGGTAATGCAGATGATGTGATTTGTTTGGACTTTGCAAAGGCATTTGATACTGTACCACATAATAACCTTAAGGTGGTGTCACACATAGCGACGCAGCAGCGATCACGACCAGCGATCTGACCTTATCAGGATCGCTGCTGCGTCATTACATGGTCGCTGGTGAGCTGTCAAACAGGCAGATCTCACCAGCGACCAGTGACCAGCCCCCAGCCAGCAGCGACGCGTGGAAGCGTAACTAAGCTAAATATCGGGTAACCAAGGAAAGCACTTCTCTTGGTTACCCGATATTTACCTTAGTTACTAGCGTCCACCACTCTCACGCTGCCAGTGCCGGCTCCATGTTCCCTGCACTCCTAGCCAGAGTACACATCGGGTTAATTACCCAATGTGTACTCCAGCTATGTGTGCAGGGAGCAGGGAGCCGGTACTGGCAGCGTGAGAGCGGCGGATGCTAGTAACTAAGGTAAATATCGGGTAACCAAGGAAAGGGCTTCTTGGTTACCCGATGTTTACCGTGGTTACAGCTTACCGCAGGTTCCAGACGCCGGCTCCCTGCTCCCTGCTCGCTTCAGTTTGTCGCTCTCTCGCTGTCACACACAGCAATGTGTGCTTCACAGCGGGAGAGCAACGTCCAAAAAATGAAGTAGGACATTCAGCAACGACCGGCGAACTCACAGCAGGGGCCAGATCGTTGCTGGATGTCACACACAGCGACAGCGACGGGACGTCGCTGCTACGTCACAGAAAATGGTGACTTAGCAGCGACGTTGTTGTCGTCGTCGCTATGTGTGACACCACCTTTATACTAAAGTTCCAGAAGCAAGGACTAAGGGAAACTATATGCAACTGGGTAAGGAATTGGCTAAAAGATAGGAAACAAAGGGTAGTCATAAATGGTACATTCTCTAAATGGGCTATAGTAAGCAGTGGGGTGCCGCAGGGATCTGTGCTAGGACCGATTCTTTTTAATCTCTTTATTAATGACCTTGTGGATGGGATTGATAGTAAAGTGTCAGTCTTTGCTGATGACACCAAACTATGTAGGATATTAAAAACTGACCTTGATAGTACAATATTACAAAAAGATCTGGATAAAGATGTCAGAATGGGCAGATACTTGGCAAATGAGATTTAATGTTGATAAATGTAAAGTAATGCACCTAGGACGGAGTAATCCTCTAACTGCGTATACATTAAATGGAAGTAAACTTGGGACTACAGAATAGGAGAAGGACTTGGGTGTTCTTATTACAAATAAGCTGAGCAGCAGCACTCAATGTCAGGCAGCAGCTGCTAAAGCAAACAAGATTTTAGGGTGTATAAAAAGAGAGATTAGATCCCGTGATCCCAACGTATTGTTACCCCTCTATAAATCACTTGTAAGGCCACATCTAGAATATGGGATCCAGTTTTGGGCTCCACATTTTAAAAAGGACATTCAGAAGTTAGAGTCAGTTCAAAGGCGGCTAACTAGACTACTACAAGGAATGGAAGGCCTCCCATATGATGACAGGTTGAAAAAGTTAGATATGTTTAGCTTAGAAAAAAGACATCTCAGAGGAGATCTCATTTATATGTATAAATACATGTGTTGTCAATATAAAGGACTGGCACATGACTTATTTCTTCCAAAGACAATACTAAGGACCAGGGGGCATACACTGAGAGTGGAAGAAAAGCGATTCCGGCAGCTAAATAGGAAAGGGTTCTTTACAGTTAGAGCAGTCAGACTGTGGAATGCCCTACCACAAGAGGTAGTAATGGCAGATACTATAACAGCTTTTAAAAAAGGGCTGGATGATTTCCTCAGTACACACAACATTGTTGGTTATAAATGACTTAGTGACCAAATGTAGAACTGGTGGAGGAAGGTTGAACTAGATGGACCTAGGTCTTTTTTCAACCTAACTATGTAACTATGTAACTATGAATTTTTCTGACCTACAAGTCCCAGTCCTTATAGTTCGGGAGTTTAAATATTTGGGAACAATTGTTAGGCTATATACACACAGGGCGTTTTTGCAGCGTTTTTCTCCTGACCATAAACTGACCAAAACCTGATCTTGTGGCAGGATGTCTCATGGGAGTCATCTGTAGTTTTGGTGCAGTTTTTGGTGCGGTTGTGGCTTTTTTAAAGCTTTTTTTAACTTCTGTGATGTCCAGACCAGGAGGGGTTCAAAAGTAACCGAGTGTTGGGCTGGGCTGAGATTGACCTGGATCCGGCACTCAGGTAGTTAAAAAAAAAAGTAAAGCAGTCTTCGCCATCACTGTACCTGCTCAGTAGATGCTAGAATGTATGGGCTCCTCCCAGGTATGACGTTATTCAACAGGCCCCTATCACTTGGGGGGTGGGGGGGTGAAGCATGATTGTAGTGGAAAGAAAAAAACATTGCCAAGCTCACTAAGCAAGCCAATCACGCCCACTAACCCAGCTGGCCATGCCCACTAACCTGGAAGGAGCCCACATTTTCTAGGCTCAACCGTACCTACTGCCGCCGCCCCTCCTACTTCTAATGGTGCTCATTAGCCTCATGCATATTCACTGGTTTCCCCCCCCACACTGCAGTCTGTGATTGGTTGCAGTCAGACGTGCCCCCAGCCTGTGTGACAGCGTCTGACTGCAACCAATCATAGACCCGGTCTGCGGGTCTATCGTACAGTAAAAAAATAAATAAATAAAAAAATTAGACGTAGTGTCCCCCCATATTATAATAACCAGCACAGATATAGCCTAAAGCTACAGGCTGCAGCCCCCAGATTTGTGCTTCTCTTGGCTGTGTATCAAAATAAGAGGGACTCTATGCTGTTTTTTTAATTATTTAAATAAACAATTTAAAAAAACAGTGTGCTGCCCCCCCCCCCAATTTAATACACAGCAAAGATAAAGCCCACAGCTGGGGGCTAGTATTCTCAGGCTGGAGAGACACAGCCTAAAAATAACAGCCTGCAGCTGCCCAGGATTGTCACATCCATTAGAAGCGACAATCCCAGCACTTTACACTGCTCTTCCTGATTGCCCTGGTGCAGTGACAATCGGGGTAATATCAGGGGTTAATCCAGCTCATAGCTGCGACTAAGCCCTAGATTGGGATGTCTCATAGACACCTGCCATTACCAATCACCAATCTGTAATAAGTGAAAAGAAATAAACACAAACACCGAAAAATCCTTTATTTGAAATAAAATACAAAAAAACCTCTCTTTCACCACTTTATCAACCCTTAAGAGAGGACCCTGCTGGTCCGACGTAATCCACACGAGGTCCCACGACGATTCAACTCTGCTACTCTGCTACATCTGAAGATCACAACAAGCGGCCATAGAACATGACTGCCCAATGTGAGCTCCAGATAATGAATGAGCCACGTGATCACCGGTCACTTCACTCAGGTGATTTCCAGTCACAGCTGTGACCATAAATAGCGACCTGAGTGAGGTCACTGCTGAACATGTGGCCCATTCATTCTCTGTACAATAAACCTGCAGACCGGGTCAGTGATTGATTGCAGTGAGAAGCGACAGGCTGGGGGTGCGTCTGACTGCAACCAATCACAAAGGTAATGATCGGCCTCGGAAGTGAAGGAGCCACAGGAGCGTACAGCCACGCCAGTGATTTGGTAAATATAGCGCTCCTGCTCCAATCCCCCTATCCTTTCTGTACCGCCCCCATGTCAGTGGCTGAGCCGCTCGGATCCGGACCTGCGGTGGCTCGAGGGGTCTCCTGATCCGGGGGGGTCCGCGCGGACAATCGAATTAAAAGAAGAGGGGGGATATTGTGACGCCCTGGACTAGCCAGGTAGTCACAAACACAACATCTCAGACACCCCCTCCCCTGGTTAGGCAACAACAGTCAAACAAAATCCTTGTTGCCGTCCTCCAAGCTTGATGTCCACACCAGGTGGGGCGGAGCCAGACGGATGGCCCCGCCCACTGTGGAGTTCACAGGCCTGGAGGCGGGAAAAGTGGTCAGTTTAGTTTCGTGGAGGAGTGGAGGTTGGAAGTGGAGAGCGAGAGGAGAGAAAAACTGGTGGTGTCTGGGTAGGAGCCCAGGCACGTACAGCAAGGTCGGCAGATGGTGGTGGCCGTCTGCAGGAGTGGTGCAGGTCAGTGGAACCGGAGGACCGGTGATGGGCGGTGGCCCGCCGCTACCGAACCGGGGAGCAGATCTGTACCAAGCACAAAGGCAGAGCCATCAGACCCCGACCAGGCTAGGAGCCGCCGAAAAGGTCAAATCCGATAGTGACCGGGACCCTAGGGGTTCACTCACACCCAAGACCCGACAGAAGGCAACAGTCCAAAAAAGTGAAGAGAAAAAGCCACCACCAGAGGCTAGAGATCCAAGGGCCAGCGCCTGCGGGCAAAATGGGCTCCATTGGTACATACACGCCGGGGAGCGGACTACCAGTGGGAAACCATCGGATTCAATACATTCACAGCGGTGCAGGAAAAGACAGCCACCATCAACCTGTCCGGGGAGAGCAAAGACACTGCAGCCGGCTGCGGGACCCGTCCATCCAGCTGTTTGGTTTACCAGAGACTCTGTGAATCTGTGCCTGAGTGAGTACAACAGTGCCATCCGGCACCGAGCCGCGCTGCCCCCGCAACCCTGTACCCCGGCCTTCCTGCCTACCGGGCCCCGGGATCACCGACCCCTACCCACGGAGGGGTTAACACCTAGCTGCTCCCCGCCATCGTTCCCGGGAGACCCGTCACCAGCAGAGGTGGTGCCCACCATCACCACAACCCGTGGGTGGAGTCACAAACTATCTCCCCAAAAACCACCCAACACCCCTTTTCATTCGGGGGCGAGGAGCGCTGCTCGAGTCCCCGGGTCCGGCCCACCACTCGAGCCACCGAGCAGCAGCAGCCCCGGACCCGAGCGTAGCGAGCACGCCCCTCCGCCCGCGACAATATGTTCAAAGGGATTAGAAAGTTTGTGATCCCACCCACGGTGTGTGGTAATGTGAGGGACCACCGCTGCCATTGGGGAGCCCGGTGACGATGGTGCGGCAGCCTGATGTTTAACCCCTCCATGGGTAGGTGGTTTGTGTCCCAGGGCCCGTTGGATGGTTAGTGCTCGGGTGCCATAGGTGATCGGAACAGGGGTGTTCAGTGTACTCACTCAGTCCAGGAATAACAACACCGACAGCTTGTAAACCAGAATTCTGAGCACCACTGCAGCTTGTAGGGAGCATGCTTGGGTCCGTGCCCTTGGTGTTGCTGTTAGCCTGTGGCCCTGTCCTTGGCACCTTTGTCTCTGTTTGGACCCTCGGGTATAAAACTCTTTGGGTCCCACTCACCTGTATGGCTAACAGAGTGAGCTTGCTCTCAGGGTTCACACGTAGGATTTCTTTGGACTGTATTGGGAAAGTCCTATCCCATCGGTGCACTAGTACCCCGATTTTGGAGCAGGTTGGGGATGAATCTTGAAGTCTTCACCCCCGTTTGGTAAATTACCGGAACGCGTGAAGCTACTTTCAGGCCTAGGGTCCACGTACCCTGGCCCCTGCCCGGTGATAGCTCAAGGCCACCAGCTGCCCTCCTCGGCAGTCCGTGCCCCTTGATACAATCCCCTGCGACCGTGGTTCCAGCTCCTACCAGGCCCAGACCAACGTCTGCCACCTAGTAACTACTGGAGCCCTGCTCAAGGCCGGTAACCTCTCCCTCTCAGAGAGTCACCTTTTCACACTCCTCTCCTTTGCTCAACTCCAGCTCGACTCTAGCTCAACTGTCACTTCCTTCACTTTCCCCTCACCAACCACCCTGTGGGCGGCCCTATTCCCGTCAGGCCCCCCAATGGTGTGTCTGGTGAGTAAAGTGTAAAGTTTTCCTAGGATTTTGATTGGCTAAGCTGTTAGCAACACCAAAGGACCAGGATCCGTTAACAAGGAGGGTGGATACTGTGCAGAAGGGCAGATTGCACAATACCCTGTGACGACCTGATAGGCCAGGGCGTCACATTAACACCACAATTTTTTCAATTTTAAAGTTTTTATTTTCAAACAAAAAAGATAAAACCCATCCTCACAGATGGCCCGTCAATACAGCATATACAGTTAGGTCCAGAAATATTTGGACAGTGACACAATTTTCGCGAGTTGGGCTCTGCATGCCACCACATTGGATTTGAAATGAAACCTCTACAACAGAATTCAAGTGCAGATTGTAACGTTTAATTTGAAGGTTTGAACAAAAATATCTGATAGAAATTGTAGGAATTGTACACATTTCTTTACAAACACTCCACATTTTAGGAGGTCAAAAGTAATTGGACAAATAAACCAAACCCAAACAAAATATTTTTAGTTTCAATATTTTGTTGCGAATCCTTTGGAGGCAATCACTGCCTTAAGTCTGGAACCCATGGACATCACCAAACGCTGGGTTTCCTCCTTCTTAATGCTTTGCCAGGCCTTTACAGCCGCAGCCTTCAGGTCTTGCTTGTTTGTGGGTCTTTCCGTCTTAAGTCTGGATTTGAGCAAGTGAAATGCATGCTCAATTGGGTTAAGATCTGGTGATTGACTTGGCCATTGCAGAATGTTCCACTTTTTTGCACTCATGAACTCCTGGGTAGCTTTGGCTGTATGCTTGGGGTCATTGTCCATCTGTACTATGAAGCGCCGTCCGATCAACTTTGCGGCATTTGGCTGAATCTGGGCTGAAAGTATATCCCTGTACACTTCCGAATTCATCCGGCTACTCTTGTCTGCTGTTATGTCATCAATAAACACAAGTGACCCAGTGCCATTGAAAGCCATGCATGCCCATGCCATCACGTTGCCTCCACCATGTTTTACAGAGGATGTGGTGTGCCTTGGATCATGTGCCGTTCCCTTTCTTCTCCAAACTTTTTTCTTCCCATCATTCTGGTACAGGTTGATCTTTGTCTCATCTGTCCATAGAATACTTTTCCAGAACTGAGCTGGCTTCATGAGGTGTTTTTCAGCAAATTTAACTCTGGCCTGTCTATTTTTGGAATTGATGAATGGTTTGCATCTAGATGTGAACCCTTTGTATTTACTTTCATGGAGTCTTCTCTTTACTGTTGACTTAGAGACAGATACACCTACTTCACTGAGAGTGTTCTGGAGTTCAGTTGATGTTGTGAACGGGTTCTTCTTCACCAAAGAAAGTATGCGGCGATCATCCACCACTGTTGTCATCCGTGGACGCCCAGGCCTTTTTGAGTTCCCAAGCTCACCAGTCAATTCCTTTTTTCTCAGAATGTACCCGACTGTTGATTTTGCTACTCCAAGCATGTCTGCTATCTCTCTGATGGATTTTTTCTTTTTTTTCAGCCTCAGGATGTTCTGCTTCACCTCAATTGAGAGTTCCTTAGACCACATGTTGTCTGGTCACAGCAACAGCTTCCAAATGCAAAACCACACACCTATAATCAACCCCAGACCTTTTAACTACTTCATTGATTACAGGTTAATGAGGGAGACGCCTTCAGAGTTAATTGCAGCCCTTAGAGTCCCTTGTCCAATTACTTTTGGCCCCTTGAAAAAGAGGAGGCTATGCATTACAGAGCTATGATTCCTAAACCCTTTCTCCGATTTGGATGTGAAAACTCTCATATTGCAGCTGGGAGTGTGCACTTTCAGCCCATATTATATATATAATTGTATTTCTGAACATGTTTTTGTAAACAGCTAAAATAACAAAACTTGTGTCACTGTCCAAATATTTCTGGACCTAACTGTATAATATCAGTACAATATTATGATTTTAAACTTTATCAGGCGACTATGAAGTAGAGTAGAATAGAAACAGGAAGAAGGCGAGATATAAAGAATAGAGAGGGAAAGAGAATCGGTTAGTGAAACTGTTTTGAGATATCCTTAGAACTCCAGACTCTAAACACGAGAATCCACCACCCCTGGAGAAGAGCCCAAACAGCATCTCCGCTGCGTAGTCTCTGTCACTCATCCATCTCTATCTCATGATGGACCGATACAGTGGGGAGGATAGGAAGGCCTCCCAATGGAACCATTTGGCGGCAACATCAGCTTGATCTTGGTGAGCTTGAGCCACTAGGGTTTCCATGCGATGAATTAGAGAGATTTCTGTGAACCACTATTCCAAAGTGGGGGAGTCAGTAGATATCCAATGTCGAGGAATTATTCTCTTGGCTGCCTGTAATAAGTGCCGTAGCAAGGATTTCTTATAAGTAACCTTTGACATCGGGAACATGAACAGGAGCACCGCCTCCGGAGAGGCAGGCACTGATACATCCGTGATCAATTTTACCACCTTGAATACCCCCTGCCAGAAAGCCTTCAGGATTGGACAAGACCACCATTTATGGGTCATAGAGCCCTCCTCCAGTTCGCACCGCCAACAGAGACCAGACACCCCCGGATACCACCTACAGTATGCAAGACCGCAGGGACTCAATTCCATCTGGAGACAATTTAACGCTTGTCTCTTGGGATTTAGTTGCCAAGACAGATTTATGTGACAAAAAGAAACATTTCTCCCATTGTTCCTGCGTGAAGGTGGTACCGAGTTCAAGCTCCCAGGCCTCACAAAAGGGGGGAGGCGTCCCACGTCCCAACTCAGTGAACAAACCATATAATAATGATATTGAATGTGCCGGCCCCTCAGAGGCAGCGCACAACTCCTCAAATCCCGATAGAGAACGACCTATGGTAGATCTGTTTGTGATTCTTGAGAAAAAGTGTTGAAGTTGCATATACTCGAATGCGTGGCGGGCCAAAATAGGGCGATTTCCCATAATAGACTCTAGAGGACGAAGGGCACCCCCCGGCGCAACCTGGTGTATACAAAGTGGAGTCCGTCTAGAACTATATAGGAATGAACATGTGGAGGTGCCTGGAGGGAAGTCTGTCAGTGGTTGCATAGGTCCATTTGACTCTATCAAGACCCCTCTAACCGACGGAGTATGTATGATTTTCAGTGTTTGCTTAACTGAAAAGGACATGGGGATTTTGTCCCGGGTGAGGGTGGGCCAGGTCCAGGGGGTCGTGACTACTGAAAGGGGACAATGTCTTGGGCTAAGCGCACCCACAATTTAGAAGAATGGCAGTGTATTGAATCGAGTACTCTCGCATGGGCCGAGGCAAAATAATAACGTTTGCAATCTGGGAGTCCAACTCCTCCGACTGACTTGGGACAGCTGAGAACCTCATACTGGAGCCTAGGTCTCTTAGAGCTCCACACGAAGCTTCCAAAAGAGCGCTGAATTTTAATCCAAAAGGGTGAGGGGATGTATAACGAGATCGTTTGAAGTAGGTATAGCAGCCTGGGAAGAACTGTCATCTTCAAAATATTTATTCTACCAAACCAGGAAAATTCTGCTCTATCCCAGGATGACAACCCTGCCAGCCATGGTTGAAAGCTCAATAAGAACAGTTTGGAAAGGTCCAACAGGATAAGGGTTCCCAAGTAGCTTATCACCCCACCAGAGGGCCACTAGAAAGAGTAATACATCCTCAGAGTCTCTATTATTTGGGAAGAAAGGGATATGCCAAGAGCCTCCGATTTGTCCGGGTTCAATTTTAAATTGGACCACTCCCCAAACTGCTTCATTATGGACATCAGGGTTGGCAGGGAGGTCAGTGGATGTGTAACGTACACCAGTAGATCGTCAGCGAAGGCCGAACACTTATATTCCTCCCCCACCACCCTGACCCCCCTGATATCTTGATTATCGCGGATTGCATGTGTGACGCCGCTGAATTAGTCAGGGTGTCACAGGGTACTGCACTCCTATCTCTTTTGGTGCAGAGCTCAACCCCAGATGGTTCTGGGATACTAACCTTTGGTATTGCTCCATCAGCATTCAAATCCCCACCACACCTCACACCACACCCTGTCAGGCACACCAGTGGGTGGTCTAGCAGGAACAGGGCCACCCGCCTAGGGGCCAGGCAGACTGGTGAGAGGGGCTGAGTCAGAACAGTGGTAGCCCTCAGAGAGTGAGGAGCTGAGGGAGTTGGAGCTCCCTGGGAGACATTGGCTAGGTCGCAGACGGTGGTCCCCTACCCATGGAGGGAACGTCATCTGGCTGCCCCACTCCATCTCCCCTGGGTACTCCCATCGGCAGCGGTGGTACTCCCCTTAGCGCGAATCACGGGTGGCATCACGAACATTAATCCACTGTAAATAGCCCCCCCTTTTATTTTCGGGTGACCCCGAGCCCCCGGGTCCGGAGACCCTCGAGCCACGGCAACCCTGGATCCGAGCAGTCCAACTGCTGCAGGGGCGGTACAGCATGATGTAGTGGCAGAGAGCCTGATTTAAGCTATATTACTGGTCTGCACAGTGCAATTGTGACAGAATTCCTGTCTATTCTGTTGTCGGTGTAGCAGTGTTCAGAATGCAGCTTCATGTGTATACTGTGCATTGTCAGCAAACTGCCAATCAGTGCTCAAATTAGCCTGATTGCTGGTCATGTGATATATAGTTAATGAAAATGTCCTATTGATAAAATACTGATTGTATTGAAACTATAACATACAGGCAAATAAGTGACGCATTCCTGGAATTAGGGTCTCTTCTCCTACATTACACTGATTATAGATTAAATAGCAAACAACTGTTGACAGATTCCCTTTAAACTCTGAATAAGGCCTGTTTCACACGTCAGTGAAAAACACAGACTTTTTCACTGACGTGTTAAAAACGTATATGTTACTTCGTGTGCCGTGATTCACGGCACACGTGGATTGTCCATGTGCAATTTGTGATCCGTGCTCCGTGATAGGTAATAGCACATGGAGATAAACTCACCTGTCCCCGCTCCTGCTGTCCGTGGTGCTGAAGAGTCCCGCCATGCAGCATCCGCCCTCTGCTGTCCAACCTCTGCAGCTACTTCTGGGATGGCTGTGCCTGCATAAATTAATATGGCTGCCAGTAATTAGGAAGCTGCGGAGAGCAGAGGCCGAACACAGCGTTGCTAGAGACGGGTGAGCTTAAAAATCTTTTTATTTTCAATGTCTGTGCTTTTCTAGTACGTGTTTCATGGACCACGCCATAATGTGGTCTGTGGGAATAAAGTGATGCCAGAAAACAATAGACATGTCTCCGTGCGGAGCACATGGACAAGCGTGTATGCCGCACGGAGACACGGTCAGTGAAAAATCACTAATGTGTGCGCAGACCAATTAATTATAATGGGTCTGCGTATGTCCGTTATTCTGGTACGTATAAAAACTAGCACATATGTACCAGAATCACTGACGTGTGAAAGAGGCCTAAGGCTGTGTCCGCACTTTGCACTTTCACCTGCTTTTCTGCAGCGTTTTGAACTGCAGCGTTTTCATGCCAAAATGCATGCGTTTTGATTTTCCTGCAAAGTCTATGGGAAATGAGGATTTCTTGTGCGCACTTTGCAGTTCTAAGCACTGCATTTAATTTGCATAATTTGGGCAAAAACTCTGCGTTTAAAGAAGCAGCATGTCAATTGTTTTTGCCATTTGGGCTGCGTTTTGCTAACATTGAAGTCAATGAGAAGTTGTAAAAAGCAAGTGTCGCGGGCGAAGAGGAGGGTGTCAGCACACTACGCTCACCCCTTCTGCTCGGGTCCGGCGGCTGCTGCTCAGTGGTGGCTCCAGCTGTGGGCCGGATCCCGGGGGTTCTCGAGCGGCACTCCTCGCCCGTGAGTGAAAGGGGGGTTGTTGGGTGTGGGAATTGCTTATTGTCCGTGACGCCACCCACGGTTGTGGTGATTTCACCACCGCTGCTCTATAGGCCCGGGGATGATGGTGTGTAGCAGCGAGATGTTGCGTTGCCCCTCCGTGGGTAGGGGTTGGTGATCCCGGGACCCGGTGATGGTGAGGGAGATGCAGGGCCTGGTGGGCGCAGGGATGCGGGGGCAGCGCTGTGCCTTGCGGCACTGTGGTACTCACTCAGCCTGAGACGTTGACACAGTTTTACGGTAAACCACACGGCTGGAAAGACGGTTCCCACGGACGGCTGCACTTGCTCTCCCAGTAGGTAACGGTGATGTCCCTCTGACCTGCACCTGATGTTTCTAAGTTGGTAGCGATGGGTTCCCACCGGTAACCCGCTCCCCGGCTTCAAGCTGGACCGGGGGAGCTCTACTTTGCCCGCAGACGCTGGCCCTGAGGAACTGGTGCCTTGGCGGTGGCGGTGTTCCTCCTTAATGGTCGGACTGTTGCCTTCAATCGGGACTTGGTTGTTGGGGGATCAACGTCCCCTTCACTGACGGATTCGGCAAATTATGGCGACTCCTAGCCTTGCCGGGGTCCGAGAGGCCCCTGCCCTGGTGCTGACTGTCCTTTGCACGCTGCTCCAGACCGCCGGGTCACTACCCGTCCGCGGTCCTTCCAGGAACTCCTGAACAGTCGCCCCTCTGGACAGTCACCGTCGTTGCTGACCTTGCTGACCCGGTCCTGCACACAGTTGGACCAACTTCAGGCTTTCCACTCTCTTTCTTTCCTGTCACCACTCTTGCTTTCCTCCTTCACCACTTTACTTCCTTTTCTTCACTCTAGCCCTGCCTGGGCTCAACTTGCTGTTTACTCAAGCTCTTCCCTGAGCTGACTCCTCTCTAGCCCTTAGCTAGACTTCAACTGCCTGGTTTCTCCCGCCTCCAGAGCTGTGAACTCCTCGGTGAGCGGAGCCAACCGCCTGGCCCACCCCCTGGTGTGAATCATCAGCCTCTGGAGGAAGGCAACAAGGATTTTTGGTTAGCTTTGGTGTTCCTGACTGGGATGTAGGGTGTGGTGGTGTGATGACCTGTGACCCCTGGCTTGCCCAGGGTGTCACATTCCCCCTTAGCAAAATGCAGACCGTCCGCGGGCTGCCCGTCCAACACCGGTTTTATTTTTCTGCAAAATATAACATGGTAAACGGTAACATATATACATTTTAATAACTCTTCTCATAACGGGAGGCACATTTCTTAAACGTTTCAAACGGTTTACGGTTACGGTTTCCGCTCTCTCCCACCCAAGCAACCTGGCCCTGATGCTGCCCCTAAAGCCCAGGCAGCACCCCTTGACCCACAGTCCAGCACACGGTACCCGAGCGGGATCTGTCCTTTCCCTCCAGAGGGTAGCCACCGGTTCCTTTGGTGGCTGGGCCCCAGCCTGCTCTGCTGAGGGCCCTCCCTCCAACCTGCCTCTCCGGAGGCGGCATTGCGGAAAACGGTAACGGCAAACAACTTATTTACAAGCCACTAACGTTTGTGGTTGCCCTGCAAGTTCACGGGCTTGTCCATGGATAGTTCCCATGCAAACTTTTTAAACGGTCCCCACTGGGACAACGGTGCCGGCTCCGGCCGGTTGCAAATCAAGCAGACAATCAGGTGAAGTACTCGGTAATCATCATTTTCTTATCATCAGCAGAACTTTCAAACAAACAAACAAATGTGGTCCCAACGGGGACTGCTGCAGCGGGCATCCACTGCCCTACTCGTACTTTTCTGCTGAGGCGGACCCGTCCTCTGCCACCGGCACATCAAACATGCACTGACATGCCTGCGGTGACAGGGGCACCCGGTACCCATTTCCACCGGCACGCGGGGTATGGACAACCACGGGGTCTCCTACATAGCGGGAACGCTCACTTGCCTCTTCAAACTCAGCAGCAGACCCGGGACTAGGGCCGGAGTCGTCATCTCGTGCTTCTGCGTCAGGCGGGTTGCCGCCAGCTGTCGCAGCCTCCTGGCCTCCAACATCCAGCACTTCAGCCCCTTCTGCGGTAGCACGGAGCAGCAGATTAGGCGAGCTGACATTAAGGCGCCCCATAAGTAACGGCAAGGGTGATGCATAGGCCGAGACTAGGCCGGGCCCCTCAGCCGCAGCGGCCGGTCCTGGTAGGACATAGGGACGTGGGTCACCAGTCGGCTCTGCTACATCCATTCCCCCTCCGTACCTCGGGGCAGTTGTAAGCAGCTCCTCCACCTCGTTGGTCCACTGCTCCATCATCCGGAAGATCTGATCCTTCTGACGCTGGTGGAATTGCATCACCCGGGCCTTCATCCAGGCCACGGTCTCGGGCTCAGGGTCTGGCACAGTCTCTACTGGGACTTCTGGCACCATGCTGTTAAGGGGTCGCGGTTCCAGCGGTTCCCCCTGGCATACTTCAGGGATGTCCCGGACGTCTGCAGCCGGCTGGTCCGCCGGAGCGGATGGGCAGGGTATCGCTACCGGTTGGGTAGGTAGCGGGCCTAATGGTGGGGCGACAGCAGCTATTACGGGTAGCAGGGAGAGAGGTAGGGTGAGCGGAAGCCGGCCGGGCCCCTCAGCTCCAACAGCCGATCCCTCAGGAATACAGGGGCGTGGGTCGCTTACCCGCTCCTCCAAATCCTCTTCTGCCTCGCGTCTCCACATAGCAGCCACCACATCCGCCATGTCGGTCTCCCACTCCTCCAGGAGGAGTTGCATATGGGCTTGCAGACGATTACTCAGCGGGACAGTCCGGTCCCTCAACCACGTCGCCGTGCCAGGCGCGGGGGCTTCCTCGTTGTGAGCAGGGTTTTGCATCTTGATAACGAGGTCTTCCAGGAACCCAATATCGCTGCAGAGTCCTGGCGTCCCTGCTTTTATAGCTGCAGCTACATGCAGCCAGCCGCCATCGCGTCCCCCTTAGCTCTTTTCGGCCCCTCCTCTCTCAGGGCGGGGTTTTGGCCTTCGCGCCTCTGCTTCTCGAGAAGACGCTCGAGCGGGAACTTTTCGCGCCAAAGATGGCGACTTCTGAAATTTTTCAGCCGGATACCTCCGGCGGTAACAAGGCGCACCTCTACCAAACGGCAGAGCGGTAAGATCCAGTTCGTGACGCCAAGTTGTCGCGGGCGGGGAGGAGGGTGTCAGCACACTACGCTCACCCCTTCTGCTCGGGTCCGGCGGCTGCTGCTCAGTGGTGGCTCGAGCTGTGGGCCGGATCCCGGGGGTTCTCGAGCGGCACTCCTCGCCCGTGAGTGAAAGGGGGGTTGTTGGGTGTGGGAATTGCTTATTGTCCGTGACACCACCCACGGTTGTGGTGATTTCACCACCGCTGCTCTATAGGCCCGGGGATGATGGTGTGTAGCAGCGAGATGTTGCATTGCCCCTCCGTGGGTAGGGGTTGGTGATCCCGGGACCCGGTGATGGTGAGGGAGATGCAGGGCCTGGTGGGCGCAGGGACGCGGGGGCAGCACTGTGCCTTGCGGCACTGTGGTACTCACTCAGCCTGAGACGTTGACACAGTTTTACGGTAAACCACACGGCTGGAAAGACGGTTCCCACGGATGGCTGCACTTGCTCTCCCAGTAGGTAACGGTGATGTCCCTCTGACCTGCACCTGATGTTTCTAAGTTGGTAGCGATGGGTTCCCACCGGTAACCCGATCCCCGGCTTCAAGCTGGACCGGGGGAGCTCTACTTTGCCCGCAGACGCTGGCCCTGAGGAACTGGTGCCTTGGCGGTGGCGGTGTTCCTCCTTAATGGTCGGACTGTTGCCTTCAATCGGGACTTGGTTGTTGGGGGATCAACGTCCCCTTCACTGACGGATTCGGCAAATTATGGCGACTCCTAGCCTTGCCGGGGTCCGAGAGGCCCCTGCCCTGGTGCTGACTGTCCTTTGCACGCTGCTCCAGACCGCCGGGTCACTACCCGTCCGCGGTCCTTCCAGGAACTCCTGAACAGTCGCCCCTCTGGACAGTCACCGTCGTTGCTGACCTTGCTGACCCGGTCCTGCACACAGCTGGACCAACTTCAGGCTTTCCACTCTCTTTCTTTCCTGTCACCACTCTTGCTTTACTCCTTCACCACTTTACTTCCTTTACTTCACTCTAGCCCTGCCTGGGCTCAACTTGCTGTTTACTCAAGCTCTTCCCTGAGCTGACTCCTCTCTAGCCCTTAGCTAGACTTCAACTGCCTGGTTTCTCCCGCCTCCAGAGCTGTGAACTCCTCGGTGAGCGGAGCCAACCGCCTGGCCCACCCCCTGGTGTGAATCATCAGCCTCTGGAGGAAGGCAACAAGGATTTTTGGTTAGCTTTGGTGTTCCTGACTGGGATGTAGGGTGTGGTGGTGTGATGACCTGTGACCCCTGGCTTGCCCAGGGCGTCACACAAGCAACATCAAAATTCCAGCGTTTTACATGCTTTTTGGCTGGAGAAAACATGCGTTTTGGACTACATAAACACATGTGTTTCTGACATCAAAATAATGGAATGATCTGTCCCTTTACACACACACATAGTCCGACAATTAAATTAATGAAAAATATAAATTTATTGGAATCAGCGATAAATAATATAAAAGCGCTATAATTATATTAAATATAACTCTTTTTGTTATGATTTAAATAATCATATTTTTTTCATTTTTTTTCCCTTTTTTCATAGTGTTTGTATGTCAAAACTTTATTTAGTAGTGTCTTTGTAATCAAAACGCATCTGACTTTAAGCAATGGAAAAGCAGGTAAAAAGCGCTAAAAACGCAGCTAAAACACGGTAAAAACGCACGCGTATTTACCGCGATTTTGTGGTGAAAAGCAACTTTGGCAAAAGCAATTTCTGCCAGAGGATGCGTTTAGAACTGCATCTACGACGACGCAAAGTGCGGACACAGCCTAAAACAGTAAGCCTTGGCCCTGCTGAAATCCACTCTGTTAGGGCTCGATTCCACTTGCGCACAGCGTCTGATGTGAGAGCATTGGAAGTGATAGGCTAATGACCCCCTGCTGGAGGTGTCAGTCGAAGGTCATGCGACTGTTATGCGATCTTGTGATCGCATCACAGGTGCGGAGAAGAGGAATGGAGCACTTTCTCCCCGTCTCCTCCACTGCCTGTCTCTGCATACATCGCACTACAGTCGGATGACATGCAAGTGCAGTGCATTGTTTCACACACTCCCATAGACTTGTATGGGGGTGCGTGAACCGAGGCTCGCTGCCAAACGCACCATGCTGCAATTCATTCTGCAAGCCGATATGGAATGAGAAATCAATCGCAGATGGACACTGCCCCATAGTTTTAAACTAGAGTAAGAGCAGTCCGATGTTTTATCAGATTGCACTCGTCCGTCCAAAACACAAGTGAAACCGTACTTTTAAGGTAATACTTCAAAACATCAGTTTAAATTTGAAGAATCAAGTACCTGAAATGATATGCACAGTCCCTTGCTATAGCCTTGGCCATATCTGAGGAACATCATAGGGTTTTAGATTTACTGCACAACAGACCTATATAAACTATGCTTTAGGCAAGAAAATACTAATGTTGAAAGGGAAGCTATCATGTCCAGAATTATTACCTGCAGACATAGGGTTAATCTGCTGGTATTTAAACATTAAGGGTATGTGCACATATTACGTATTAAGCAGAAATCTGTGCACTATTTCTATATCTCATGACAGGAAAAACGCAGCACAAAAATGTGAGTTTTTGATGTAATTTTACATGCATTTTAATATATTTTTGATTATTTTCAATGTTGAAAACAGACAAGCTTCTCATTGACTTTGTTGGCATATGGATTTGCTTACAGGTTTATGCAAAACTACACTACAAACTGCATGAAAAGTGGATACAAAATGCACTGTGCGCAAAAAGCCTAAAATGTCTGTCGACCTTACTGGAACAACAGCTGTAGGGAGAAAAGGAATTTATAGTCTCCATTTGGCTGCTCACTTAGGGTAGAGCAGTGAGCTGATGATTGGCCCCATACACACATTGAGTATTTGGTGAGTTTTTTACCTTAGTATTTGTAGCCAAAACCAGTAGTGGGTAATAAATACAGAGATGGTGCCCGTGTGTCTATTATTCTTTTCCTCTGATTGTCCTACTCCTGATTTTGGCTACAAATACTAAGGTAAAAAACCCTCCAATTACTCAACATGTGCCGCCCCGTGCTCGGCAGCCGAGCCGCTTGGGTCCGGACCTTCAGTGGGTGGCTCGAGGGTCTCCGGACCCGGGGGTCCTGCGGTCAGCCAAGGTGATGGTGGTCGGTGCCCGCAGCCGGCTGCAGTCTGGTCCCCCACCCGGTTGGTGGTCTCCGTCTTTCTCCCGCACCTGCTTTGTGATGGTGGACTATCTGTGCTTGCAACTTCAGGAGTCTTCTCCCTGGCTTGTGGTTTCCTGAGGAGCCCTTTGCCCGCAGACGCTGGCACGTGGGATCTCTCTGCCGTGGCAGTGGCTTTCTATCCCTTTCGTTAGGCTGTTGCCTTCGGTCGGGACTTTGGGTGGGACAGGACCTATAGTCCTGGCCGCAATCAGTTAATTATCTAGCCCCCAGTAGCTTCTGGACCTAGCTTCAGGGTCTGAGTACCCCCCCTTGTGCTTCGATTTCCGAGTCGGTTCCCCGAGTCAGTACTGGTGGGCCACTACCCTGTTCCGATCCACCTCAGTTCCACCGAGCCGTCTTCCCGACTCCTGCAGACGAAGACTGCCGTCTGCCTCCTAGCCAGCAGTACCAAGGCTCCTACCCTGGCACTGATTCAGGTTTTGGTTCTCGCCTCTGGTGGAGCTGCACACAGCTCCAGCCCACACACCTCTCCACCTTGAACTCTAGACGTCAACTCACTTTCCCGCCTCAGGCCATCTGAACTCCTCGGTGCGGTGAGCGTCTACCAACCGCCTGGCTCCGCCCCCTGGTGTGTCCATCAAGCACTGAGGGAGGTGACTAGGATTTTAAATGTTTGGTTGCTGTCACCTTGTTAGGGGACTGGTGTAGTGCGGGGCCCTATCTGTGACTACCTGGCTCGGCCAGGGCGTCACACATGAAATGCATCTAATCCCTCCACAACACTTTGATTGACAGGCTGCTTTGCACACATACGATGTGTCTTTTAAGTACATTTATGCTCTTCCCACCGAGGACAATTTTCATTTTTACATGGTCAATGTTTCCTGAACATACTCCATGACTATGATGTACAACATGACTATGATGTACAGTTACATCCATACGCTGGAAGGGGTTAATCTGCATTTTTTTCTGGCTCTTGGCTGAAGCTGGCCAAACACATAAGATATATATTTGCCAAAAGCATGTTTCTGTCTACATGAAAAGGAACAAAATAAAAAGACCTGTATAATCTGAACCTCCATTGTAATTTTTTTTCAGCACTGAAGTGGTGCTTTAAATCTACGTCCCCTGCCTCCAGTGTTCTACTTACAGCATTCAATGTTCAGCATTGATTCTCTTCTGCACCGCCATCTTGTGCCCATAACTTCTGACTGGCCAGAAGTCAGAAGTTATGTCATAAGCGCTCAAAGCAAATCTATGAGAACTAGACTGAACCCATAGTGAGGCTCTCATATTCTTGAATCAAAGAGTGAGTTCCGGCGCATTCCACGAAACACTGGAGCAGTCGGCAAGGTCACAAATCGCCGGAGACTGACAATGGAAACAGATAAAGACACTGTAAGGTGAGTATTAAGGTCCAGTCACACTAAGCAACTTACCAGCGATCCCAACAACGATAGGGATCGCTGGTAAGTTGCTAGGAGGTTGCTGGTGAGCTGTCACACTGCGACGCTCCAGCGATCCCACCAGCAACCTGACCTGGCAGGGATCGCTGGAGCGTGGCTACACGAGTTGCTGGTGAGCTCACCAGCAACCAGTGACCAGCCCCCAGTCTCCTAGTTACAGCACACATCAGGTTAATTAACCCGATGTGTGCTGCAGCTAAATGTGCACAGAGCAGGGAGCAGCGCACACTGAGCGCTGGCTCCTTGCTCTCCTAGTTACAGCACACATCGGGTTAATTGCCTGATGTGTGCTGCAGCTATCTGTGCACAGAGCAGGAGCCGGCAGCACAGGCAGTGAGAGCGGCGGAGGCTGGTATCAAAGGTAAATATCGGGTAACCAAGGACAGGGCTTCTTGGTTACCCGATGTTTACATTAGTTACCAGCCTCAGCAGAAGCCGGCTCCTGCTGCCTGCACATTAGTTGTTGCTGTCTCGCTGTCACACACAGTGATCTGTGCTTCACAGCGGGACAGCAACAACTAAAAAATGGCCCAGGACATTCAGCAACAACCAACGACCTCACAGCAGGGGCCAGGTTGTTGCTGGATGTCACACACAGCAACATCGCTAGCAACGTCACAAAAGTTGTTCGTTACCAGCGATGTTGCTAGCGATGTTGCTTAGTGTGACGGGGCCTTAAGACAGGGGCTGAGGTACTTAGATTTAAAGCACCACTCCAGCAGTGAGATTAACAAAAATGCTGGAGTGGTGCTTTAATTATGTGGTACACTGGAAGGAGATTATAACTTTTTTTTTTTTTGCTAGTGTGAGCGAATTGCACTCCTATGCCCTTGGATCTGCAAATTAATAATATTTGTTTTTCTAGCGCTTAGAGAAATCAATACAGCACACACGTTTGTGGTGTACTGAGAGTTTCTATTTTATTACATCATGTGACCAGCTCATACAGTATCACAAACAAAGAACTATGCACCAATAAGAGCTACAGGGGTGTGTGTAGACATGTGAAACATCCTTGCCCATCAGTGTTATCTGAGCCCTATGACATCATTCAGTTATAAGACAAGATGGTTCTATAGAATACAAAATGTTTTGTATTTTCTCACTCTAGTCAAACTATTTTGTTAAAGTTTTATACATATGAACAATAGTTAATACATCCAAATACAGCCCATGCCATAATGAAAGAATCTTACTGCGCTTTTCTTCAAGTGATCAAGTTACCAACAATAATAAGACTATGGCTATATTCACATGGAGCCAGTTTTCTACAGATTTTTTCCTCAGCAAATCAGCAGTGAAAGCTTTTGCTGTGGATTTCCAGCAGATTTACCTCTTCCCGTTGCATAAGAATTTTAAAATCCAGACCACATGTCAAATCTATGTGTGAATATAACTTAAAGAGAACCTGTCAGGTGCAATATGCACCCAGTACCACGGGCAGTTCTAGGTACATATTGCTAATCCCTGCCTAACCGTCCCTGTATACACTAGCATAGATAAAGAGATCTTTAGAAAAAGTATTTCTAAAGATCTTTTATCTTATGCTGATGAGCGCGGGGACTAGTCCCAAGGGTGTCACTAGCCACCCACGCCAACAGGGGTGTACTAACATGCTATTCAATTCAGCATCACCAGCGGTGACGTGCGTGCCTGTGTTTGCTGTGACCACACTTCTGAATGCCCGACACTTCCAGTCATGCGCAGTATGAAGCTGGGTGTACACCTCCTGGCTTCAGAGAGCTCTACTGCGCATCACTGGAAGTGCCCCGCATTCAGAAGAGCGGTCACAGCAAACACAGGTACGCGCACAGCTGATGATGCTGCATTGAATGGCATGTTAGCACGCACCTGTGGGCCCTTGTGGGCGTGCTAACATGCTGAGAGGGTGGACTACTTGAGGGATTATAACACCCGTGTCACTAGTCCCCATGTTCATTAGCATAAGATTAAAGATCTTTACAAATACTTTTTCTAAAGATGTCTTTATCTATGCTAGTGTATACAAGGATTGTTAGGCAGGGATTAGCAATATACACCCAGAACTGCTCGTGGGTCTGGATGGATATTGCACCTGACAGGTGCCCTTTAAAAAAAACCTCATGACATAGAGAACAGTGAGAGACATACTCCATAGTGCAGTATTTTCACATGTAGGGAATAAAAAGAAGGTCAATGAGATTACAAAATGCAAAATAAAATATTTCCATTTTAAATATATAATTGCTTTTACTTTCTTGTGTAGCTCCATTAGATAGGTAAGTAATAGATACAGAGATTAGATAGACTGATAAGTAATAGGTCGCACAATTCCATGCATTGCTTTGCTGTAATTCATCAGGATATATATTTAGGGTGGGCAGAATCTGGGTATATTGCTAATTATCTGAGCTATAAGTTACATTGAAATTATAACTCAATAATTTTGAGTAATGTGCAAAAATATAGTTAGCGAAAACAAGTGCATAACCTAACCCTAATCCTAATCCTGATGGCTTTATGTGCAAGAAGGCATACAATTGTGTGTACCCATCTGGTGCTCAATTTGGTATGTCCTGACCATAATAACAGTTCTAGGAAAACTCTGCCATAAGCAACATGACATTCGCTGACGAATTATTTCTTGGAAAAGAGCAATAATGCTGCCTCTCACAAACAAAGAGCAGAGATCAAATGCTGGTCAATGGGCTCTGAAATACACTTCACTTGAAAAACGTAAAACACTATAATATTGCTAACAATGCTTAGCATTAAAAGTTTGATGCAATAAATTCTGAAAATACGTCAGCAGATTTTTCTAATATAGTAAAAGTCCAGTCATTGGTTAATACTAAAAATAGTTATGTCCTTCCCAGATCTTTTACTATTGATATCAGAAAAATTGAAAACGTAATAACTGGATACATGGAATGATGAAAAATCGTGGTTGGTTTGGCACTGGGTTGCAGAATCTATAGGATTCCCTACAGTTCGCTCTTGACCCCCATAAGGAAGTTCAACTTAGCTGCAGGAGAATCCTAAGGTCACATTCACCAGAACAGAATCAATGGAAAGGCAAGTAGAGCAATCGCTAAACTGAAGATGGAACTCCACATTCACATAGAATAATATTTCAAGTGGAAGACGCAAAATCAAAGAGTCCAGAGAGCAAAATCATTAGGCTATGTGCCCACGGGACTCTGTAACCGCGGAATTTGCCTCGGAAAACCTGTGGATTTATCTGGATTTTTAGATAAATCCGCAGATTTTAGCAAGCACAGACACTGCCCATGTTATCTTATGGGCCATGGGGAGTGTCTCTGTCCATGCTGCGGTATGTGCGGCTGCGGAATATGCTGCGGATATCCCGTAGCCGCATGTAACTGTATGTCAATTATTCCTGTAGAAATACCTGCGGAAATCCCGGCCCTAGACTATGGATAGAGGCAGATATTACGCTGGAATCTCGCATCAATGGATGGCTGCAGATTCCGGAGATCAGCTGCGGGAAACCTGCAGCCGTACCTGCAGATATATCCGCGGGTACATAGTGCTGTGGGCAGATAGTCTTAGGGCTCAATTCCACTTGCGCATGGCTCCCATGTGGAACATCAGAAGTGATATGCTAATGACCCTCTGCTGCGAGTGTCAGCCGAGGATCATGCAACTATGATGTGATCTTGTGATCGGGTCACAGCTGCGGAGAAGAGGGAGGGAGCACTTTCTCCCATCTCCTCTGCTGTCTGTCTCTGCATATATCGCACTTCAGTTGGATGACAGTGCGATGTTTCACACACTCCCATAGGCTGGTATGGGGATGCGTGAGCCGAGACTCGCTGCCAAATGTAGCATTCTGCCGAGACATTCCGTATGCCGCTGTAACACCTGTTAACATTTACATATATAGGTTAGAAGACTGTGAACTTTTCCTTGTTATGCTGCCACCTGCTGTCAAAACAAAGAACAGCGGGCACAAACCCCTGCTGCTTGATTTACTTGGTACAGTCCTGAACAGGATGTGAGGAGGAGCTAGTTTTGTTTGGTAGCTGTTTATACTGAGGTGTGTGTGTTCGGACGTGCTGAAGAAGGCAAGGCCGCATTCTGCCCTGCTGAACAAGGTCCAAGTACCTGAGTGTTGCGTGACATCTCCCCAAGACACAGATCCAAGAAAGGCTGGATGTGGAGCGAGGAGCCAGACAGCACGGGCAAATTACAGAGACGGGACAAAGACTGAACTTTAGAGGTGTCTGCCGACGGAATACGGGCCCCAACGGTGACGAGGTACCCCCCTGCTGAAACCTGCAGTTAAGTGTGCACACTACTTTTAGTTAGGGACAGATAGGAAAAGACTCTGCACTGTGTTATGCAAGTAAGGTAACAAGGACCCTGCGGTTTTTTTGCTTAATAAGGATTTTTGTGTTTTGCTTTTGGGAGTACAATCTGAGGCTTCCCACCCTTGACAAGCTATTCAAAGTGGTTGTATGTATATTACATTATATCTACTGCTGTGCACATTTCCGCTTTTCTCTCCCTCCTTTCCCGCACTATTCCTCCACCTGTGTTGTGCAATATGTTATTAAATTTGCATTGATTAACCCCCGTGGTTCTGTGCAGTCCTTGCGTATCCCGTTACCTGCAGGTTATTACACCGCTATGGCATGTGAAATTAATCACAGATATACACAGCCCCATAGTTTTGGACTGGTGCGAGTGCAGTCAGATGTTTTATCAGCTTGCACTTATCCATGCAAAATGCAAATAGAACCGAGCCCTTAGTACTATAAAATTCTAGCATAGTATCCAAATTGCTATGCAGAAGGCAATAGCAAGATCAGGAACACAGATACCTAGATATAGCTGAGGTAGGTCTAGAGAGTAATCCAATAAATGAGGTCAGCCCTGTCAAATACTAAATCCAGCCATCAATCATCTAATAGATGGGGTAAACATAGACTTGGCACTCTACAGATGTACCTATTTTCTAAAACAACATAAATCATTTCTATAAATCTATCCGTGCAAATTTGCATTGTCTAAAAGTTAGAGAATGTAGGGAGCGGACTTGTTGCCCAAGATCCCACTTGAAGACACCAGTTTGTTTTAATGTGTAATGTGAACTGTGACATGTGTTAATAATGTTGATGTGTGTATTGCTTGACAACAGGCAGAGATGAAGTTGATGTTTGGCACTAGCCCAGAGTGCAAGGGGTAGAGTGATGGATAGTGATGGTTTCCTGTCAGGAGTTCAGATAGGGCCCAGCGTGCCAAAGTGATGGACCTAGGGTCTGACTAGTGAGCAGAGCCGCATGACGTGGGTGTCCCTGACATGATAATAGACCGGGAGAGTGGATAGAGTGATCAGAAGAGAAAAGAAGAGAATTGTCAGAAGTACAGAGGGAGCGACTGGAAATGGTCCTGGGACAGGATGCCTAGGGGTATGGCTGCGAGATTACAACTCAGAGAGATGACAGGCCAGGAGGGACCAGAGAACATGAGATGCAGTGAGAGCCCCGGGCAAGAGTTCCCAAAGCGTGAGCAAGAAAAGTTAAATCATATTGACAAATAAGTTCCTTTGTAAGGAAGATAAGGCATGGAACTGCAGCTTGAAGATTTGACTTTCACTAATTGGACTGTTGTGCTAAGTTGAATTGGGGTGAAGGAAGCGAGACTGGTGGAAGCAGGACTAAATAAAGCTAAAGAAGCAAGGAGGCTGCGTATACAAATGCTTTGTGTCAGAGAAGAATGGTAAGAAAAGTTATGTTCCTGCTTTCTACTGTATATAGTTGTTACCAAGTGGCTGTTCAATAAAACACTGTTTTTAAAGAACTGGTTGTCTGCCACATTGAGTCTTACATCTAGTCCTGACCAGCTAAAACCTTTGCTATTATGTAGCCTGCAAGTGCGTAATGCCGCCATAGTACAAGTCCACATACCCTACCAGGACCCTTATTTTCATGTAACGTGTCGGGGCATAAGGGACGACTCTCTCCCCCATGGCTTCCACCCGATGCCACATTACCAGTATGAAAAAAAATAGTGTCTCTTTGCTTCAAGAGTTCACAAATGGGCATTGTGCATAACCAATTCTTTCACTCATCGACTTAATGCTCTGACAATTTTTCTGCAACTATACTGCATATAGAGTCTCTCTCAACTGTGTCACTACATTTAATAACAAGGATCACATCCTTATCACAAAGATACTGTAAACCTGACCTGTAGCCCCCAGCATATCGTCTCACAATATTGGGGTGCACGGTCTATCCAGCATCTAGCTGTGACTGTAACTTGACTTTGGGAAGTCAAAGGATGAACACCTGCCGGTGTACTAAGCGAAGGGGGCATATGACTGTAGGAATGGGGGGACTTTCAACTTCTACAGTAATTATTGTGTCCATCTATGTTGATGGAATTAGGTTAGGTAGTTCCCCTTTAACAAATACGAGTGCCTCTAAGCATTTTGTGTTTTAGTGTTAGGAGATGTAACTCCCAGTATGTCTATTCCTCCTTCTCCAACCAGAAAACCTTTTTTTTTTTTTGTTTTACTGTGTCATTGTTTATTTGACTATTTAAGTGCTTGGCCTGTTTAAGTTGATTTAAGCAATGAACTCCTAAACACCATACAATTATTAATGCGGGTTTGGGAATCACCAAATAACCACATGTAGCACAAACTCAAATATGCCATGGTGACGCGTCCTTGCTCCCGTGCATGCGTGAGAGGACGTGAAGGCGGCGCTTCTCGTGGGATTTCGTGTGTGAGTCGGCATGTGCACCGCTGAATTAACTTCCGGACGTCTGACAATTTGGCACGGTATTTAAATCCAGCGTTTTGCGGACCCAGATACGGCACCTCCCCCTGATGAAGATGACAGTATACTAAAGATATCGAAACGTGCGTTGGATTGAGTCGAGGCTTCTACTCCCGGTGACCGAGCTCCTATACTCTGATATGGACTTACTTGTCTATATTCAGCATTATTGAATTGGTACACATGCATGTAATCAATATAGGGAACACTACTCTGGTATTTCTCTTGTGCATACTCCAACATGGAGATAATCTGATGCAAATGTTGATCTATGTTTGATATTGATAATTCTTTACCTTAATGCACCCTGTGCAGTACCCCCCTATTTGATATACATTCACATTGAGGTACGGTCCTGGTTTTAACATGTATTTATTAGATTTTCACCTCATTAAATAAAATTTGTACCCCCCTTTCTTGCACTAAAAACTCTTCATGTGTTCTTATTAAGTTGATTTAAGTATCATTGCATTCTTTATTTTTCTGTAATCTTCTTGTTTGTACATATGATGCCATGTCGTTCTGAAAACATCATATTAATTTGCAATTTGGCATTCTCCTTCTAAGACCAAGGGAAGGACAATCTTTCAGCCATGGCTCTCTAGAGGTTTTCTCCACAGGGTATTTTTCCTCTCTTGAGTGCCGTTTGATGACTCTTCATAAGTTGGGAGTATACGCATTTTATAGATGTTTGCTTGGACTATCAATTTCAATATAAAATCACACTAATAAAAAATAAAAAACAAATATTGAAAATAAATAAGTAAATTTTAAAATAAGTGAAACCAAAAGTTGATTTTCATAAAGTTGCTTGGCATAAATAGTATTGTCACAATCAAGATAAATAAATAAATCTTATTTTTTTATATAGCACTAATATATTCCACAGCACTTTACATACATTAGGAACCCCAGCGCTGCAAGACTACAGTGCTAACCACTGAGCTACCATGCTGCCCATGATGGTGAGGTTGGGAAGTCAGGTTGAAGTGGTCAGTGGTTATGGTGAAATAATTTTTATTATTCAAAACTGGTAAACAGTGGTGGAGAATAGGCTAAGCTTTGGTGGCCAGCCTGAAGGAAGTGATAATAGTAATGTCATCTAGGGGCAACTTAGCTTTTAAAGGGAACTTGTCATATGGAAACAATGCTATTAACCTGCAGATATGGGGTTAATCTCAGGTTAATATCATTCTGAGCCTTCCTGGCACTTGCATATTAAACCCTGCTCCCAGGAGGAAATGAACGTTAATCCGTTAATCCTCTCGACAGCATTCTGGTTTTAGTCATGAAGGCGGCGCTGGTGTAGGTTCAGTCACTGTTCTGTGTATGGAGAGCAGCGGCTGTAGCCACGCCCCCAGCACTGACTGACCGCTGGTTCTAATGCAGTGCGGCTGTCAGTGAAGGAGTCGTGGTTACAGAAACCATTTTCTATACACAAAGCAGTGCCTCAACCCACGCCACCCCCATGACTGAAACCAGAATACTGCCGGGAGGATTAAAGATTTTTACATCCTGGCTGCAGGGTTTAATGTGCAGGCACTGGACAAGTTTAAAATGCCATTAAGGCTGGAAACACATCTATGCGAGTAAAATCGGTCCGACTGGGCTGAAAAATACTCGGCTGATTTTAGTTCACGTTAGGTGCGAGTGCAACGCAAGTGCGATGCTTTTTGCTCGCGTGTGTGTCGCGTTTGCGATGCTAGTTTCATGCAACATCTTAATTATATAAAAGCTATTACACATATGTCATTTAATTTACCTTTGGAATGTGATGTCACATTCATCTGTTGAATATTTAATGAGCGAAGTTACTGCCACACTCGCAAATGTGGACGCTGGTGCGCGTGTGTGATCCTACTTTTAATCCCCTCCCATAGGAAATCATTGGGACAAATGGTGCGAGAAACTCGCAAAAAAGCAGCATGCTGCGATTTTTTTCTCAGTCCGATTTGGACTGAGAAAAAAAATCGCAGATGAGAGCTGAATCATTCACTGACATGTGTCCGATTTCAATGCGAGATTTTCTCGCATTGCTCTACTGCGAGAAACTCGCAAGTGAGAAGCAGCCCTAACCTGCAGATTAACCCCATATCTGCAGGTTAATAGCATTTTTCCACTTGACAAATTCCCTTTAAGAG
Source organism: Anomaloglossus baeobatrachus (assembly GCF_048569485.1). Classification (NCBI taxonomy): domain Eukaryota; kingdom Metazoa; phylum Chordata; class Amphibia; order Anura; family Aromobatidae; genus Anomaloglossus; species Anomaloglossus baeobatrachus. Next base: position 606,900,337 of record NC_134353.1, on the reverse strand, counting down.
AAGAAATAAGAATCTTTGGTTGAGTAATTAATTAGAGCGCTTGAAATGTACCGGTTTTGCTAGTGTGGTAACTCACAAAGTGCCATCCTTGGATTGTCGTCTGCAAGGATTGCTGTATGTTAGGCATCTGGGGAATCTCATGGTATCCATGAATCTCAGAATATACTTTCCTGACTCTGTGATTATCATAGTCATGTAGTTTCAAATAAAGCTGTGACCATCTAATACCAATATTATGTGTTGTGTATTTTGGATTGTATAGTTAATGTAGTTTGGGTCATGTGCTACTGAATGAGGGACTATATACAACAAGAATGAATTAATGCACAACATCTCATAGAACAAGTGACTCAATCAGAAAGCCACTCCATAATCAAATATTAGAAACCAAAAAGAAAGCAACGGAGATTCAATGGCTAGAGATAAAAGTATATTTTTTATTAATTAATCAATAGTTATGTGATAAATAGTTATTATAGAAAAAACACACATATTAAAAACAAGGTGCTACTAGATGTTTACAAAAATTATTTTTGTGGGGGGGGGGGAGAGGGGAAAGAAAAAATCCCAATCCAATCCCACAAGAGGCAGACACAAAGGTGTAAAATATAGGGAGGTATAGGGAGAATACAAAATTTAAGAGATTTCTCCCAGACGAAGCTGTCAATTAACATTGCGAAACGCGCATCGGAGGTCTTCCTTGGCAGTCAGAGTCACACTGGTGGGGCTACTGTGTCTATGGGTGAGACTTTAATTCTATTTGGAGGGCAATTAATGGGTTCACTCTTGCCTTATTATGGCCGGGATAATGAGCAATATGACAGCTAAAAATGTGCAATAACTTTCCCTATTTTTATTCTCTATTCGGTTATTAAATTTTGTACTCTCCCTATACCTCCCTATATTTTACACCTTTGTGTCTGCCTCTTGTGGGATTGGATTGGGATTTTTTCTTTCCCCTCCCCCCCTTACAAAAATTATTTTTGTAAACATCTAGTAGCACCTTGTTTTTAATATATGGTTTTTTTTCTATAATGATTATTTATGACATAACTATTGATTAAGTAATAAAAAATATACTTTTATCTCTAGCCATTGAATCTCCATTGCTTTTTTTTTTGTTTCTAATGAATGAGGGACTATGTCGTGTGCAGTTTCTGTGGTCGCTCATGTCATTGTAGCCTTTGGCCACAGTTTATCTGAATCTCATTGTAGGGAGTACCCCGGACACACTGCAGAAATGCAGTGTGAACAGACCCTTAATGGGAGTTATGATGCGCTCTATACAATATTTACTGCATTTATTGTGCTTAGTCGTTCTAGCACTTTGTTACCACCGAATTGGAAATCACTCAATGATTACTTAACATTTTTTTACAAATGAGTAATTGTAAAATGATATGTACTGTTTAACTATCTGATATGCGGTTCATTCAAATATTGTATCTGCATAATTAATGATCAAGTAAATTGCTGGTTATTTATTGTGTGGTTTTTGCAAACGCATGTGCAATTACTTAATTAAGTGATCGTGTAATGAAGTGAGGTGATTTCCATTTTTATATTTGCTAAAAGAAAGACTTTTTCTTAACTGCATTGATTTACCAGATAATTACTGTGTTATTATTCGCTGCAGCTACCATTTAAACCAGTGCCGCATTGTGTCAGCCAAGAGTTGGAAACCTGCCACAGAAGTAACAGGATAATAATCCCCATGTGTCTCCTCTTCATTCCCTGACCTGTGGTTGTTACGTGGTGAGGGAGGAAGGGTTATCCTTTTACTTAAGTCTCTAAATCATTTAAAGAAGCACTTCCATGTATATACTTTTTATTAAATTTGTATATACAGTCATGGCTGAAAGTGTTGGCACCCTTGAAATTGTTCCAGAAAATGAAGTATGTCTCCCAGTAGATTATTGCAATTACACATGTTTACTTCCTTTGTGTGTATTGGAAAAAAAGCAAAAAAAAAAACACAGAAGAAAAAATGCAAATTGGACATAATTTCTCAGAAAGCTACTAAAATGGGCCAGACAAAATTGTTGGCCCCCTCAATTTAATATTTGGTTGCACAACCTTTAGAATAAATAACTGCAATCAATCACTTCCTATAACCATCAAAAACCTTCTGTCAACTCTCAACTGTAATTTTGGACTACTCTTCTTTTGCAAACTGATCCAGGTCTCTCATATATGAAGGGTGCCTTCTCCCAACAGCAATTTTAAGATTTTCCCACGGGTATTCAATGGGATTTGGATCCAGACTCATTGCTGGCCATGCCAGACCTCTCCAGTGCTTTGTTTCCTCCCATTTCTGGGTGCATCTTGAAGAAAGTTTGGAGTCATTGTCCTGCTGGAATATCTATGACCTAGGACGCTGTAGTACCCAGCTTTCTGAAACATTGCGAGCCCCAAATCTTTGGTAATCTTCAGATTTCATGATGCCTTTTGCACTGTCAGCTACCAAGTGCTAAAGGCAGCTAAATCAACCCCAAAATATCTCTGAACCTCCAGCATCTTTGCGTGTAGGTGCTGTGTTCTTTTCTTTATAGGACCATTTTCGGTAAACAGAATGATGTGTTTTACGAAAAAGCTCTATCTAGGTCTCATCTGTCCACAAGACAAGAAAGGATATTTTCAATATTCGTATTTATTTCTTTTCACTTACAGATTAGTAATGGAGGAGATCTCATTGATGCCTCCCTGTGGTGTGAGCTGCCACTAACCCCTTATTGCCCCGATTGCCACCACACCAGGGCAATCGGGAAGAGCCAGGTAAAGTTTCGGGATTGTCACATCTAATGGATGCAACAATACTGGACGGCTGCAGGATGCTATTTTTAGGCTGGGGGGCCCAATACCATAGGCCTCCTCAGCCTGAGAATACCAGTCCCCAGCTGTTGGGCGTTAGCATGGCTGGGTATCAAAATTGGGGGGTGCCCACATGCTGGATTTTTAATTATTTATTTAAATATAAAAAAAATAAAAAAAGCCGCCAGCGGTTTCTCTTATTTTGATGCAGAGCCAAGATAAACACACGCCTGGGGGATGCAGCCTGCAGCTGTGTGCTTTATCTGTGCTGGGTATCATAACATGGGTGATTGCAAGCAGTATGACAGACAGGCTGGGGACACTGTCTGATTGCAACCAATCACAGACAACAGGGCTGCCAGTGGGAGGTGGAAGCAGTAAATATCTATGAGGCTAATGAGCAGCCTCGGGAGAAGAGTGAGCGGCCCGGATGCAGTTACAGCCATGCTCGATAAGTATAGTGCACTTGCTTTATTTTTAATTTTGCCTTTATTTTCTTTTTACTTCCTAAGTTGCTGGATCCGAAACATTGGCTGGAGCTCCCTGAGAACTCCGTGCCCGGCCCCAGGATACTTTTGAAACCGCAGGTCCATGTCCACCCATCATTAGTCAGGAGAAATTGCACAACAAATTGTGTAGTCCATTTTCTCCTGTTACCCTTGAGAAAAAGAAATTTGGGGCAAAAGCAACCTGTGTGTGAAAAATGTATTTTTTCATTTTCAATGCTTAACGTCATATAATTCTGTAAAGCACCTGGGGATTCAAGATGCTCACCACACTTCTCAACAAATTTCATGATGGGTCTAGTTTCCAAAATCGGGTTACTTGTGGTGGGTTTCCACTGTTTAGGCACATAAAGGGCTCTACGAATGCGACATGGCATCCGCTATCTATTTCAGCTGATTTCGTGTTTCAAAAGTCAACATTATCTTTCCACCACAAATGGGGTATTGGTGTACTAGTAGAAATCACACAACAAATTGTATCGTTCATTTTCTCTGTTACCTTTGGGAAAATGAAAGGTTTGGGGCAAAGGCAACATGTTTGTGGGAAAAATGTATACTGTATTTTCCGGACTATAAGACCCACTTTTTTCCCCCCAAATGTTGGGGGAAAGTGGGGGGTGCGTCTTATAGTCTGAATGTATGGCATGGCTGCGGGGAATGAGAGTGCTGTGGTGGAGCAGGTCATCAGCGGCATGCACAGGCTGTAGCAGCGTCTGCCATGACCACGTGGGCCCGCTCATTTCATAGGCATGCATCCTCCTGCCCATCATCTCTCAGCGCTGAAGCCGGCGCTGACAGGTGGGTGGGATGATGGCAAGAGAGCCGGCCCGCGTGATCACCACTGGAGTGATCATGTGTGGCTATATTCACTGCCCCCCGCGCATCATCATCAGCGCGGGGGACAGTGAATAAGTACGGTATACTTACTGGTCACCGTTCCCTGCAGCATCGCGATGTCATCCTGTTTGCCGGCCCGCTGATGCGTGTGGAGAGTGATACGTGCAGTGATGACATCATCACTGTGCGCACGGCTCTACACAGGTCAGCGGGCCGCCAGACAGGAGGACATCGTGATGCTGAACGGTGACCGGCTCCACACAGGTCAGCGGTGCTGCTGCTGGCACTGACAGGAAGACGAGCGATGCTGCTGGAGTGAGGAAAGGTGAGTATAAATGTTTATTTTTTTTGTGTGCCACAGGATGCAGGCCATATAGCAGGATGGTGGTATATAGCAGGATGAGGGTATTTATCAGGATGGGGGCATATTGTAGGATGGAGGTATATAGCAGGATGGGAGTATATAGCAGGATGGGGGTATATAGCAGGATGAGGGTATTTATCAGGATGGGGGTATATAGCAGGATGGGGGATATATATACAAGGATGGGGATCATATACAAGGCAGGAGGATCATTACCAGGCTGGGGTACCTTAGTAGAGAATTTGGGGACATTACCCCCATAACAGTGTCAGCAGCAGATCCTCGCCCCATAACAGTGTATCATGACCACACCAATTTTTGGTTAAAATTTTATTTTCCTCCTCTAAAACCAGGGTGCGTCTTATGGTACGGTGCGTCTTATAGTCCGAAAAATACGGTATTTTCATTTTCACGGTTCAATATTACAAATGTTTATGAAGCACATGTGGGTTCAAAGTGCTCACCACACATTCATAGTAGACATGTGGTAAATGTTATCTATTAATTATTTTGTGTGACATAACACTCTGGTTTAAGCGCATAAAATTAAAAGTTTGAAAATTTAGACCAAATTTTTGATACTGTCCCAAATAAACACAAAAATATCGACTTAAATTTAAAGCTAAAAAACTAAAAAAAAAAACCTCTGAAGTGATGTTTTAAGTAAAATCCTCTGTGCTCAGAATATACCCCTGATCTGTCAGATACATAAGGTTTTCACTATTGCTATAAGAATAATTCTACAGTAAAAATGAATTGTACCTTGCTGCATCGACAGTCACATAAATAGAGACCTTTATCATTGGTCACGGACATACTGTATAGCTTAGCATCATACAGTATAAGATAAAGTTAAAAGAGTGAGTCAAATTCTCTTTATTTTAATAAATATGACTACCAACTGAATAAATCAGTATGATAATAAGTGTCAAGTATAGATACCTTAGTATCCTCGTATGAATATATTGAGTTCAAATGGTTCTCCCATTCACTCTATATCTGAACTGTATGACAAATGGTACATGAATTAATGTTAAATAAAGTCCCATATTTGGGAATTCCATGTTAAAGAAAAAAAGGAACATGATCAGGTGGTATAATACAATAAAAAATGAAAAAATGATGGTATTTACCAAACAGTCCTTAGAAGACAGGACTCACAGAGTCACCTGGGCCTTCATCTTATGTAGGAGGGACTGAGGTTTTTTTTGGGATGTCCTAGGTGCTAGGCAATCTGTTACCTCCAACCTATACAACTTGCAGTCTATAACATACAATGTTACAATAGGTATCATTTAGACATAGGGCAGGTCAAGTGCCATATTACCAACTGATGTGTATGAAAGAGTAAACTGGTTATCATCACCTATTTCAGATCAGGGACATGCTTGTAAGGTAATGGGAAAAACCCAGTCAGGTATGTAAACACCATCAAATGGTAAATACCATCATTTTTTATTGTAAAGACCAGGGGAAATAGCAATATATGAAAAAGCCCATATTTCTGGAACCAAATATTGGATTAACAAAAAAAGATCCTCAATCTTCAGAAGAGCAGTGGGAATAAAAATCGAGCAACAGTGGCCACGTTTGACCTGGTGACTGGTTGGTGACAACTGCAGAAGCTGTTCTTCCGATTTCTCTCTGAAGCCGGGATGCAGTGTACATCAGACTTCAGAGGCTCAATGTGAGGGAACAAGCAAGCACGAGATTTCTTAGAGATGGCAATGATGCCGGCTCATGGAAACATGTTATCATGCCCACAGGGGTGTGATAACATGGAAAGAGGGCCAACTAGTCTGGGGAAATAACGCCCCTTTAACTAGTCAAAACCCTAATTAACATAGGAAAAGCTCATCTTAGAAATACTTTTTTTCAAACATTTTGTTATGGGAATAACATTATACAGGGCTGGATTAAGCAGAAAAATTTGGGAGGAAATTGAGGGCTGCGTCTTTTAATTCCGAATTTAGCTTACCAGGGGTGGTGGAGAGGGGTCACAGGAGGCAGGGGAGATGCTGTAGGCTTACTGCAGGTGGTGCGCTGTGAGGCGGGCTGTGCTGTGGACTGTGAGGCAGGGGCCACCATTCTGAAAATGTCGGTGGTATGTGCTAAAATAATGGCTCCCAGAGTCGGCGCATGCGCAGATGGAGCTCTCAGCTCAAGATCTCTTCTGCTCATGTGCTGCCTCCGGCACACGGAGGTGGCGCATGCACAGATGAGATTTCGGCTTGATAGTGTGCCAAGAGCTCTATCTGCGCACGCACTGAATCCAGGCACCTTTTCTTTGAAGCTCGCACCGCCAAAAGTTTCTGGATGCTCCTTCTGCCTCACAGTGCCCACAGCGAGCAACTGGGACACCCGCTGCACTGCCTGCAGCATCACCCTACTCAACACCACCACCCCTGCCTGCTGTGATCCCGCTCCACCACCGCTGCTGCCCACATCCAGTAAAACAGCTCTGGATTATAACACGGACCCCATATTTTTTTTTCCCTTTTTGTTTCCACTAAATTTGAGGTGCATCTTCTAATCTGGTGCGAAAAGTACAGTAACAATAATCTTTATTTCTATAGTGCCAACATATTTACAATTCAGAGGTTCATTTATAAACAAATATAAGTAACAGTTATAGAAGATACAATAATTAAAGCAAAAATAAAGACAACCCTGCTCGTAAGAGCTTACAATCTACAATGGAGCAAGGTGGAGGTGACAAGGTACAAGTGCTTATTTATCACGGACCAGCCATCTCGAAGAAATGGGGGATGCATAAAGGCTGCATGAGAAAGTCTTTCCTACATAATAATTCCAGGTATTGACAGGTTCAGATTCCCACATTTTAGAAAAAACAATTTCCAAATATTAAAATATTTGGAAATTATGAGTTAATACAGGGGTATTCTATTTTTCAAGACCATCATCTTTTGGTCAGAGTGAAACGTGTTTACTCTGAAGGATCTGCCGCCTCTTCCAGACTCCAGAGATTGTCGTAAGTGAACAACTCCTTTAATTTGGAAACATATTCTTTGGTGTTGGTGGTACAGTTTATGAATAAGGTGCAGTATGGTGGTAAAAAAAAGGTAAAAATAAATGCTTCATGTTCGCCAGGCAAAATAATTTATTATAAAGCTTGTTTTTTAACATCAAAATAATTTTAATGTATCTTTTTAGTTTGATAAATTGTGTTTTTGAAGAACGATTTGGCATTATAGGTTGCGCAGAGACGGCCATCCATCTGTAATAGATCTGATTGCTTCTATCAATCCTTTCTCATTTCGCTTTCATTCAGATTCGTTTTGATAGGGGCAAATTATTCTCCTCTGACCTTGTTCTAACTTAATTGGAATTCCATAGTCTTTGCTCTTGTGCATTCTGGTTGGGTCACACAGTCCTTTTCCATGGACAGAGGCTTTAGCTCACAATGCCTTGTCAATGAATAGGTAGATTTGTTAAACCTAAACAGCATCTCAGATGTCCTCTTTTGCATTGTAAAATGATATCATCTGAAACGACAAATACACTGGATGCTTTGCTGTAAATTATTCAGTTTTACAATTATTGAACACCTGGCACAGTGAAAATGAGATGGCTGCTTTCTTTTCATGCGTATTAATACTGATTGGCCGCATAAAACACTGAAGAGCAAACTAATTTCTCCTTGTTAGAGAATGAGGGGATGTTGTTTTGCTTAATTTGTATTATGTATGTTATTATTTAAGTGCTGAGTCCGCATTAATTATTCTCAAATAGAGTTTTTGTTAAGAAATTGTGCCAATTAATTGAAGATGGATGGTTTATTGAGAATTTATGCCAAAGAAAATTACATTGATTGTGCAGGCAGAGGTGAAACTATGGTACTTGTGGTGGTTTTTGTTCTGTGTACTTGTTTTTGTCTTATTCAGGATGCAGCAGATTCAGTGGAAAGGAATAGGATGCAGCATCTTGAAAAGAAAAACATATTTTAGTACATTTTTGCCCAATCTTATTTTTTTTATTAGTGATGAGATAGCATTAAAATTCTGGAGTGCTTGATACTCAAATCGCCAAACCGAGCACGTTGTTTATTCGGACTGGCTCAATTTGAGTAACAAGTATATTGGAAGTCAATGGGAAACTCAAGCATTTTCCCGGCAGATCTCCACCCAGAAGGGCTAAAGAGGCAGCAAAATTGCTGAAATGGATGGAAACAGTGCTCAAATGGGATGGGAACAGCATGGGGAAGATGCCTGATCACATTTGTGACTTCTAGGTTGCTGCTGAGAACAATGTTGTTAGAGTATGACGTCACTTTTACGACCTGACAATAAATCATAGAAAACCAAAGATAAAATGGATTTTACAGGAAAAAAATGTTAAGAAACATTTATAATGACTTGTATACGAGTATAAAGCAAATTAAAAAAATAGAGAAAAAAAAAAAGCCGCCTTCACCCTTTAGGCTATGTTAACAAATAGTGTTTTTCCTCTTTCTCATTGTTTTCATTGTTGAAAAATGCTGCAAAAATGCTGAAAGAAGTGGCATGATACTTCTTTTAAAAATGCAGCAGTTTTCCATTTTAGTCAGTAACACTAAACAAACATGTGGGTTACATTTATGAAATCTCCTAGTGTGCCACCCAGGGTTATGAGGTACTCAGTCCCGGGTGGTGTATAACTGGAAAATGTCACATTGGTGGCCGTTCCCCGGTCCTGTGCCCTAGGTGCTTTTTAAAAGTGAAATATTTACAGGGGATTTTGAATAAAGTTCACACGTGATGCCACTTGCGGTTTTGCGGCTTTGGGAATGGAGCCGCCGCTGCACAGTTCTTGCTACTGGGGCTGGTGTTAATGGCAGCCTGGATGTTAGGCCCTCCGCAAGCAGGGCCAGGCCCCAGAGGGTAGGTGATGTAAACGGGGGTGTAGAAAGAAGGCAGGCTACACACTGAGTTGCAGTATAACTGGTTCTTTTACTCACTTTCATTTGTAACTGATCACCCGGGGAAGGCTGGTTTAAACCGCAGGTCCCCTTAGTCCCAGTGTCGATTTAGTGACCTGGAGGCTTCTTTCCCCTGCACCTGTCTTTGGTTGGTGGGTCCCCGTGGCTTGGAGCGGCTGGGGGTCCCCTCCTGGTTGTCTCTTACAGTAGTCCGTATGACGGTAGCATGAACCCTGTGGGGTTGGAGTCTCGGGTCCTGTCCCCGGTTCTCCCATTGCTACTGTGTCCTGAACTTCAAGGTCAGTGAGGTCCTTGATGGTCCCCTCACTGTGGAAATTTTATCAGGTCTGCCTGGAGCTTTTGCCTGACCTAGGATTCTGTACCCTGTCGGTGCGTGATTCCAGGAGTACTCCACCGTACTCCACTGGCATACAACCGTCTGGGCCCTCAATTCACTGTCACACTCCTGTCAGTGCATCTGCTCTTCTTCACTGCCACTTCAGACTCTCCTTCCGACTCTGTCACCGACTCTTGCAGACTGCCTGTCTGACTGTCCACTGTCTACCCCTCCCACCTGGTTGTCTAGTAGACTGGATCGGCTCCACCTATGAGTGGCCATCAATTGGTTCAACCCTAGCCTGGTACCAGTCTACATGGATTTTGGGGAAAAAGGCATTACCTGGAATGTTTGGTTGTAACCGGCACTAGTCTTCTGGATACTTTGGGGGTAAGCCCTGCATCCTGGTGGGGGATACAGTACCTTGTAGCTCCCTGATGGTCTAAGGGGCGCTACACTAGCTTTTGGCGGTACTGTAAAAATGCATAAAAGTCATGAAAAACTCAGCAAAAAAGGCAGCAAAAATGCAACATGTGAACATATCCTGTGTATAGCCCGGCCATATCTCACCGTATTTCCCCTTCACCTATGACTACAGTAGGGGACACAGTATAGGGGGAAATAAAACGGCATCCACTGGTAGATAGCAGTAAATGTAATTTTAACATTTTACTACATTATCTGGGCATGTGGTGTGTTTGACATGGTCAGACGCATCCTGTTTAATTTAAGAAGGAGGCACTCTGAATCTCACATAGGCTATATGGACAATGTATCCAAGAACTGCCAAAAATTAGATGGAAGAGGTACTCTGGTACAGCCTGTATTAGACATAAAAGGAGCCTCATAAACATTTTGTTAAAATTCTTAGGTATTTGGACTGCTTAGACTCGTAAAGAATATGCATTATATGCAAAGGCTGCCAAAAAATAGAAGGGACTTCAATACTCCCTGGAAAACAGGTAGAGGAGGGTCTCAATTTATTGGCCATTTTAAAGGAGTAGGAGACCGGTAAAGCCTATGCACTAAGTGCAAGGGCTATAAAACATATACCCCCTGGGGTATACATTTATATAAGTGCAAGAGCTGTAAAACATTTACCCCTGGGAGTATATAATTATATATGTAAGAGAATAGTAGAGCTAGGACTCATACAGATACTCTAGAAATTAGGTAGGAGGGCATCATACACACCCTGGAAAAATTAGGAGAGAGGGTCACATCATGACTCTATTGATATGGTGGAAGATGAGGAGAAGAACATGAAAAATAAGAAAATAAGAACTGTATATCCTTGTTTGGGTGGGAAGGGGTGCATGGGAATACACTAGGAAAAAAGGAACATTAGCATTGGGTTTCACTGTTATGTTTCGCTGCTGTCAACTGGTGGTGTTGAGAAGTCTGAGCCAATCCAGGCCTTGTTAATTTTGATAAGAATCAGCCTGTCAGCATTTTTAGTTAACAGGTGGATGTGCCTATCACTTATTGTCCTTATTATAGGCCTCTGATATCTGTTACTGCACTGTTTGATTACCCACACTGCAGGACCTATCGCTTTACCTAATACAGTATATCTTTGGAGGCAGGATTTTGAGGGTGGGGAGCACAAGGACTTTGCATCAGTTCCTTCATCAATTTCATCAGCCTCCTGATGAACCTAATGGGTGGAAACCCATTGAGGCAGATTTTTTCATGAGTTATCAATCAATATCTGACTCTACCTCCCGATAAGTACCTTACCACTTATTATAACTGACTATATTTCCACAGGGCTGAACTAGGGCGTTTTAGGGCCAGCTTCCGTGGAGCCGGGGCACCACAAAAACTTAATGGTGATTATTATGCCTCCGCTGTCAGGATCTCCCTATAAGTTCCTATAAGGTCACCGCACACACCCTGGCACTACCGCACCCATCATCACCGTACACGCTGGCACTACCTGAGTGATGTCCCCGCTGACAGCGCAATTCACTACAGTTGCTGCATGGAGCTCACAGCGAGCGGCAGTGTTCTACGGCCGCTCCTGTCAGCTTCATGTAGCAGAGCTGAAAGCGTCGTGGGACCGCGTGAGGATTACGCCGGACCTGGAGGGGTATTTAAGGATTAATAAAGTGTTGAAAGAGGGTGTTTTTTTGTCTTTTATTCCAAATAAAGTATTTTTTCAGGTGTATGTGTTTATTTACTTTCACTTACAGGTTAATCATTGGGGTGTCTCATAGAAGCTTGTCATGATTAACCTAGGACTTAGTGGCAGCTATGGGCTGCTGCCATTAACTCCTTATTACCCCGATTGCCACCGCACCAGGACAATTCGGGATGAGCCGGGTAGAGTCCCGGGACTGTCGCATCTAATGGATGCGGCAATTCCAGGCGGCTGCTGGATGATATTGTTAGGCTGGGGGACTCCCCATAATGTGGGGCTTCCCATCCTGAGAATACCTTCAGCCTTCAGCCGTGTGGCTTTATCTTGGCTGGTATCAAAATTGAGGGGGACCGCACACCGTTTTTTAAAAATTATTTATTTATTTTACTGCACAATATAGACCTGCCCACCGGCATCTGTGATTGGTTGCAGTGAAACAGCTGTCACTCAGCGTGGGGGCGTGTCTGACTGCAACCAATCATAAGCGCCAATGGGCGGGGAAAGCAGTGAATACGAGATGGAATAATGAGCGGCCGGCATTTTCAAAAGAGGAAAAGCCGCCAGAGCAGTGTGACAGCCGTGCAGTGCCACGCCGGTGATCGGTGAGTATGAGAGAGGGGGTGAGAGAGAGAGAGACCGACAGAAAGAGAGAGAGAGACCGACAGAGAGAGAGAGACCGACAGAAAGAGAGAGAGAGACCGACAGAAAGAGAGAGAGAGACCGACAGAGAGAGAGAGAGACAGACAGAGAGAGAGACCGACAGAGAGAGAGACCGACAGAGAGAGAGACCGACAGAGAGAGAGACCGACACTGACAGATTCAGAGAGAGAGACCAGGGGTGATTTTAAACAATTTAGAACGTTCTGCTGGACATGCTGAGCATGCTCAGTAGAACTTGACGGAATCCTGCACTGGAATCCATCGCCAAATGCATGGCAAAGGAATCCAGCATCATAGACATTCATTATATCTCTTAACGGATCCCGACGGAATCCTGCGGAGTGCGTTATTTTACAGCAACAAAAAACGCTACATTCAGCGTTCCTTCCTCCTGACGGTCACTGACAAAAAACTGATGCACCACGGGGCGGATGCAATGCAAGACCATCCATTGCAATCCGCCCTTAAAAGAAGCCTATGAGGAATAAACGGCTTCCTACAACGGTTACCGTAATTCTTCAAGGCGGCGGATTGCAACGGATGCCGCACAACGCAAATGTGAAAGTACCCTTAGGTGGTGTTATCAGCCATTACATCTCTCTCTGCTGCCTGCACTCTGTTTGCAGTACCAGCGAGTTCCCACTTGCTTGTGGTGCACACATACAAGTAGTGCGTCCCCCAGGGGCCATACAACATATAACATCTTGCTACATCCTCTCTCTTTTAACTGGAAGAACAATTAAACTTAATAAACACAATAGTTATCTGACCAAGTAAGAGATAATTACAATATATACAGTTAGATATAATCCTTGAGGTGCGTAGGCTTTCTGAACATTTTGCCCCCCCCCCTACTAAGATAAGAAGAGTTACTGTCCACCTCTGGTAGTTGTTCTGATTCTGGTAATATGCCTTCTGATATTGCCTGTCTCTGGCTAGCATCCTCACCTTGATGGTCAGCAGGCACTGTTGGTACTTGGCTTGTACATGCTGCCTCATTGTCTTGGGTGTTACGATACTGTTCAAAAGGCCATGAATCATCTTGTTCTTGTGTTTTCCTCAGATATCTCCGATTTCTCCTTAGGCTTCTTCTGTCTTCTGTTACAATTTCGTAGGACTGAGTTCCTAGTTTCTGGACAACCTTTGCCTTTTGCCAGTGTTTGTCGTACTTGCTGCTTGGCTGCAGCCATATGTTGTCATTCCTCTGGAGATCTGACAGATCCTTTGCAGATTTATTGTAATAGAAAGCTTGCCTGTCTTAATTTTTCTTTAGTTGAGCTTTGACGTTTCCCACCAACTTTGGCTTTAACAGATGACTAGCGGTTGGTATGAGTGTCTTTGTACGTCTACTCATGAGCCTCTGTGCCGGACTTCTGTCTATGCCTTGGGTGGGTACAGTCAGGGCCAGAAATATTTGGACAGTGACACAAGTTTTGTTATTTTAGCTGTTTACAAAAACATGTTCAGAAATACAATTATATATATAATATGGGCTGAAAGTGCACACTCCCAGCTGCAATATGAGAGTTTTCACATCCAAATCGGAGAAAGGGTTTAGGAATCATAGCTCTGTAATACATAGCCTCCTCTTTTTCAAGGGACCAAAAGTAATTGGACAAGGGACTCTAAGGGCTGCAATTAACTCTGAAGGCGTCTCCCTCGTTAACCTGTAATCAATGAAGTAGTTAAAAGGTCTGGGGTTGATTACAGGTGTGTGGTTTTGCATTTGGAAGCTGTTGCTGTGACCAGACAACATGCGGTCTAAGGAACTCTCAAATGAGGTGAAGCAGAACATCCTGAGGCTGAAAAAAAAGAAAAAATCCATCAAAGAGATAGCAGACATGCTTGGAGTAGCAAAATCAACAGTCGGGTACATTCTGAGAAAAAAGGAATTGACTGGTGAGCTTGGGAACTCAAAAAGGCCTGGGCGTCCACGGATGACAACAGTGGTGGATGATCGCCGCATACTTTCTTTGGTGAAGAACCCGTTCACAACATCAACTGAAGTCCAGAACACTCTCAGTGAAGTAGGTGTATCTGTCTCTAAGTCAACAGTAAAGAGAAGACTCCATGAAAGTAAATACAAAGGGTTCAAATCTAGATGCAAACCATTCATCAATTCCAAAAATAGACAGGCCAGAGTTAAATTTGCTGAAAAACACCTCATGAAGCCAGCTCAGTTCTGGAAAAGTATTCTATGGACAGATGAGACAAAGATCAACCTGTACCAGAATGATGGGAAGAAAAAAGTTTGGAGAAGAAAGGGAACGGCACATGATCCAAGGCACACCACATCCTCTGTAAAACATGGTGGAGGCAACGTGATGGCATGGGCATGCATGGCTTTCAATGGCACTGGGTCACTTGTGTTTATTGATGACACAACAGCAGACAAGAGTAGCCGGATGAATTCTGAAGTGTACCGGGATATACTTTCAGCCCAGATTCAGCCAAATGCCGCAAAGTTGATCGGACGGCGCTTCATAGTACAGATGGACAATGACCCCAAGCATACAGCCAAACCTACGTAGGAGTTCATGAGTGCAAAAAAGTGGAACATTCTGCAATGGCCAAGTCAATCACCAGATCTTAACCCAATTGAGCATGTATTTCACTTGCTCAAATCCAGACTTAAGACGGAAAGACCCACAAACAAGCAAGACCTGAAGGCTGCGGCTGTAAAGGCCTGGCAAAGCATTAAGAAGGAGGAAACCCAGCATTTGGTGATGTCCATGGGTTCCAGACTTAAGGCAGTGATTGCCTCCAAAGGATTCGCAACAAAATATTGAAAATAAAAATATTTTGCTTGGGTTTGGTTTATTTGTCCAATTACTTTTGACCTCCTAAAATGTGGAGTGTTTGTAAAGAAATGTGTACAATTCCTACAATTTCTATCAGATATTTATCAGATATTTATCAGATATTTATCAGATATTGTTCAAACCTTCAAATTAAACGTTACAATCTGCACTTGAATTCTGTTGTAGAGGTTTCATTTCAAATCCAATGTGGTGGCATGCAGAGCCCAACTCGCGAAAATTGTGTCACTGTCCAAATATTTCTGGACCTAACTGTATGTTTCTATGATCCAGTATAGACAGATATACATCAGTACCTGTCTGTTTTGCTTTTTTAAGGAGTCTTTTGGCCGTTTTTACTGCTTTGCCATTACTCTGTGGATATCTTGGAGAAGACGTCTGGTGTTCAAATTCCCATCTCTTGCTGAAAGTTTTGAACTCTTCTGAAGTAAACTGAGCAGCATTGTCAGAGAACACGATATCTGGAATGCCGTACCTGGCAAAATGGGGCTTGAGTTTTTTAATCACTGTTCTCGCCCTTGTGTCCTGTAACAAATCAATCTCCCAAAAGTTAGCTAAATAGTCCATTGTAATCAGGTATTCTTTGTCAATCCATGTGAACACATCTGTTCCAATTTTTGACCAAGGCCTCTGTGGAATTTCATGAGGTTGCAATGTCTCCTTTTGTTGCTTATCACTGCAGGATGCACATATTTCACATTGTGCTATGTAGTTTTTAATGTGGTCATTCATTCCTGGCCATTAAATAGATTCTCTTGCTCGCCGTAGACATCCTTCCCTGCCTAAGTGAGAAGAGTGCAGTGTTACCAGTATGTCTCTTCTGAGAGCTTCTGGTATAACAGCTCTGTCTCCTTTAGGCCATGTGCGCACGTTGCGTTTTTTCATGCGTTTCCGCAGTGTTTTTAACTGCAGCGTTTTAATGCAAAAAAGCATGCGTGTTGATTTCCAAGCAAAGTCTATGGGAAATAGGCATATTTTGTGCGCACTATGCGTCTAAAAACGCCGCTTTTTTTGTGACAAAAATTTGTCAAAATCTCTGCGTTTGAAGAAGCAACATGTCAATTGTTTTGAGCGTTTTGGCAGCGTTTTGGTAACATTTAAGTCATGAGAATTATCAAAACGGATCCTAAAACGAATTTCTAGCGTTTTACATGCATTTTTGATGCAAAACGCGTGCTTTTTTTGTCAAAATCAAAGCATGCATTTTTGGCATTATAGTGAGGTCAAGAGGTTTCCATTTGCCCTCACATCCAGCCCGACTCAAAAAAAAGAGTCAAACATTAATTTTACATTATTTTGAACTTACTTATTAAATCTCAAAAATAATTTTCGGAAAATTATCATTAAAGTGTATGATTAATGTTTTTGGGGGTTTTTTTGTTTTGTTTTTTTTCACTTTTTTCCTAGTGTTTGAATGTTCAAACTTTATTTAGTAGTGTCTTTGTATTGAAAACGCATCCCATTTTAAGCACTGGAAATGCATGTCAAACGCGGTCAAAACGCGGCAAAAACGCAAGAAAAACGCATGCGTATTTCCTGCATTTATGTGGTCAAAACCAAATTTGAGAATGACAAATTCTGCCAGAGGATGCGTTCATTTTTGCAAGGTACTGAACGCAACGTGCGCACATAGACTTACTTTACGTTTGTCATCACTGGGGGCCACTGTCAGATCCACATACATACATACATAGTAAACTCCTCTTTCCAGTGTCTCCATGTCTGGGATAGATTACATGATAAGACATCCAGTTTCTGAGAGGGCTTCAGACCAGTCTCCATCTTGTAGTAATGACAGGAAATCTGTACTCACACAGTCCCAGTCTCACACACAAGCTCTGAGGATTTGCAGGTGTCACATGAAGGTTCTATGCCAGGCCACCATGTTCTGTTTGCTGTGTCGCTCAGGAATCACACTCAGTGCACATCTTCAGGCTCTTTATTAGGTGGTATTGTCAGCCATTACATCTATCTCTGCTGCCTGCACTCTGTCTGCAGTACCAGCGAGTTCCCACTTGCTTATGGTGCACACATACAAGTAGTGCGTCCCCTAGAGGCCATACAACATATAGCTACACAGACTACAAAGTGAACACACCAAAAAGAGGAATAAAAACCTCCAAAAGTTAAGCAAAAACTCACAGACTAATGGCAGAAGATGTAAACTGCCCAGGCCAAAAAGACTAATGCCCTGCCAGGATGCAGCAAGACCTCCATTAAATGGAGACATCACAGGTGCAAAGAGAGATGGTAGTAAAATTGCACACTTGTGGCTTGCATAGGTCACTGTTCACACACACAGGCACACAGTATCTGTTAAGCAGCCTATTAGTTACGCCCATCACAATCGATGCAAGCGGGCTACGCCAGTACTATATATGTACACCATGCAGGGACAGTGACTATAGTATACAAGGCCTAACATAAAGAGGCTGGCTGCATCCTGTATAAAATATTCTGTGCAAAAGAATAAATAAATATATGAGGTATTGGTAGGTAAAATGGCCATAGTACGGTAAGCCCACAATCCACGTCACGGATCCTCATGTTCAGACTACAAAGTGACAAACACTGCAGTCCGGCATGCGCCTCCTCTGATTGGCACCTCACTGTCAATGTACAATCTCTATTGAGAACATGGTGTGGGCGGGGGAAGGTCTCTGAACGATGCTACATGACTAAACCTAAAAATTCTGATTGTGTTAGGTTATGTGCCCATGGGAGCTTGGTCCTGCGGATTTTGCCTCGGAAAACCTGCGGATTTATCTGGATTTTCCAGATAAATCCGCAGGTTTCAGCAAGTACAGACACTCCCCATGTTATCCTATGGGACATGGGGAGTGCTGTGTTCACGTTGCGGTATGTGCGGTTGCGGAATATACTGTGGATGTCCCGCAGCCGCACATAATTGTATGTCAATTATTCCTGCGTATTTACATGTGGAAATCTGCCTTGGTCCCATACTTACCTGCCGTGATAGCAGACACCTGGGCACTTTCTCTCGATGCAGAGGACGGCAGGGGAGCTAGGAGAAGCAAGCAGGAGGTGGGCGGGGCCTGCACGAGCTCCGGTCATGTGACAGCTGGAGCTAATTCAGGCCCACCCACCTTCTCCTGCACAGTGCAGACACTGACAGACACAGCCGGAATGTGAAGTGCTGTGTGATGGAGGTAAGTATGAACCCCCGATCACTCAGCACTTGTTCTGCTTTGAGGATGCAGTGCCGAAGCCATGATACTGTATCATCAATGCAGAATGCCCGCAGCATATCCGCAGGACATTCCGCAATAAAACCGCAGCATATCCGCAGCATGAAAACAGACAAAGTTGTGCTGCGGTTTTCTGGGAGCTCCTGCAGAATGTCCTGCGGATATAACCGCAGGACACTTTTCCCGTGGGCACATAGCCTTAGAATGGCTGCACATTGTAATCTAAGTGATACATCAATGGAGTCAGGATCTCTTTACCTAAATCATGTTGCTCTCAATTCAGGAAGCAAAAACCTGCTGACAGATTCCCTTTCTAGGGCTGGCATCCAGATTATGTTACAAGTCAGGACAGTACATCTTTGGTCCAATAAGACAGAAGACATGAAGATGCTTCTGGTAAACCCATTTACATGCATCCATTAAGTGTAAAGGTTGCTTTACACGCAGCGACATCGCAAGCAATGTCGCTGGTGAAAGCACTCGCCCCCATCGGTTGTGCATCGTGGGCAAATTGCTGCCCGTGGCACACAACATCGCTAGGACCCATCACACGTACTTACCTGCCTAGCGACGTCGCTGTGGCTGGTGAACTGCCCCCTTTCTAAGGGGGCGGTTCGTGCGGTGTCACAGAGACGTCACACGGCAGCCGTCCAATAGAAAGGGAGGGGCGAAGTGCAGCCGTAAGAAAGTGACGCCAACCTCGTTGCCGGAGGACGCAGGTACGGTGTTGTTCGTCATTCCTGGGGTGTCACATGTAGCGATGTGTGCTGCCTCAGGAACGACGAACAACCTGCGTCCTGCACCAGCAACGATATTTGGGATTAGAACGATGTGTCAACGATCAACGATTTGGTAAGTAATTTTGATCGTTAGCGGTCGTTTGTACGTTTCACATGCAACGGCATCGCTAACGAGGCCGGATGTGCGTCACGAATTCCGTGACCCCAACGACATATCGTTAGCGATGTCGTTGCGTGTAAATTCCCCTTAAGAGTACCAGGGGGTGCCATAGCCAGCATCTAACACCAATAAAAAGAGGCAGG
Source organism: Anomaloglossus baeobatrachus (assembly GCF_048569485.1). Lineage (NCBI taxonomy): Eukaryota > Metazoa > Chordata > Amphibia > Anura > Aromobatidae > Anomaloglossus > Anomaloglossus baeobatrachus. The sequence continues at coordinate 606,880,690 of NC_134353.1, read as the reverse complement.
TGATTTCTTTTTTTTAAAGTTCAAAATATGACCAAAATATTGAAAGAAATTTTGATTCTTGCAAGTAATCTAATCAATATTCCAAACAGGTCCAATAATTTGTCTTCTGTATTAATACAAACTTGCCTAATTTCCAGAGTCCACCGATATTTATGAGGCTTTCTTATATATAACCAGCATTAGGCTCCATCGAGGTTTTTTATAGTTTTAATAGCAAAAATGGTATTGTTGAGTAAAGGGAAAAAAAAAACTTGATTAAAATATTTCTTTGCCTGTAAACCCAAGGCAGGATTACGAGCTGCTCGCTCAGATGCTATGCACTCTCATTTGTTACAGGGTTACCATGGAGACGTGCTCTTTTCAAGTACCGGATAAATTGTTAAGAAGTACATCTTATTTTGATTATATGCTGCAGGCTCTTGTAAATAAATACTTTACTATCATAGTAAACATTTCATTTGTTTTGCATAGCAGCTTATCCATTAAAATCCAATTTTGCATTTCTCCTTCAAATAATTTGCATCGAACTGGATTTTAGCAGTCTAATTAAAAAAAAATACAAAAAATACAAAAAAATATCCTTTATGAGCACAAGAGATGGCTTTTAAAAGCTTTTCTGCCAACGTCGTGTGCGTTTTGTATTCATATTCTCCTAGAAGCCGATATAAAATGCAGCTTTTACCGGCGTTATAGAGAAATTAGATCGTAATTACACAAGTCAAAATGTCAAAATAAAGACTGACAGCAAAGTGTGGGCCGTATTCACACAAAGCAGAAATGCTGCATGTTTCTGATGCTTTTTATCTGCATTTTGTATGCACTTATCCATACCATAACACATAATAATTGTTTCTGATTAGTGTTTTTAATTTGTTTTTTAATGTTTTCTCACTTTATTTTATTCTTATTTTTTTTATTTATATTTGGAGTGAATATTTGAAGCAGCATTTATAATAATTTTTTTAGTACAGGAAAACTTTGACTCTGCACTTAAAAATGCAACTATGATTTTTTTATGTGTTTTTTTAGCCTCCGCAAAGAACCTAAAAAGAATAAAATGCACAGTTTAACATCATCTTCAGACACATTGTTTTTTTTACAATCACAGCCATGTTCAAATATTGCATTTTTTTCTGCAGCCAAAATCTACCCTTTCAGCAGTGAAAAAAAAGCTGCTTTTTAGGTTTTACTGTATTTTTGCTGCTTTTTTTGTTGCGCTTTTTGGCTGCGTTTTTGTTGTGTCATTTGTCTATAGTGTATGTTTAATAAAGTTAGTTTTATGCCTTGTGAGTGACTTGTGCGAATCTCACATCACATCACCCAGCACAGCCGCACGCTCTCCGGACAGGAGCGGATAAGCTGCATGTATTTCTATGCAGCTGAGACGCTCCTGTCAGGAGAGTATGCGGCCGTGACGGGTGATGCGATGCGAAACTCACGTGAGTCCCTCACAAGTGTGATTCCAGCCTAAAACTAACTTTATTAAACATACACTATAGAAAAATGACACAACAAAAACACAGCCAAAAAGCGCAGCAACAAAAGGCAGCAAAAATGCCGTAAAACCTTAAAAGCAGCTTTTTTTTTTACTACTAAGGCTGGAGTCACACTTGCGATTAAATCGCACGAGTGCAATGCGAGAAAATCTCGCATTGCACTCGGACCAAAGTTAATCAATGAGGCAGCTCCGATCTGCTATTTTTTTCTCAGTCCAAATCGGACTGAGAAAAAAATCGCAGCATGCTGCGTTTTGGTGAGTTTCTCACGCGAGTCTCTTCAATGCAAGTCTATGGGTACATGAAAAAAAACAGATGTCACACGGACGGCACACGGACCATCCTAGTGACATCCGTTTTTCTCAATACATTTCTATCATGTAGCAGAGAACACTGTAAATGCTCCTGTACATAACAGTACATGAGTAGCAGCTGCTGAGGAAAAAAACTGATTGCACACTGACAGCATACTGACAGCACACTGATGAAATGTGAGAAGAAAGCGTCCTGCTTTCTGGCATGAGAATCGGACCGATTTTACACTCGCAAGTGTGATTCCAGCCTAAGGCCTCCAACACACATCCGTGCCATCGATACGTGTTTGGCATTTTTTACACGTACCGGAGACATGTGCATACATGGACCTATGTATTTTTTTGGTTTGGACACAGGTAAGTATTTTGGAACGGAACGTGTGTCCGTTCCGTACTTACGTGTGTCTGTGTGTTTGTCACGCTGACATGTCCACGTGTTCTCCGGCATCACGGGTGTCACACGGCCCGCACCCGTGCCACATGGATGTAGTGTGGATGCGGTCCCGTGTGACACCCGCTGGAGAATACTCACGTGTCAGAGAAAAAAATAACAAATCTTTACTCACCTTCTCCAGCCCTCCTGTCTCTGCTGTCACTTGCTGCCGAACGCCGCTCATTATACTCATTCAACATTCACTTCACTGTGGCGGAAGTAGCAGCGGGGAGTCGGCAGGGCTGGAGACAGAAGATCGGCACCACGGACAGCAGCAAGGACCACGTGAGTATGCAAATTACCGGTTCTCCGTGTGTTATTGCGGATAGCACAGGGAGAACACACGTGGCCTGCACATACTGGAGACACGTACTTACCTAACGCAACACGCAGGGAAAATACGTGTCTCGCAGCACGTGCGTGATTTTCACATGAGTGTGGCAGAGGCCTAAAAGGGGTTTTGGCTGCAGAAAAAACTCAACGTGTGAACATGGCTGTGACTGTATAATGCATAATGCACCAAAAATGCAGTGGTTGCATCTTTTTCACTCTCATTGCTTTCAATGAACAAGCTGACATGCTGCTTGTTTAAAAAACGCAGCAGTTTTCCATTTCAGGCAGGAAAAAAAAGCATTCGTGATTTCTGAAATCTCCCAGCTTTTGTCAATAACCTGAAGTGAACTGCAATATTTCCATCATTAAAGGTGTCAAAAATTTGAGCCTAGCCTATGGCTCCGGGTCTCCCAGGCACAGGAAAGATATATATCTGGATGTAAACTGCTGTGTATGTATACTACAAGTATCAGAAAGTCAGCCCACCATTTGGGTTTTGGACCATGGATTTTTTTGTATCGGTTTCCTTTAGGGCTCCGTATTGATTTTGCAGAGTCTTTGACAATACAGGTCATAATCAGGGACATAATGCCCACAGTCACAGAGATCGCCACTGTGACCAGGCCCTGCGTGCAGGGGGCCTGCTCGCCCTAGCCCCTGATACAGATGGATATGTGTCCGAGGGCACGCATCCAGCTGAAATACATCACAGCACTGAGACCTGTTGGGTCCATGCACTGTGATGTGCCTGCTGCTCATTAAGGCTATGAATATTCATAGCTCCCCCAGCACACAATCCAGGGCATGGGGAGCAGAGATTATTCTGAAAGCTGCCAGTGCTGTAAGTGTCCACGCATGACACTGATGTCTTGCACTGCGCTGCTTACACGCTGGTCAGTTGCCGGCATGCCAGCATCGCAGGAGGATGACGGGAGGAGCACAGGGCAGGTGAGTACAATTGTATATTTATTTTTTTTACTGTGTGCTGCACGGTGGGAGATACGTATTTTTTGGACCATAAGACGCACTTTTTTCCCCCAAATGTTGGGGGAAAGTGGGGGGTGCGTCTAATGGTCTGAATGTAGGGCATGGCTGCGGGGAATGAGGGTGCTGTGGTGGAGCGGGTCATCGGGGGCACGAGCAGGCAGCAGCGCCTGCCGTGACCACGTGGGCCCGCTTATTACATATGCACGCCCATCCTCCCGCCCATCTCTCAGCGCTGAAGCCGAGGCTGATAGGTGGGTGGGATGATGGGCGGGGAGGCGTGCATAATTAACAGCCGGCCGTGATCACCCCTGGCAACTACAGCCTGGAGTGATCATGCTTGGCTGTATTCACTGCCCCCCGTGCATCATCATCAGCGCGGGGTGCAGTAAATCAATGTACTCACTGTTCCCCTGCAGAACCGCGATGTCCTCCAGTCTGCCTGCCGCGATGTGTGGACTGGAGACTAGCGGTGCTCACAGCGATGACGTCATCGCTGTGCGCACGTGTGTCTTCACAGCCGCGCCGGCAGACTGGAGGACGATACATTGCAGTGCTGCAGGGATCGTGGCCGGCTCAACACAGCGCTGCCGGCACAGACAGGAGGAGGAGCGACGCTGCGTGGAATGAGGAAAGGTGAGTGTAAACGTTTATTTATTTTTTTGTGTGTGCCGCAGGATGGGGGTATATGAGCAGGATGATGGGGGTATATGAGCAGGATGGGGCCATATACCAGGATGATGGGAGTCTATGAACAGGATGATGGCATATAGCAGGAAGATGGGGGTATATGAGCAGGATGATGGGGGTATATGAGCAGGATGATGGGGCAATATACCAGGATGATGGCAGTATATGAACAGGATGATGGCATATAGCAGGATGATGGGGGTATATGAGCAGATGATGGGGGTATATGAGCAGGATGATGGGGTCATATACCAGGATGATGGGAGTATATGAACAGGATGATGGCATATAGCAGGATGATGGGGGTATATGAGCAGGATTATGGGGGTATATGAGCAGGATGATGGGGGTATATGAGCAGGATGATGGCGTATATGAGCAGGATGATGGCGTATATAGCAGGATGGGAGCACATACCAGGATGTAGTATATAGCAAGATGGGGCTATACCAGGATGAGGGACATAAATATATACACAAGGCAAAAGGATCATTACCAGGATGGGGTACCTTAGTAGAGAATTTGGGGATATTACCGCCATAATAGTATCAGCAGCAGATCCTCGCCCCATAACAGTATGTCATGACCAAAATTTTATTTTCCTATTTTCCTTCTCTAAAACCAGGGTGCGTCTTATGGTCCGGTGCGTCTTATAGTCTGAAAAATACGGAATATAGCATGATGGGGTCTATATACCAGGATGAGGGGGCTATATAGGTTGATGGAGGCTATATACCAGGATGAGGGGGCTATGTAACATGATGGAGGCTATATATCAGGATGAGGGGGCTATATAGAATGATGGGGGCTTAAAAGCATGATGGGGGCTATATACCAGTATGAGGGAGCTATATAGCATGATGGGGGCTATATACCAGAATGGAAGGCTATATACCAGGATGAGGATGACTATATAGCATGATGGGGGACATATTTACCAGGATGGGGGACATATTTACCAGGAAGTGGACCCCAGGATGGGGGATATTACTGCAGAATGGGGGGGGGACATGTATGTCTTTATAGCATATAGAATGCTACAATGGCCCATTCATCTGCCGAACATACTGTATGGGGGGGGAGGGGGGGCTCAGGCTCAAACTCTGCACCAGGGCCCAACAGACTCTACTTAGAGCCACGGGTCATAATAATATTGTTTTTGGAATGGAAAAAAATCAACACTTGAATCATTGTTTCTTAGATTTTGCTTTTACAGCATTTCAACTTTACATGTCAGCTTTTTTCTTCAGGTCTGTACGATTACGGAAATACCAAATTTATATAGGTTTTTTATGTTACTGCTCTTACACAACAAGAAAACATCGTATTCTCAAAGCCATAACGTTTTTCTTATTTTGTCTGCGGCGCTGTGTAAAAGCTTGTTATTTGGAGGAAGAGTTGACATTTTCATTGAGGTCATGTTTGTGAAGTCTCAGTTCTGTTTTTTGTTTTTTTAGGCCACATTTACAAGAAGCAGCAATGCTGCCACTGTTTTTTCTTTTTTTTCTCTACAGTGTTCCCGTGACATATAAATGATATGGTACCTTTGTTTTGTAATTTGATATGCTTACAAATTTATATTGTTTTTATTTTATTATTTCCTCACATTAAATTTACTTTATTAAACCAAAAAATGTGGGGGGTTTTTGTATTCTAACAGTGATAACTTCTTTATTTTTCACTCATTCACTTTTACTCAGTTTTTGTGGGAAAAACTGTAGTTTTTAATAGTACCATTTGGGGATAATATATTAATTGCTTTGTATTCCATTTCTTTTAATTCAATTTCTTCTATTTTTTTTCTCTATTTTTTTAAAGCACCACTAAAGCATTTTGGTTTTTTTTAGTGCTGGAGTGGTGCTTTAAATGTAAGCTCCCTACCCCCCGGTCATATATTCACCTTCCGCCATCTTCACAGATTCAGCTCCGCTCCCGTGACGCCATCTTGTGCCTGTGACTTCTTACTGGCCAGAAATCAAAAGTTAGGTCACAAGTATGGATAAGCAAACCTGAACGGTAAAGTTTGGGGTTTGAAACGGACATCCATTGTTCAGGGCTCGACCTCAAACATGGACTTTTCACTTAATTACATGTCCAAGTTCGTTCTGATGCTGAATAAAGCTTGTAGAAAGACTGCAGTGCAGGCAATCAACACGATTTTGGCATGGGGAAGATGCCTGGACACTGCTGTGAACAAAATAAATAAATAAATAAAATAAATAAATAAAAATGACGTTGGGTTACCCCTGTTTTTGATAACCAGTTAAGGTAAATCAGACAATTGTGGGCTGTAGCCCTCTGCTATCTGCTTTACCTTGGCTGGTTATCAAAAATAGAGGGGACCCCATGCTGTCTTTTTTTTTTATATATATATATATATATATATATATATATAAATTATAAACAAATAAATAATTTAAAAAAACGGCATAGGGTTTCCCCTATTTTTGATAACCATCGAAGGTAAATGGTTATTTGGCACTTCCCAGTCTAAAAATAGCAGACCAAAGCCAATCCAGAAGATGTGCCAATTCTGATGCCTTGCTCTGCTTTTCCTGACTGCCCTGGTGTGGTGGCAATCAGGGTAATATTTTGTGGGTTGATGTCAGCAGTGAATTGACAGCTGGCATCAAGCCCAGGGGTTAGCAATGGATAGGCGTCCATCAGACACCCCATTACTAACTCGGTAAGTGTACAGTTAAAAAACACAGACAAAGGAAAAAAATAGTTTATTTGAATAAAGACTTCCCCACACTCCCACGCGTAAGGGAGAAGTGTGACCCGGAAGGAGTCTGCCGCCATGACAGCACCTCGGTGAGTACACCGCGCTCGCTCCTACCCCTCTATCCCCTCAACAAACGTTTTTAATCTCCAGATTCCGGTCCCCATTGACTTATATGGGCACCGGATTCCGGAGCGTATTGGACTCTTTTTAAAATCTGGTAGTAATCCACCACTCCCGTTTTTTTGGGGATTCGATCAGCTCTAATCTCCCCCTTATAGAGAGAAAAAGTGACCTCTGTACACAACACAATCCACTATACCAAAACCAATAATACCATATACAAGGGATAAATACCACCACACCGTGACCAGACCACATATTACCACCAAATAGTGACCAAAAACAACAACATACAAGGGAGAAATACTGCCACACCGTGACCAGACCGCAAAGTGACCGGATACCGTGACCAGACCACATATTACCACCAGTGACCAAAAACAACCACATACAAGGGAGAAATACCGTGACACTATGACCAGATAACATAATACCAACACATAGTGATCAAAAGCAACCGCATACAAGACAGTAATACCACCACATCATAATTACACCACATAGTAACCGAATATTACCACATACAAGAGAGAAAACCGCAACGCTATGATCAGACCACATAATGACCGAATTTAACTACATACAAGAGAGTTAGGGGGGCTTTACACATTGCGACATCGCTTCCAAAATATCGTCAGGGTCACGTCGTTAGTGACGCACATCTGGCGCCGGTAGCGACATCGCAACGTGTAAATCCTAGGTGTGACGATAAACGATCGCAAAAGCGTCGAAAATCGTTGATCTGTGTAGCGTCATTCATTTCCATAATGTCGGGTCGACCGCAGGCACGACTTTGTTTGTCGTTCCTGCAGCTCCACACATCGCTGTTTATAAACCCGCAGGAGCGACAAACATCTCCTTACCTGCGTCCCGACGGCAATGCGGAAGGGAGAAGGTGGGCGGGATGTTATGTCCCGCTCATCTCCGCCCCTCCGCTTCTATTGGACGGCCGATTAGTGACGTCGCAGTGACGTCGCTGTGACACCGAACGCACCTCCGTCTTGAAAGAGGGATAGTTCGGCAGTCACAACGACGTCGCCGAGCAAGTATGTGCCTGTGAAGCTGCCGTAGCGATAATGTTTGCTACGGCAGCAATCACCACATATCGCATGTACGACGGGGGCGGGTGCTATCGCGCTGGGCATCACTAGCCGATGCTAACGATGTTGCAACGTGTAAAGTACCCCTAATACCGCCACACCATAATCAGACCACATAGTGACCAAATAATACCACATACAAGGGAGAAATACCGCGACACTATGACCAGATAACATACTACCAACACATAATGATCAAAAGCAACCACATACAAGACAGTAATACCACCACATCATAATTAGACCACATAGTAACTGAATATTACCACATACAAGAGAGAAATACTGCAACACTATGCCCAGACCACATAATGACCAAATATAACTACATACAAGAGAGTAATACCGCCACACCATAATCCCACCACATAGTTACCGAATACATCACATACAAGGGAGAAAATACAGTGACACTATAACCACACCACATAATGAACAAATAATACCACACACGAGATAAATATCAGTACAACATGACTAGAGAACATATTACTACCACACAAGGACATATAATACTACAATAATGATCATGAATAAAAACTACAATGCTAATAAAACTAATATTATCATCAATAACATTATACACAGGAGCTGTGTATATAGTGTATAGTGTGTGTGTGTGTGTGCATGTAATACATTGACTTACCAGTGACATCTCTAGTTGAAGTTATTCATCTTCGCTTTTTCTCTTCATCCGGCGCTGACCGTCATCACTTCTTCCTGCCATGACGCGACTCTGCAGAAAATAAGTCACCTATAGCTGATCACTCCCAGAGCACATTGCACACTCTATTTCCCCAATTTCTACACTATGTCAGACTCTTGTCCCCCATTGGAGACAGTATTCTCAAAATTAACTTATATTTCATCAGTATTAATGTCCCCTAATTTGTCCCTACAGTAATTATGTCCCACGTGCCACCATAAACTAATAATGTATGTCCCTCATTCTGGCCCCTTTTATTTAAGAAACAAGTGGAATGAGAAGGGGTTGTTAATTGCTTCCTGCACTAAATATCTCCACACACACTGCTCCTCTCCAAAATAGCCCCACAAAGTGTCCCTTTCCATAATGTCCCCTCAAAATATGCCCTTTCTATAATATCTCCCACATACTACATTCCTGTATAAATCCCCCCCACTCCTCATTATACAATGCTACCTTCCACAATCTCCTTCCTAGATGCCTCATAATGTCCCCCATTGCCCTATAATGTCCCAATTTGCTTCATAATGTCCCCCACTACCCTATTATGTCCCCAACTGCCCTATAATGTCCCCCACTGCCCTATAATGTCCGAATTTGCTTCATAATATCCCCCACTGCTCTATTATGTCCCCCACTGCCCTATAATGTCCCCCGCTGCCCTATAATGTCCCCCACTGCCTTATAATGTCCCCCACTGCCCTATAATGTCCCCCACTGCTCTACAATGTGCCCCACTGCCTTATAATGTTTTCCACTGCCCTATAATGACCCCCACTGCCATATAATGTCCCTCACTGAATTATAATGTCCCCCACTGCCCTATAATGTCCCCTACTGCCTTATCATGTCCCCAACTGAATTATAATGTCCCCCACTGCCCTATAATGTCCCCTACTGCCCTATAAGCCCCCACTGCCCTATAATGTCCCCCACTGCCCCATAATGTCCCCCACTGAATTATAATGTCCCCCACTGCCCTATAATGTCCTCCACTGCCGTATAATGTCCCCCACTTCCCTATAATGCCCCCACTGCCCTATAATGTCCCCCCACTGCTCTATAATGTACCACACTACCCTATAATGTCCCAAACTGCCCAATAATGTCCCAATTTGCTTCATAATGTCCCCCACTGTCCTATAATGTCCCCCACTGTCTTATAATGTCCCCCACTGCCCTATAATGTCCCCCACTGCTCTACAATGTTCCCCACTGCCTTATAATGTTTTCCATTGCCCTATAATGACCCCACTGCCCTATAATGTCCCCCACTGCCCTATAATGTCCCCAACTACTTTATAATGTCCCAATTTGCTTCATAATGTCCCCCACTGCTTATTATGTCCCCCACTGCCGTATAATGTCCCCCACTGCCGTATAATGTCCCCCACTGCCCTATAATGTCCCCCACTGCCTTCTAATGTCCCCCACCACCTTCTAATGTCACCCACTGCCTTATAATGTCCCCCAGTGCCCTATAATGTCCCCCACTGCCCTATAATGCCCCTACTGCCCTATAATGTCCCTCACTGCCCTATAATGTCCCCCACTGCCCTATAATGCCCCCACTGCCCTATAATACCCCCCACTGTCTTATTATGTCCCCCACTGCCCTATGATGTCCCCCACTGCCATATAATGTCCCCCACCACCTTCTAATGTCACCCACTGCCTTATAATGTCCCGCACTGCCTTATAATGTCCCCAACTACCCTATAATGTCCCAATTTGCTTCATAATGTCCCCCACTGCCTTAAAATGTCCCCCATTGCCTTATTATGTCTCCCACTGCCCTATAATGTCCCCCACTGCCGTATAATGTCCCCCACTGCCGTAAAATGTCCCCCACTGCCTTATAATGTCCCCCACTGAATTATTATGTCCCCCACTGCCCTATAATGTCCTCCACTGCCCTATAATGCCCCCACTGCCCTATAATGTCCCCCACTGCCCTATAATGTCTCCCACTGCTCTATAATGTCCCCCATAGCCCTATAATGCCCCCCACTGCCTTATAATGTCCCCCACTGCCCTATAATGTCCCAATTTGCTTCATAATATCCCCCATTGTCCTATAATGTCCCCCACTGCCCTATAATGTTCCCCACTGCTCTATAATGTCCCCCATAGCCGTATAATGTCCCCCACTGCCTTATTATATCCCCCACTGCCCTATAATGTCCCTCACTGCTTTATAATGTCCCCCACTGCCTTATAATGTCTTCCACTACCCTATAATGTCCCCCACTTCCCTATAATGTCCCCCACTGCCCTATAATGTCCCCAACTGCTCTATAATGTCCCAATTTGCTTCATAATGTCCCCTAATGTTCTATAATGTCCCCCACTGCCCTATAATATCCCCCACTGCTCTACAATGTCCCCCACTGCCTTATAATGTCTTCCACTACCCTATA